>NC_057386.1:28117412-28428363 GCF_019320065.1 Cervus canadensis
GGGGATCGGGATGGGGAATACGTGTAAATCTATGGCTGATTCATATCAATGTATGACAAAACCCACTGAAATGTTGTGAAGTAATTAGCCTCCAACTAATAAAAAAATAAAAAAATAAAATAAAATAAAATAAAAACTGTGTTTACTCTGTCCCCTGATGCTGGGAAAGATTGTAGGCAGGAGGAGAAGGGGACGACAGAGGATGAGATGATTGGATGACATCACCGACTCAATTGACATGAATTTGAGCAAAGTCTGGGAGATGGTGAAGGACAGGGAAGCCTGGCATGCTGCAGTCCATGGGGCTGCAAAGAGTCAGACAGGACTGCGTGACTGAACAACAGCAACAACTCTTTGTTTTGTTCTGTTGCCAGTAATAAGGAGGTCAAATGTGCAGAAGCTAACAGAGAGAGAAAATTTTACTGGCATACTTCTCTTAGCCCAGAGGTAGTTTTAGCTTGATGCATGGTTTGATCTATAAGTTCAAATAAAATGATCAGAACTTGATTTCTCCCCTTTTCTGTTTGTGGGATTTGGTTTGGTTGATATTTTTTCCTCAGGCAGGCTCTTTCCTCTTAGTGACAAAATAGCTGCAGAAGCTCCAGCCTGTGACCTTGGATTTTGTGGGCAGGAGCATGGGTTCTGTGGTTAGGATCACCTGGATTCTAATCTTACTAATCGGGTGACTTTAACCAAGTTACCTTTCATTTGCAAGCCTCAGCCTATGAAAAAGTCTCCTAATAAAGTGTCTCTCTTCTGGTGACTGTGAGGATTAAATCAGATAATCTATGTAAAGCACTTGAAGGTTCCTGGTGCCTAGGACCTACAGAAAAGACAGAGGAGAATTCCCCCAGCATCTTCATTTACACCTGTTTTCTTTGTATCTCCTGTTACAACAGCGGACTATTCCTCCTCTTGTAAAGGCCAGCTTCCTTCTTGTTCTCAAGTCTCTCCTTCTCTCCTTTGTAAAGATTTTGTTTCTTTGGTCTCTGTATCCTGCATTGTGCATCCTTCACTCTGAACAAGATGTTTTCAAAATGCAAACATGAGAAAAGCAGAACTGTACTAGAGCCAGAGTCACTGGTTAGTAAAAGTCAGTTCCAAGCATTTCTTTCCATCTTTACGTACAGTGATATCACATGGGTAGCTGGAAATCAATCCCCATGAGAGCCTTTATGCTGCAGAAAATGGCCAATGCTGCACTACAGACCAAAGTTTGACTCCAGAGAGCCAGTAAACATTTATCAGTGCACCACTGATAAAAACAAATAATAGGTATAACTTATTAAAAATGAACAAACCCCAAACTTTCCTGGAGTCCAGATTCTCCTCCTTAACCTTAACAGCCAAGCATCTCCCAAGGGGTGGTCTCTATGTTATCACCATCTACCCCACCATATTTATCCTTCAACTTCCCACATTAGAGCTTTTGCCCCTAATATGCATCTGAAACACCTTGTCAAGGGCTCTGGGGACCTCTTGCTTCCTGAACAAGTGGACATCACTTTGTCTTTATCCAACATATTAAATAAAAATATGTTCTTAGATGCTTTTGGCATTGATGATGGCTACATCCTTCTTGGAATGTTTTTATGCTTGGCTCATAATTCAAAGATCTTTTTTTTCTTCTTTTCTCAACTGGTTCTTTTTTTCTTAGACCCTTATGACACTAGACAGATGCAGGTTTGATTCCTGGACTGGGAAGATCCCCTGGAGAAGGGAAAGGCTACCCATTCCAGTATTCGGGCCTAGAGAATTCATAGGGTTGCAAAGAGTCGGACATGACTGAGCGACTTTCACTTTCAAACTGGTTCTTTTTTTCTTAGTCCCTTATGCTTACTCCTCCTTCTTTGTTGTTTAGTTGCTAAGCCATGTCTGACTCTTTGCTACCCCATGAGCTGTAGCCCCCTAAGCTCCTCTGTCCCTGGCATTTTCCAGGCAAGAATAGTGGAGTGGGTTGCTGTGCCCTCCACCAAGGGATCTTCCTGACCCAGGGATCTAACCTGCATCTCTTGTGTCTTCTGCATTGCAGGCAGATTCTTTACCAGTGAGCCACCAGGGAAGCCCTCCTCCTTCTTTACCAAACTTCACAAACCTGTTAAGGCTCCCTGAGGCTTAGATATTAACTTTCTCCTAGGTGAGTGTTTCCATTCCTCTCAGTTTAAGTACCATTTTGATAGTGGTCATTTTCAAGTTTCTCTAAAGCCCAGGCCTTTCTTCTGAGTCTGGATCCACTTCAACTCCCTGATTTATTCATTAGGATGTCACAGAGAACACTTGAACTTAGTGCAACCCAAGCAAAATTCCTGAATTTCCTCCTCCCAAAAAAGCCCCTCAAACTCCCAACATGACACACAGCCTCCCGCACCACACACCTTCCCCCAGCACGACACACAGTCACGAGACTTTCCTGAATCCATGCGTGTTACCACTTAACGGATTCAGCTTGAAAGCATAGGAGTCATTTTTTATTTTTCCTTTTCTCTCAACTGATGCCCAAATTATCATCAGATCCCTTCTGTTTTCTCTCCAATTGCCCTTTTCTTCAAATCTGCTGTTGCTGCATTAGTTCTCAGCTGCCATGGTTCCACTAGATTTTCAGAAGTCCTCCTTCTCTCTCTTCTGGTTACACTGCCTTTTTCTTTAGTCCCTCGTTACATGCTTCCGAGCCTGGTGGGCTGCAGTCCACGGAGTTGCAGAAGAATCCGACACGACTTAGTGACTAAATAGCAGCAACCACCTCCCTATGAGCCTTTGCACATGCTGTTCCTTCTCGCCTGGCCTGTCCCTCACTCCGCTCTTCACCTGGTTAATCTTGCTCATCTTTTTCCACTCAGCTGAATTCCTGATACCCCTCACTGAGGCAGGCGCTTCTTTTAGACTGAATTCCCGCACCAAATTCTTTACTTTCGAGACACTGATCATAGTTGCATCTTTACATTTTTATGAATTAATGAATGCCTATCTTCCTCTTCTTTTCATACTGTTCATGAGTTTCTCACGGCAAGAATACTGGACTGGTTTGCCATCCCTCCTCCAGTGGACCCCGTTTTGTCAGAACCCTTCCCTATGACCCCTCTCCATCTTGGGTAGCCCTGCCCAGTATGGCTCATAGCTTCCTTGAGTTATGCAAGCCCCTTCCGCACAATAAGGCTGTGAATAACAAGATCTTCCCCACCAATCATAAGAATCAAGAGGGCAGGAGCAGTTCCTTGTTTTATCCCCAATGTCTTGTAAACACAGTAAGACATTCAATACATAGTTGATGAGTGAATGAATAGAAATCGCATTAGTAACACTAGTGTCAAGTTCATAGGAAGATGAGACCCTCTGTGCCAGTGAGGTCAGGGGAGCTGGGGAACCCACAAACACCAAGACCTTCAGGCTGAAGGCCCCCATTCACAGAGAAATGAACGTGGCAGCAAGTGACTGTAAGGCATGCTTCACCCTCCCAATCCCACTTCCCAAGAACCATGGGGTGTCTTTGGACGGTTTCTCAGTCAGCTCTGCATCTGAGTGTACCCTCGGCTTCGATCAGTGCATGTGGACCCTTGATCACCTTGGCAAAAAGCAACAAAGTGTTAGCTTCTCACCAGACCTAACAGATAGCTGTTCAGCACAGCTACTCTTAATGTAGATCTCATCTGAAACCCAGTTTTCATAGTGTTGGATTTTTATTTTTCTTTAAATGGTATTCAGGTTTGATCTTCTTACACTACAGTTCCTCTTACCTCAACTGCACCCTGAAATTGTGTCTTATTTTAAATCAATCATCTTCCTACCTCTTCTGGAATATCCCTGGCTACATTGCACTGGATTTTATAGGAATGGATCCCAAAGCTTTCCTCAGTGTCTCTTATGTTAGGTTCTTCTCTTTAAGTTCTATGTGGTGCCTTACAGAGCTTATTGCAACCTCCTAACCTCCTGATGGAGTTAGTGCTTTTGCTCAAATCACCTCCAATTTGAAACAATTTGTGATTCCCATAATATGCTCACTTCCCAGCTCTTCTGAATTGTACTTTTAAAAAAGCTTCAGTTTTCTTATTGGAAGCAGCTGAGGAGACAGAGAAGAATAAAATCTATCTCCCATAGGAGAAAGGGTGCAATCGGATTGCCAGGGTTTTGTATAAGGATTACAGAAAATCAGAACTAAAAAGGAATGTTTTACATGAGACCAAAGAATGTTAAGGCCACCCTGGTGAAGCCATTGCCAAGGGCACTGTGCTAACACTGATCTAGTGCAGGTCATCAACTGCTCCATTTCATTCATCTGCAAATGTTTAATATGCTGATAAATTGTACTCCTTTGGCCACCTCCACCCCCCCCCCCCCACCGCCCCTGCCATCAATCTCTTTTTTGGCGGCATCAAAGCAGCCATTCATTGGCTGCGTTTGGTGGAAATGAGGTGCAATCGATGTCAGGGTTGCATCACTAGTGTTATAACCTGGCATTTGGTATCATCTAGACATACCTTATGCTGCATTTACCTGGCCTCATGCAATCTTCTCTAGTCCACCTGTTGTCCCTCCCATTGGAATTTTCTGCTCTTCTGTCTGCACATCTGCAATGAGCCTTTTGGGGACAGAGTCACATTTCAGCCCTTTCTGACTCTCCAGATGTAATGACCAGGCTCCAGGGAAGTTTTTGTGTTTATCTCCTGTCTCTTCACAGAGAGGCAGTTGGGGAGAGCGGTTATTTTCTCATTGTGAACTAAAAAGCAGCAACCTTTCCCAGCAGTGAAGAAGAAACTCTTGGCCTGTCTGCTGCACACATTCAAACCACGTTTGGAAGCAGATCAGTGTCATAGGCACGTGATTTTTATACACAATGCTCGCTGACTTATCCTTTACACTGATAGACTTGTAGTTACATCTGGTCCTCAAAGCTGAGGCACCCACAGATAATCTGCTTTGGAACTACCTTAACAAACGGTGGTGAGTTTATTTCTTTTTATCTGTTGGATATGAAAGTCTTTGAGAAAAAATAAATAAGGAAAATCTAAGGAATCATTTTCACAGAATTTCTTTTCCAAACATAATGCTATTGGAAGAATGGCTGTCTGCACCCTTCCTTCAGGACTTCCCAGCTGCTGGATTTCATTCTTTGCTTTGAGCTCGGAATCCGCTCAGTTGAAAAGGGGACAAAGACAGTTCTAGATTTTTCCATTATTTTTCCCAGGCAGTGCTAGAAAAAGCCTTGCAGCATGCATGTTAAGTAGTTTCAGTTGTGTCTGACTCTTGCAACCCCATGGACTGTAACCCTCCAGGCTCCTTTGTCCATGGAATTCTCCAGGCAAAGATACTGGAGTGGGTGACCATTTCCTTCTCCAGGTGATTTTTC
Source organism: Cervus canadensis (assembly GCF_019320065.1). Classification (NCBI taxonomy): domain Eukaryota; kingdom Metazoa; phylum Chordata; class Mammalia; order Artiodactyla; family Cervidae; genus Cervus; species Cervus canadensis. The sequence goes on from NC_057386.1 coordinate 28,122,754, forward strand.
CCGACCCAGGGATCGAACCCACATCTCCTACAGCTCATGCATTGACAAGCAGATTTCTTACCACTGAGCCACGGGGGATGCCCGAAAAGAGCCTTAGGAGTGGTCTGATCCCAGGTTCTCTTCTCTTTGCATAACAGTCTTGAGTGGAAAATAGGGGTCAAGGGGTTTTCCTGAGGTCTCACACCTCTGGATTTCAGGAGTCTTTTTCTTGGTCAAGGTTTATTAAGAATGACACTCCAAGTGTTTTAGTTACTTGCATAACTTCATACCAGGCAGAACTTCTCACAGGGACATAAAGCCCGGCCGAGCAGTTAGAGATGGTAGAGCAAGTTTCTAACTCTCCCCAGCTTGTTTAGAAGAGTTGACTTTCCCTTTGGAATTTTACACTCAACTTTGGTGGAGAGAATGGGGCATTTCCTTTATTTTCCAGTTGCATTAATTGACGTGGGTGGTGACACCTGCTGGCTGGCTCCACTGGTCCCCACTGGGTTAGATTCTCCGTTGTGTGAGATGGAAACGTGCTTGCTCTGCTTGCCTCTGACCACCTAGTGTTCCTTTGTGGGTGGAGGGGGAGGCTGCCCTGGGGCCAGGTGCTCTTCTGCCTTCACTTGGGGGAGGTGCCACGGAGCAGAGATGAATAAGGTTCTCCAGCCTTCCATGCCTGGCGGTGAATCCACCTGGAATGCCAATCTTTCCCATGGGGGCTAGTGTCTCGTTCCAGCCTCAGTGCCCTTCCAGTCTCCTCCAATGGGATTGGCTTTTGGTTTCCCCATTCAGCTCTGTCTCGCTCAGTGAATAGATGGACAGGAAATTGGCCCAGATATTTGGTGGCTCCAAGCACATTTATGGGGAGGAGGGTTATGAGCAGTTGGAAAATTATAGAACTCCAAGTGCTCAGGAATGCTTTGCAAAAATAGATGAATTTCCCTTCCAGTTGGGGTCTGCATCACAATGGACCTCTTCACGTCCCTGAATAGGTAAGAAAATCCTACAACTAGTTGTGTTTTTCTCAGGTAGCATTTATTAAGCACCTGTTGCATCAGAAACAGCAGCAGCACAGATGGATGGACCTGCCAGTCCTTCGAGCTGGAGGAAGCCACATTGCCATCACTCACTGAAGCCCGACCTTGGGTTTCAGAAAATGAATGGTGGCTCCGGGTCTTGTGTTCCGTGGCCTGTGCCTTTGACAAGGCTCTGCTTCTGCTTCAGCGAAGCCTCTGTCTCGCCTTCCATGTGCCCTCCTCCCATCCATCCCAGCCAAGTTCACTGCCAAGGGAGAGGAGGGCAGACACCAAAACTTTAAGTTCAAAATTCCGCTGAGGGGCTGCCTGGCTTGCTCTGCTTTTATTTTCTTCAAAAGCATTTCTTTAAAGGAAGTATGTGGACCTTGAATACAGTTCCAACTGTGCATGTGTCCCAGGGGATGTGTGTGGTCAGCTCCTCAGGCCCCATCCTTGTCTTCAAGGCAGATCTCTCTGGCATGTTCATTTTCTTCCCTGTGCTGCTATTGTTGTTCAGTCGCTAAGTCATGTTCAACTTTTGTGACCTCACAGACTGCAGCACGCCAGGCTTCCTTGTCCTCCACTATCTCCTGGAGTTTGCTCAGATTCACGTCCATTGAGTTGGTGATGCTATCTAACTATGTCATCCTCTGCCGCCCCCTTTTCCTCTTGCCTTCAATCTTTCCCAGCATCGGGGTCTTTTCCAGTGAGTCAGCTCTTCTCATCAGGTGGCCAAAGTTTTGGAGCTTCAGCTTCAGCATCAGTCCTTCCGATGAATATTTATGATTGATTTCCTTTAGGATGGACTGGTTGGATCTCCTTGTCATCCAAGGGACTCTCAAGAGTCTTCGCCAGCACCACAGTATGAAAGCATCAATTCTTCTGTGCTCAGCCTTCTTTATGTCCAACTCTCACATTTGTACATGACTACTGAAAAAACCATAGCTTTGACTATACGTACCTTTGTTGGGAAAGTGATGTCGCTGCCTTTTAATATGCTGTCTAGGTTTGTCATAGCTTTCCTTCCAAGGAGCAAACATCTTCTATTGTCATGGCTGCAGTCTCTGTCTGCAGTGATTTTGGAGCCCAAGAAATAAAACCTGTCACTGCTTCCACCTTTTCCCCTTTTACTTCCCATGAAGTGATGGGACTGATGCCACGATCCAATGTGTATTTTTTGCATTTCTGTGTTTATATGTTTACTAATTAGGCTTTCCCTCTACAAGGTAAGCTCCCTGAGAGCAGGGACCCCACATTTCCTGTTGACACACACTCCCAGCCCCTGGCAAGGGGCTCTGGAAAGATCTCTGGATGAATTGGAACAAACATGCACAAAGTAAAAGGTAAGTTTTTTTCTCTCTTCACTTCGCTCTCTCCTGGCCCCACTCCTCAATGTTCACGACTGTTAATAGTTTGATTTACATCCTGTCCTTGGTGCTAGAAGTAAAGAACCCACCTGCCAATGTAGGAGACATAAAAGATGTGGATTCAATCCCTGGATTGGGATGATCCCCTGGAGAAGGGAAGAGCAACCCACTCCAGTATTTTTGCCTGGAGAATCCCATGGACCTAGGAGCCTGGTGGGCTACAGTCCACGGGATTGCAAAGAGTTAGACACGACTGAAGTGACTTAGCATTCTCTCTCAAATGTCTCCCACTGCATTCACAAGACTGCCTCCACACCACGGACATGCCTTCTCCTCCCCAGTGGGAAGTGCACAGTTTTTGTACTGGGTGAGTACTCAGGATAAAACCCTGAAATGCAAGCAGAAATCTACCATGACCAGGACTAAGAGATTACACTCTGAACCCTGGGTAGGCGTATTTGGAACCTCAAATTGTAAATTTAGCTGCTGTGTTGAGGGTGGAAAAAAAGCAAGAGTCCTTATCTGAGAACAAACAGTGAAATCTAGACTTGGCAGGCGAAAGAATTCTTGTATGTGACCCGAGTAATCTCAAAAGACAAGAGTAGCTGTGGTCTTTGCAGGCAGCACTGTTTTCATGATCAACGGTTGACTTTTTCCCCTTTTGTGTGGATTGAGATTATAATGCAATCCAATCATCAGACATAGAAATGCACACTTAACAAAAATCAGTAATAACCTGTAAGTGAAGGGATAAAGCTTACAGAGAGAGTGGGGGTGGGGTGGGATGGGCAGAGCCCAATCAGTGAAGTCACTGTGCAACTTTTATCAAAATAATGGAAGTTTTGGAACATGGAGAGATTTGGAGGAAATCGTCATTGGACAGTTGTATTTGTGAAACTGATTTGTGAAATCTCTGCTACGAAAATGGTATAATTTTTTTTTTTCACCTGGAATACCTGAATGATCCAAGGACTACTGGATTAATTAAAATCAGGAATCACAGCCTTAAAGACAGGGGACCCCAACCCCTGCAATCTAACTTAGCCTGATGATCTGAGGTGGAGCTGATGTAATAATAATAAAGTGCACAATATATGTAAAGCACTTAACATATCATCCTGAAAGCATTCCTGTCCCCAGTCTGTAGAAAAATTTTCTTCCATGATATTGGTTCCTGGTGCCAGAAAGGTTGGGGACTGCTGCTTTAAGAGCATCTACAAGGTTATCATAAACACATGTGTCCGGAGATAGCACATGTGGAGACCAAAGCTCTGACAAGTGATAAATGCATTTCCCTTTGTCTGAGTGGACGTCTCTCAGTCATAGTCAAAGATCATCTCAGCTTGGCTAACTCTGTTTAGCCAAGCTACTACTGATTGCCTGTGAGTTTCCTTTCCTGATGCTGCTAGATTCAACCCCCGTTTGTCACAAGGATCAGTTGGCACTAACTTAATTACTGGAAGGACTGCATTCATCTTTTTCATCCAATACAAAATGATGTCCTCAACTATTAATACATGTGATGTGTGGTATGAGGAAGTCGAGATAGGTGAGTTCAGGAACCTCTAGACACACAGGTTGAAGGAGTATTAATTTTGAAAGTGGCAAGTCTGTAAATCACTGTGACAGAGTTCCTACCGATCGCTAACTTTTAGCATTTGCTTTCATGATCACAGACACAATAAAGGATGAATCTTGTTTTCTTGAGGCTTCAGAACAGAGACACAGCTCCATGGTCTGTGGTGAATTATTACTTTGTCTCAGGAGTTGCCCTATAAATCATTCCTGAGGCTTAAACCTCATAAAAATAAATCTCTGCGTGTTTCTAACCAGCACCTCTGGTGTTCTCAATGTCATCTACAAAATAAAGCAATCACTGTTGAGATTTTTCTCGTATTGTGTGACGTCTCCCCGCTGTCACTACCTGGGGAGAATGACTTACTGTTATAGAGAAAGGCAGATACTCGACTGTCATCCACAGAGAGCCAGAGGTGCTTAACAAGTCCACTAATGGATTCTATTTCTCATCCTGATTGGTTGCTGGGGGGCCTGTCACTGTGCACACCTAGCAGATCAGTGAAGACGTTGTTGTGACACTGTGCCCTCAGAGATCCTCTTGGACCATCTGACACTTTCAGTCACTGTCACTTAGAAAGGCACTATCCAGAGATGACTTGCATTTTCAAAAGTATGGAATGGGTATCTGTTAAAGGAAAAATCCATCAATGATGGTAAGTTTCTTTCCTTATACTCACCTGTGTTGGAAATTTCTGTCTGGATTGACATGGAGGCTGAAGGCAACTGTAGTTACCATCTATAACCTCGTTCTCATTGGTTGTTCCTGGTGCATCTGTTCTAACCAACAGTCCATTCGTGGCATGATTGGTACCCCTGGACACTCCCCTCACGCCCTCTTAAAAGAATGCATGGGCCAAAAGACATCACTAATGTCTGAAAAAGTCTTTTAAAAAGATCTGGCCCTCTGGGAGAAGATGTTGATGATATTTAATTCCTACAAATTTGTTGTCAATTTGAGGTCAGATTTGATCTGGCTTCCCTGGTGGCTCAGCTGGTAAAGAATCTGCCTGCAAAGCGGGAGACCTGGGTTTGATCCCTGGGTTGGGAAGTTTCCCCTGGAGAAGGGAAAAGCTACCCACTCCAGTATTCTGGCCTGGAGAATTCCATGGACTGTATAGCCATGGTTGCAAAGAGTCAGACACGACTGAGTAACTTTCACTTTCACTTGATCTGGCTGGAGATGGGAATAGCAAACAAATTGAGGTGTGGATATTTTATTTTTTCTAAGCTAATATTACCAGGGAAAGAATCACAGATCATCCCCAAGCAGAAGGAGTATTTTGAATGAGAATTTTAGAAAAGGATTTTTTTTTTCTGATTATACTAGTAATAAATGTTTATTGCAGAACATTTGGATAATAATAATAATTCCCTGTAACATTACAGCCCAGAGATAAACAGTGTTAAATGCAGCATTTGGCCTTTCTTTCCCTTTATAAATTTGTTTCATCTTTGCTTTATCTGTACACAATTGTGTCATGCTCTATATAAGCTGAGTTTTCACTTAAGATATACTTGGCATTTTTCCATTCCTTAAAAATTCACAAAAATTATTCAAATATATTTTAATGCCTATACATATCCAATTGTGTTTAACCAAACTTTTAATGAATATATAGATTCTTTCCCATTTTTTGTATCATAAATTATACTAAGAACCATGTAAATCTTGGTGTGCAGCTCTGATGATTTCTTCATTCTAAAAATCAAAATCATTATTACTGGGGTGAAGAATATAAACATTTTTAAGGCTTTCAAAGCACACATTGCCAAATTAAACATCAGAAAAATTACATTACTGACCATTGCACAATCAGTGTTTGAGCAAAGCCATTCTCTCTTCCTTTCACCAAGCAATTATTTGATCACAACAAGAGCAAAAAAAAAAAAAAAAAACGCAAAAAAACAAAAACATAGACAGCATATTAAAAAGCAGAGCCATTACTTAACCAACAAAGGTCTGTCTAGTCAAAGCTATGGTTTTTCCAGTAGTCATGTATGGATGTGAGAGTTGGACTATAAAGAAAGCTGAGCGCTGAAGAATTGATGCTTTTGAATTGTGGTGTTGGAGAAGACTCTTGAGAGTCCCTTGGACTGCGAGGAGATCCAGCCAGCCCATCCTAAAGGAGATCAGTCCTGAATATTCATTGGAAGAACTGATGCTTAAGCTGAAACTCCAATACTTTGGCCACCTGATGTGAAGAACCGACTCATTGGAAAAGACCCTGATGCTGGGAAAGATTGAAGGTGGGAGGAGAAGGGTATGGCAGAGGATGAGACAGTTGGATGGCATCACTGACTCAATGGACAGGAGTTTGAGCAAACTCCGGGAGATGGTGAAGGACAGGGAAGCCTGGTGTGCTGAAGCCCGTGGGGTTGCAAAGAGACAGACACAACTGAGCAATTGAATTGAACATTTTAACGTGCTCCTTTTTGTCTCCATTGATTCTTTTTTTATTTTATATGTATTTTTATAAGCCACATAAATAACTTGGAGCAAAGTAGAGAGTTATTAACACATACAAAGTACCTTATTCAGTGAAATAAACTGAAATGATTCAACTAAAAAAAAATAAAAATCATAATATTCTGTAAAAAATCAATGGGGGTTCCTACTCAAATTTTACAGTTCTGTGCGAGGGGAAGATGGAACATGGACACAAGTCTGCATTTTTGTTAGGGATTCGGTAGCTAAATGGATGCTGAGAGGAAGACCAGGCAGTCACAGCTGGGAGACTCACCTTGTACGAAAGGACATCTCCTGCCTGTCTTGGCTGAAGCTGCTGGACACACTTGTGGTGGATTAAACAGGTGGCGTAGGGGCCCTGGCCTGCACCCTGCATGTTGAAGCCCCACTGTCTGCCTTTCCCCTGCAAAGTAGAAAGTGTCAGTGAAGTTCTGCAGGGTCTTCTCCACTTTGAAGGACTCTCTAGTTTTCGATAGGAAGTGGGGATCTTGAATGAACAAAATGTGCTTCCAGACCCTGGTGGCTCAGTGGTGAAGAATCCACCTGCATGAAGGAGATGAGGGTTCGATTTCTGGGTCAGGAAGATTCCCTGGAGAAGGAAATGGCAACCCACTCCAGTATTCTTGCCTGGGAAATCCCATGGACAGAGGAGCCTGGTGGCCTACAGTCCATGGGGTCACAAAAGAGTCAGACATAGCTTAACAACTAAACAACAACAACAAATATAGATATCGGTATCTCCCTAGAAATGCTAGGAAGTCATATAGAATTATAAAGACATGTCTAATAAAAAACATGCTTTTTCTTAACTCTCTTTATCCAAAGGGCTTTAAGATGAATGATGTAAAAAACAACAAAAGACTATTACAAATTCCCAACCTTTCCCGGTTTCCTTCTTCTTCACATTTGTCTTTTCTCCAGATAACACGGTGATACTGAAAAAACATGAATGCAGAGACAATTACAGGATACAATATGTAGTTATGACTGAAACCCTTTCAGTCCACGATTTCAGCTTGGGTTGGTGCATTAGACAAAGCCCAGATTCCTCACACTGCGGGTTTGCTCGGGGGTCCAAGGTGGACCTTTTGTTGTAATAGTCTGTGGGTGCTGGTGGCTGATAGCGTTTGTTTCCTCTCTAACCTCCAGCTGAAATCTCTGTTGAAAAGGAGCTTTGTCTGCTTGGTTTTCCTGGTGTGGCTTTAACATATGTCCATTTTCCATGGATAGATGAACATTTGACCATCCGTGTGATGTGCCAATTCCTACCTTTGTCCTTCAAAGGTCGAAACAACACCCTTGCTGCCATTAGAATTCCCTTCACAAAGCACAAGGAAATCTCTCCTAAGGCACAGCTAACCCGCTCTGGGCTTCATAATTAGCTTCTGTAATAAAGTACTTAATCGGAATAGAAGCCCTTACTAATTACAGCAGGAAGTTGGGGCAGGGGACTTACCCACAGCTGGGGGGAGGCTCTGCAGAGGTGATGGGAATGCATACCCACAAGGGTCCCTGGCCACAGAGCCCCAGGCCTTAATTAGCCCCTGCAATTAAAAATGAAAACAATCCTCCATTTTCTCATTAAAAGATGGAAGTCCCTCCCCCACTGCATTAATGGGAATAATAATTTTGCTATTGCAAAGACTGTGCCGATGGCCAAAGACAATGGTTGGTTCCTGCCCCTCAAGACCTTGGCAACCCCTTAGCTTGCTAAGTTTCAGACACCTCTGTATAAAGGGAGATGGATCAGGGTTATTGTCACAGGTCAGGACACAAAATACTTGGGGATAGGGGTCCTTTTGCCTGTAAGATCACACGCTATAAATCAAAGTGCACCGCTACATTTAGAATGGATAACCAACAAGGACCTCCTGTGGAGCACTGGGAACTCTGCTCCGTGTTATGTGGCAGCCTGGGTGGGAGGGGAGTTTGGGGGAGAGTGGATACACGTGTACATATGGCTGAGTCCCTTCACCGTTCACCTGAAACTATCACAACATTGTTAATCAGCTATACCTCAATGTAATATAAAAAGTTTTAAAAAAGAAAGAAGCGGGGAGGTTTCCTCCTCGGAACTGGTGGCAGCAATCGGCTCTTCCTCTGTGTTTTGTAAATTCAGCCACGAATTCAGCCAGACAGATGTGGGCAAGGCTTGCGATCCAGTTACTCCACTAATTTTCAGAAGCCTAGAGCTGAGGGGTGTCCCCATGGCTCCTTGGGATTCCTATGTTTGTTTTCTCTCTGTTGCTAGGGTAACCGGTGCCCAGCAGCAGCTGTAACAACTGTCAGCATGTGTCAATCTCACCTTGACTTTGATAGCCAAAAGGAATACAGATGGATGAAGAGATTGAAAAAAATTAAAAATGAAAGAAAACTCACCCCCAGGGGAGAATTTGAGTATTTACTCTACAGGACACGGGGACAGAGGACAGACCAGAGGGTAACTGATGGCTTTGGGGATGCAGCTGCCAGGGTTATAACATCCCGGGAAGCCAAGCCACCGACCGTGGGAGCTTAATAAAGACAGTTTCTTGAAGTTACTGCCTAAGAACAACCAAAAGAAAACTGTCTCAACAGGTTGTTATTCAGTTGCTGCGTTGTGTCTGACTCATTGTGACTCCAGGGACTGCAGCACAACAGGCTTCCTTGTCCATCACCAACGCCCAGAGCTTGTTCAGACTCATGTCCATTGAGTCAGTGATGCCATCCAACCATCTCATCCTCTGTCACCCCCTTCTCCTCCTGCCCTCAATCTTTCCCAGCATCAGGGTCTTTTCTAATAAGTTGATTTTTCACATCAGGTGGCCCAAGTATTGGAGCTTCAGCTTCAGCATCAGTCCTTCCAATGAGTATTCAGGGTTGATTTCCTTTAGGTTGACTGCAGTCTTAATAGGAGGGAATGTCAAAAATGCTTCCCTAGAAAATTTGAGAAAGTGGTTTTTTCAAAAAGGGCTTGGCTATGAAAGTTAAGAATATTTGGAGCACTTGTACCTAACCATTAGTGTTTTCTGTCTCTTGTCTCTTAATGAGGGCTGACCTTAGATTTAATGTACTTTTTTCTCTTCTAACCCATAGAAAGCAAAGCTGATTTGGAGATACACAGATAATTTTCACAGAATCACTTCCAAAGATGATGGTGTCTTAATATCGGAAATGTTACTGAGACATGTAGCTGAAGATTCACCAGAACTATGTCTGAGGAGCTCAGCACCTAACCCTGAAGTGTTGTTATTATTTCTCATCCTCTTTTTTGCTGGATTTTTTTTTTTTTTCTGTTAGAGCTATGTGGCTCAGGCACATGGGATTGGTTAAGTGGCAAGTATCTTTTTCTGAATTGTTTTAAATTTATAGTAATAAAAACTGTGTGTGTGTGTGTGTGTGTGTGTGTGAGAGAGAGAGAGAGAGAGAGAGAGAGAGAGGCAGACCAGTGGAAGCGAATTACAGAATTGAGGGTTGAGAAAATTGAGGGTTGTCTCTGATACAAGACAGAGACAGACAGAAGAGAATGTTTGCAAATGTGTGCAAAGGACAGACCATTCACTAAAGGGTTGTTGGGCTAATGGACTTTGCTGGTGGGGCTGGGGGGGAGTAAAGGTGAATTCTACCGGACAAAGTTTGGGTTTGGTAAAGGGTGGGATTTGGGGCTTTGGTAGAGGGTAAGTTTTCAAGTATATCTGTCAAACTTTCTTTCTTTAAAACAATATCTAAAATTACAGAAATAAATAGGACAAAATGATAATGTCCGTTACATGCAAGTCATTGCACACTTATATCTGTTTTGTATTTTCTTGTACTTAAGTGTATATGGGAATATTCTGTATACACACATACATGTGTGCATGTATGTGTATATGTGGGCTATACATTACATGTATGTGTATGCTCCATCACTAAGTTGTGTCCATCTCTTTTTCGACCCCATGGACTGTTAGCCTGCCAGGATCCTCTGTCTATGGGATTTCCCAGGCAAGAGTACTGGAGTGGATTGCCATTTCCTTCTCCAGGGGATCTTTCTGACCCAGGGATTGAACTCATACTTCTTGTGTCTCCTGAATTGACAGGCCGGTTCTTTACCACTGGGCCACCTGGGAAGCCCATACATTGTATACGTGTACATATATGTATATATTCTATATTCATATATAGAATATACTATATATATAAATATGTGTGTGACATATTTTTTAAAAGCCTCAGTAGTAAGAAGGAGGCAGAAATGAAAGGTCTTTCATGCTCTCTTGGGGAGCTGGGACTTCATCTCAAGGGCAGAAGGGTATAACAGAAAGCCTGATAGGTGGGAAAGTAACATGATTGGATTTTCTTGTCAGAATGATCTCTCTGGCCACAGAGCAGGGAATGATTGGATGTGGGTTAGACTGGAGGCAGAAACAATGCAGATGTGGCTGCTGCAGTCTTTCGGGCTGGAGATCGCCGTGGCTGGAACAGAGGAGGTGACCACAGGGAGAGGTGGCCCCAACTACACAGGCAGTAAGGAGGCAGAATCTGCAGGTCGTGTTGTTTGTCGACTGTGGCAAATGAAGCGAGGGGCGGGGCAGAGGCTGGGGTGCTCCTGGGCTGGGAGCTCAGGCAACTGAGTCACCCCTGAGAGGGGCTGTGGGGTGGAGGAGTTATTGAGAGCAGACTGGGGAGTTTCAGTTTGCACACAAGAAGGCTAAAATGACCTGCAGGGCATCCACAGATTATTAGGTAGAAATTGCCCTTCATGAGCAACTGTTTTGTTTCATTTTTTAAATTTTATTGGAGTATAGTTGCTTTACTATGTTGTGTTAGTTTTTCCAGTACAACAAAGTGAATCAGCTGTGTGTGTGTGTGTGTGTGTGTGTGTGTATGTATATATATCCTTTCTTTTTTCTGGTCACCACAGAGCGTTAAGTAAAGTTCTCTATGCTACAGAATAGGTTCTCATTAAATGAGCCACCATTTTAATTAAGCTTTTCTCAGAATTCCAGGAATCTAGCATTCTAGGACTCCTTTAGGGCCTGAGGGTCTCTGTTGTGGGTCTGTTCACCCAAGGGTGGCCCACCCCATGGACTTGCCTCTCGATTCATGGCTGTCCCAGGGGCTGCTGCTCATGGAGAGTTGGAGAAGGAGTGTGGGCAGGACTTGATTGTGTGGGTTGAGGTGCACCTCACTTCTGTGGGGTGGGGACCCCCAGTTGTGTCCTTCTCTGGGTCATGCAAACGTTAGGGACAGACATCAGGGAGTGTATTTGCTTTAATCAGATGGAAGAGCAGAGAAGCAACAGAGATGCTTAGTGACCTGGTTAAAGCCATTGGAAGGGTATGAACTGGAATTAGCCCACATGGCTAACTTCACACATAGGGATTCCCCCCCCCCTCTATTTTTCCCATAGAATCTGTGTAAAAATGACTCATTTGTATCTATCCATCCATCTATTCTTCCATTCAACAATTATTCTCTTGCTCTCTCGCCCTTCTCCCCATCTCCCTCTCTGCTTTGAAGCTGATAACAGATATGCACACTCACGTCTCCTGTGATGCACAATGGTGACTGCATTTGATCATCGAGTCCTGCCATCCAGATCCCACTTTAATGAAAAACTTGTTGCTGCAGCTGCTGGGCATGTTGTCAGCACACAGCCCCCAGCTGTTGGTCCCTCCAGGGTGCCTCAGCTGCAGACAGCTTCCCCTTCACAAATCCAAGCCCTTTCCTGCAGATCCTCAGAGTGAATGGCAGATAAATTCAGGGTCCAGAGACCTGGTTCTCTCAATGTAACTAGTGAAAGTCTGTCAGTTGTGTCAGACTCTTTGTGACCTCATGGACTATACAAATCCATGGAATTCTCTAGGCCAGATTACTGGAGTGGGTAGCTGTTCCCTTCTCTAGGAGAACTTCCCAATCCAGGGGTCAAACCCAGGTCTCCCTCATTGCAGAAGGATTATTTACCATCTGAGACACCAGGGCAACCCAAGAATCCTGGAGTGGGTAGCCTATCCCTTCTCCAGCAGATCTTCTCGACCCAGGAGTTGAACGGGGGTCTATTGCATTGCAGGCAGATTCTTTATTAGCTGAGCTATCAGGAAAGCCCTAGTAACTAGGACGAAGCTCAAGTTACCTCCTAGCTCCACAGCAGGCTAAAGAATAGACCAAGTTGCCATCAGGCCTTTGCTAAAGTTCATCGTTGCCCTATTCCCAGTCCTGCTCCCTTCCTCTGCCTTCATGGGTCTGGATACCAAGGTCATTCTTGAATAAACACCCTGCACATAAACTATAACTCTGCTCTCTGGAGAACCCAACTATGTTCTCACATAAACACACATGAAATAAACTGGGGCATGTACCCTAGTGGAGGAAGTGAGACGTGAATAAAGTTATTGCCGTGTAGTATATTAAAAAGCAGAGAGAGCACTTGGCCGACAAATGTTCATGCAGTCAAAGTTATGATTTTTCTAGTAGTCATGCATGGATGTGAGAGTTGGACCATAAAGAAGGCTGAGCGCTGAAGAATAGATGCTTTTGAACTGTGGTGTTGGAGAAGACTCTTGAGAATCCATTGAGCAGCAAGGAGATCAAACCAGTCAATCCTAAAGGAAATCAGTCCTGAACATTCATTGGAAGGACTGATGCTGAAACTCCAATACTTTGGCCACCTGATGTGAAGAAGTGACTCATTGGAAAAGACCCTGATGCTGGGAAAGACTGAAGGGAAAAGGAGAAGGGGATGGCAGAGAATGAGATGGTTGGATGGCATCACTGAGTCAATGGACATGAATCTGAGCAAACTCTGGGAGATAGTGAAGGACAGGGAAGCCTGGCGTGCTGCAGTGCATGGGGTCCTAAAGAGTCAGACAGGACTGAGTGACTAAACAACAACAAAAGACACAGGTAGTAAGAAGTGGGGGTGGTGGGAGTTCAGATCACTCCATGTGTGATGATTTGGGGGATGCCGGTCATTTCTTCCAAGTCTGGATGCCTCCTCTTTCAAGACTCAGATTCTTCCACATCTCTAGAAGGAAGAGTCCAAGTTTCCATGTTTTAACAATCATGCTCTTTCTTCCTGTCTACACAGTTGGCTGGTCAAGGGGTAGGCATCAGACTGAAGGGAGTCCACTCCTTTGCTCAGCTGGAACTCCTGTCTTCTCTCTCCAAGGAATTGGGGGAATGGGGACATATGGAGAATGTACTGTTTCCATTGAATTCCAGAACTGATGGGACAAATATGCCATTGGACCCACTAAATGCAGAGAACTGGTGTGAAGGAGTGAGAACAACAAAGCATAAAAGAAGAGAAGATCAGAGAAGTGGAGATCTGTGCCCCAGAGATGGAGAGGGTAATTTCCACCCATGATTTTTCTGACTCCTCTGACTCTGGTGTCATGTGGGACATGGCTATATTTGGTGCCCTAGGTTCTGTGAGTGAGCACTGTGTGTGTGTATATTTTTTTTATCCAACTGACTAGTTCTTTTGGCTAAAGAGGTCTGTTTCTTGTAATAATATTGGACTTACTCATAAGGGAAGGGATTTGAATTGGGAGTTGCTGGAAACATAAGATTTCAATAGGGAAAGATAAAGGGACCTTGGAATTCAGGACAAGAAGAACAACGCACAGAGGTGCTGAAACACAGATTTGTTGGACATATTTGGAGGATGATGAATAGGTCCTTCTGGCCAATATAGGGGAAATGGAAATCAAAATAGCAGGATAAATGTTTGCAAGACTGGTGGGAAAACTTTGATTAATCAATGGAGCTGGCCAGCATTAAAGAGTCTATTCATTCTTTTTAGGAATTCCCGGAGGCCACAGAAAACTTGAAATGAGGATAGAAGGCAGTAAAGGTTGGTTGCTGGATGAAGCAAGGAAATAAAAATAGGGCAGTGGGTGTCTCACTTGTGGCAAGGGAATAAGAAGAGATTAATCAAAATGGCACAAGGAAATAAATGGAACCAAGGGGAATTGAGCAAGGGGTTTTGGCTCTTGCTGAGTTATAGGGAATGGGTAAACTTGTTTCTTAGGCACAACTGCCTCATATACCATACGTGGCTGCAGAGGTGGTGTCCTGCCCAATTCTAAGGACTGCTCTTCACGATGATGTCAACATGAGTGATCCTCTTGGGATTGCACCATGTGGGTGGCCTTGCTCATAAGTCATAACTCTGTGTATCAATTCAAAATCTTTCCATTGATGATGATAAAAAATCTTAGTTCAAACTAGTTTAAGACAGAAATTCTACTGTCCCATTTAACTCAAGAGTAAAAAAAAATATATAGGTCACAGGAGGGTTGGTTCCGAAGACCACACCATCAGAACTCTGACTCCAGATCACTTTGATTCTTGATTTATATGTCACCTTCATCCTCTGATGGGTCTTCTTATGGTGGCCAAGGTAGCTTCAGTTGTCTGAGATCTCATTTCTTTATAATTTACCCAGAGGAATAGAGTCATCAATGGTTTCCTAAAAGCCTGATTAACTATCTCCTCAGGTCTCATGGACCCAAATCAAGTCATGCCCATCCAACAATGTGTGATGAGTGTGTGACAACTTCTGTGTGCTCTCTGTCTCTCTCAGAAAAGAGAGAAAGAGGAAAGAAAAAAAGGGGAAAAAATCCCTGATTGTAGCATTTGATTTCTATGGTGTAAATACTCTCACCTTGGCTGGTTTCACACTACTGATGTGATGTAACTGAAGCCAGAGTTGGGAAGAGGTCCACACAGTTGACTCTTTGAAGCCCATGAGAGATGGTTCAGTACTCTACTGTCCTTATTCCTCAACTGTCATTGTGAATAGATTGATACTGCAGACGGAGAGGTTTAAGGCGATCAAGAGGCTATAAGGGTCAACATCAGAGAAAATTCTGGGAGACAGTGAAGGACAGGGAAGCCTGGCATGCTGCAGTCCATGGGGTCGCAAAGAGTCAGACACAACTTAGCAACTGAACAACAACAATAGCTGATCCACTCTGCTGTACACCAGAAATTAACACAACATGGTAAGGCAACTAAGATGAATAATTTAAAAAGTAAAAGTCTGATAATGGCCAAAAAAAAAAAAGATTAAAACATTAAAAAAATAAAATTCTCCTGATTTTCAGCCTTTTCCCTGTCCTAGATATCTTATCTTTGTGGAAGGACAGAGTGCAATGTCCGTCTACTACTGAAAGGACCAGAAAATGCTTCAGCACTTGTGCTGTTTCATCTTTTCAAGAAGCCAGGCAGCCGAGGAGGACTCTCTCCCCAGGAGCACATGTGTGCCCATGTGAAAACTCTACGCCTCCCAAATCCATGTCTGCCAGTCGCTGTCAGCCTTCTGAAGAGTCTTTATTCACACTGTAAGCACTTGATGAAGATTCCTCAGAGTAAATTCCTGGCCAGAGATGGATGGCCTGAATTTATTCAAAGGCAAAATAATTTCCAGACATTTATTTTGGATGGAAACACGTGTCGTTCCCTTGGCAATAATTTCCTTGTGAGATATGCTATATAATTTCCCCCCACTTGCAAATAGACGATTCAGAAATTTCATTTGTAGGTCAGTTGTTTGGAATGCACAAGGAATTTTCCATAGAAATAATATAAATGGCAGTTCAGGACCCTGGCTAGCCCCGCCCCCAACTTTTACTTAACACATGCCTCAGTTGACATACTGCAGTGGAGAACGTGGAAAACAAGAGCCACCAATACTCTTTGTTATAGAAATGATATCACACATTGGTTTGGGGTGTAGTGTCTGGGGCAGACTGACTGCACTTGGACAAGCATTAGGCGTGTGACTTTGGGCCAGTTACCTAACTTCTCAATTTCTTTGTCCACAGAAAGGGGATGATATTGAGATCTAGTTCATAGAGCTGTTGTGTAAGAATTACACATACACACACATCCCCCTTAGACTGGTTCCTGGAACCCAGTAAACACATTGTGACCTTTTGCTATCATCATTGTTGGTTCTAGTAATTGGTGTGGTGCTGAGTCTGTTTCAATCATCGATTGGACAAAAAACTATACTCGTGGAATATTAATAGCAAAATAAAAAAAAGATGGTTTTTTTTCCCTCATGGTTATTGCTGTTTGATTAAAATAAGGTAAATTATGGGAAAAGAGGAAACATATGGATATTGATATTGAATGATAGGATGTTTTCAATGAAATATTGACCTTAAAAAAGTTAGGTTTGGGAGGGATAATTTAGGAGTTTGGGATTAAAAGACACATGCTACTACATGTAAAATAGATAAACAACAAGGATCTACTGTTTAGTGTAGGGAACTATGCTCGATGTTTTGTAATAACCTACAAGAGAAAAAAATTAGAAAATTATATATATATATATAATATATATATATATATATATGTATCATTGAATCACTTTGCTGTATACCAGAACTAACAGCATTGTCAACCAACTATACTTCAATAAAAAAATAAAAACAAACAAATAAAAATACAGTACCAAAAGGTGTTAGTTTTATTTATTATAAATAATTTAGAAAACATAGAAAAGCAACAAAAGAGAAAATAAACTCTCTCCAAATATGACCACCCAGAAATACTTTTTATTTTGTTATCTTTTGGTATTCTGTCTTAGGGATAGGCACAATTCTCTACAAATGATCAAAAATAATTATAATTAAACTATGCATATTATTTTCATCAAAAAATCAAGAGAGTTCCAGAAAAACATCTACTTCTGCTTTACTGACTATGCCAAAGCCTTTGACTGTGGATCATAACAAACTGTGGAAAATTCTTCAAGAGATGGGAATACCAGATCACCTGACCTGCCTCCTGAGAAATCTGTATGCAGGTCAAGAAGCAACAGTTAGAACCAGACATGGAACAACAGACTGGTTCCAAATAGGGAAAGGAGTACATCAAGGCTGTATATTGTCACCCTGCTTATTTAATTTATATGCAGAGTACATCATACAAATGGGCTCCAAAATCACTGCAGATGGTGACTGCAGCCATGAAATTAAAAGATGCTTGCTCCTTGGGAGAAAAGCTATGACCAACCTAGACAGCATATTAAAAAGCAGAGATGTTACTTTGCCGACAAAGTTCCATCTAGTCAAAGCTATGGTTTTTCCCGTAGTCATGTATGGATGTGAGAGTTGGGCTATAAAGCAAGCTGAATGCTGAAGAACTGATGCTTTTGAACTGTGGTGTAGGACAAGACTCTTGAGAGTCCCTTGTACAGCAAGGAGATCAAACCAGTCAATCCCAAAGGAAATCAGTCCTGAATATTCCTTGGAAGGACTGATGCTGAAGCTGAAACTCCAATCCTTTGGCCACCTGATTCGAAGAAGTGACTGATTTGAAAAGACCTGATTCTGGGAAAGATTGAAGGTGGGAGGAGAAGGGGATGACAGAGGATGAGACGGATGGCATCACCAACTCTATGGACATGAGTTTGAGTAGGCTCCAGGAGCTGGTGATGGACAGGGAAGTCTGGTGTGCTGCTATATATGGGATCACAAAGAGTTGGACACAACTAAGCAACTGAACTGAACTGATATTATTTCATACTTGATTTATTTCACTTAGCACATACTTAAAGTAGGGATTTCTAATGGCATAATGGTTTCCATCCATGGTTGTGTTAGAACTGATACAGCCAATTCTGAGTTGATGGACATTTTTTCTGTTTTCCTTTTTATACTGTTCTAAATAATGTTGTTATAATTACACAAATGGGTAAAAGTTTACTCATGCTGCTATTTATTTTCTTTAACAAAGAAATTAAGTTTTTAGAAAATTTTGCATGGATTTGACTCATAATTTCAGTATTTTGGTACATTTTGTTGAGCTGCCTTCTAGAGAGAGTGGTTTTTCTAGCAATGAAAATGCAATTTCTTAGAAAGTTTCCTCAATTCTGAGATTGAGAATGTATTTAATCTCGCCAATCTGATAGATGGAAGGGGCATCTTGTGATTTTAATTTTCACTTTTGAATCTGAGAGAGAATATTTTTGATATGTTTATGGTCCATTTGAATTTTTAAATCAGTGATATCTTCCCAGTCTTTGATTATTTCTCTATTGCTGTTTATCTTTTCAAATTGTGTTTTCTGTTTTCTTTAAGGAAAATGACTTGTTCTTTATAGTCATATGATACAAAGATGTATTTAAAATTAAAAGAGTTGCACTAGGTGTTTCAGAACAGACACCCTTATTGGCAAATGAACTGAAATTCCTTAGGGATATTTCAGAGATGGGGATGGCAACCCACTTCAGTATTCTTGCCTGGAGAATCCCATGGATGGAGGAACCTGGCGCTACAGTCCATGGGATCACAAAGAGTTGGACAAGACTGAAACGACTTAGCACGCACACCCACAGGGATGTTTCAGGGCAATCACTACGAGATGGAAGGATGAGACTGACGAGGGGAGTGGGGGCAAAGAGATGCATAACAGAGTCTCCAGAAGCTGAATGGGGAGGATATACAAAATAGGAAATTCAGGAGCTGCCAGTCTGATATGCAGAAAGATTCTACTTTTCATATGTGTGAAAAATAAGTGGAAAATTAAAATAAGAGCAGGAATAATGCATGTGTGGAGGATTTTTGAAAGTATCAGATGAACTGAATCAAGAAATTCTGCTGCATTTCTGGATGTCAGTTAGGTGGTCTCCTGGATGAAGACTGTCTCTAATATTTCATGAAATAACAAAAATTAGTGTGAAGGTGATTCATATGCCAACCACTGGAATAAGAGAAAGTGCTAAATGATAAATGAGTACATATTTTGTATTGTATTAAATTATGGCTTGGCTTGAAAGAAGAGGGTAAGATTCTCAGTAAATTTTTCAATTCTCAGAAAATTTAGCACAGTTCAGTCACTAAGTCATATCTGACTCTTTGAGACCCCATGGAGTGCAGCACGCCAGGCTCCTCTGTCCTCCACTACCATTGGAGTTTGCACAAATTCATGTTCTTTGATTTGGTGATAAATATTAACCTAGAAGGAAGTGCTGAAGAGTAGGAGTCCTCCTTTGCCAAGGAGGTGGAATTATGAAATGAATGATGTGGTGAGAACGGCATAATGCTGAAAAACCACATTTGAATGGGGGAAAAAGAAAGTTTTATACAGACAGATGACATAAAATTACAAGTATGGGTAGATGTTATAAGAAGATGGTAGGGAGTGAAGATCTGGGGGTTGATAGATATAATGTAATACGTGTTACAGGTTATTGGAAAATCTATGGAAAGTTTAGAATAATTAGGGGAAAAAAAACCCTTGTAGATTCACATGCCAAAGTGTATGAGAATCATGTACTCAGGAAATCATACTAATAAAAGAGGGTTTGTAATACCTAATATAAGTGGAGACAAGAAGCTGGGTGTAGATTAGAAATACCTACTTTAGGACTGGGAGATGGTGCATTGAGACACAGTTTTGAAAAACTCAGAGAATGGGATCAAGAGGACAAATAACATAAAGCCAGGGGAATGTTAGCTGCTGTGGGGAGCCTGCAGTGTGGACCCAGAGGGCCTGGCCAGAGGTTGGCGGGATGGAGAGGGTGTGGTCATAAGGAAAGACACTTGGCATGTGGGGTCTTACAGCGTAACTGCAGAGGGCAGGTGGTAAATGGGTTCCAGTAACATTGTCAAGTGTGGCCTGGTGGGTGGGAGAGGAACCCATTTGAGGAAGGTGATTGCTGGAGAATCATGGAGTTGGCATAGGGGAGTCTGGAAGCAAGATTCCAGCTGCTCAACTGGAATTTGCCAAAGGGACTCCTTCCCTATAGGGAACCATCAAGAACATGGTGATACCTCTGTCCTAAGGGAACCAAGCATCTCTTAAGTTCCTTTGGAGACCCTGTTAACTCACAGACCTTCCTCTCTATTTCCTAATATTAATACAACCTGGAATCCTGCTTCAAGGAAAGTACAGGATGGAAACTGCTAAAAAGTAGAGTCCTTGCATCTTGAACCTAAGCTAGAAAGTGGAGTTCTTGCATCTTGAATCTAAGTGCCTTCTGTAATACTCTCTTTTCTGGGGACAGGGATACAGTTAGCACCGAAGGTAGGGCAGGTGAGGTACAGGTAACCCAGACAATGAAACAGAGAAGGACTTGAACAACAAGAAGAAACATGAAAGGAGAGAAGAGAAACCCAAGTTCATCCAAGTGTTTGCATTTGGACTAGAAGCTGGCATCCGCTGGAGAAAATAATTTCACAGTGTGGGAAGAAATTGTAAATCGGATATGGTCGACCCTTTAAAAAATACTTTAGCTGGAATTCAGCCTGTGGTTCTTAATAACTGCATTCAGTCTTTCAAACACCTGAGTTAAAAAAAAAAATTCTCCATTTGGATTTAAATGTTGGATTGGCCAAACACATCATTTGGCTTTTAATAACGTCTTATGGAAAAACCCTAACAAATCTTTTGGCCCACCCAATATTTCTAAGATATTTTATTCTTGACTTAAATAGAGTCTATGGAACATAAAATTTTTGGCAAAGACTCAGGATAGCTACTGTGAACACTCAGGGCACACACAGTGCGTCTGCCCTTTAGCGCCCCTGTTCTCTCCCTTGACCATAAAATGTTCCTACGAAGTTATGCTGTCTCATCATATAGAAATGTTTCTACTTGTTCTTTAATTTATTTCTTTGTTATTCCATGAAAGGTTGGATCTAGTCAGGATTAAAAGCATTTTAAAGATGGAAGAGAAATTTAGTGACTCACATGAACCACCAAAGCGGAGAGGGAGTAAGCCCTCTTAAGGAAGGACATGAATAGCATCCGGACTTCTCATTCTCTGTTTCCCTCTGCTCATGGCTAGTCCTCACAATGCCGCACAAGAGCCTGGAGGGGAACACCCCCAGCAGTTCCAGATGCGTATCTTAACACCTCCATGTCTGGAGAAAGGAAAGGCTTTTATCCTTCTAGTTTAATTAGGAAAAAACATCCTAAGAACTCTGATTGGCCAGGCCAATCATCCATTCAGTCCTCGGATTGGGGCAGGGGAACCAGTGGTGGGACACTGTGGATGGGTTACCACCTGATGGGTTTGCCACCTTTTACAAGGACAGTGAATATGGTAGGAAGAGGGACTCTTATGGGGGTGGGGGCATCCTTGTAAGCCAGGGAGCCATCTCAATTTGTCTTGATTATTGCAGATAATAAAACTTGTAAGGAATTTGAGATCATTAAATAAACAAGACAGTGAACAGGGGCATCTGGGAAGCAGTGGGGGATTTTCAGGGACTTGTAATAGCTGGCAAGGATCCCTTAGAAGAAATAGAGTATCCCTCATACTCAACAAGAGTCTGAAATGCAGTACTTGGGTGCGATCTCAAAAACAACAGAATGATCTGTTTGTT
This sequence comes from Cervus canadensis, assembly GCF_019320065.1. Lineage (NCBI taxonomy): Eukaryota > Metazoa > Chordata > Mammalia > Artiodactyla > Cervidae > Cervus > Cervus canadensis. Next base: position 28,144,478 of record NC_057386.1, read on the forward strand.
TCCAAGGCAAACAATTCAATATCACAGTAATCCAAGTCTATGCCCCAACCGCTAATGCCAAAGATGCTGAAGTTGAACAGTTTTATGAAGACCTACAAGACCTTCTAGAACTAACACCCAAAAAAGATGTCCTTTTCATTATAGGGGACTGGAATGCAAAAGTAGGAAGTTAAGAAATACCTGGAGTAATAGGCAAATTTGGCCTTGGAGTACAAAATGAAACAGGTCAAAGGCTAAAGAGTTTTGCCAAGAGAACACACTGGTCATAGCAACACCCCTCTTACAACAACACAAGAGAAGACTCTACACATGGACATCACTAGATGGTCAATACTGATATCAGATTGATTATATTCTTTGCAGGCAAAGATGGAGAAGCTCTATACAGTCAGCAAAAACAAGACCAGGAGCTGACTGTGGCTCAGATCATGAACTCCTTATTGCCAAATTCAGACTGAAATTGAAAAAAGTAGGGAAAACCACCAGATCATTCAGGTATGACCTAAACCAAATCCCTTACAATTATACAGTGCAAGTGACAAATAGATTCAAGGGATTAGATTTGATAGACAGAGTGCCTGAAGAACTATGGACGGAGGTTCATGATGTTGTACAGGAGGCAGTGATCAAAACCATCCCCAAGAAAAAGAAATGCACAAAGGCAAAATGGTTGTCTGAGGAGGCCTTACAAATAGCTGAGAAAAGAAGAGAAGCAAAAGGCAAAGGAGAAAAGGAGGGATATACCCATTTGAATGAAGAGTTCTAAAGAGTAGCACAGAGAGATAAAGCCTGCCTCAGTGATCAGAGCAAAGAGATAGAGGAAAACAATAGAATGGGAAAGACTAGAGATCTCTTCAAGAAAATTAGTGATATTGTGGGAACATTTCATACAAAGATGGGCACAATAAAGGACAGAAATTGTATGGACCTAACAGAAGCAGAAGATATTTAGAAAAGGTGGCAAGAATACACAGAAGACCATACAAAAAAGATCTTCATGACCCAGATAACCATGATGGTGTGATCACTCACCTAGAGCCAGAATCCTGGAATGTGAAGTCAAGTGGGCCTTAGGAAGCATCGCTATGAACAAAGCTAGTGGAGGTGATGGAATTCTAGTTGAGCTATTTCAAATCCTAAAAGATGATGCTGTGAAAGTGCTGCACTCAATATGCCAGCAAATTTGGAAGACTCAGCAGTGGCAACAGGCCTGGAAAAGCTCAGTTTTCCTTCCAATCCCAAAGAAAAGCAATGCCAAAGAATGTTCAAACTACTGCACAATTGCACTCATCTCACACGCTAGCAAAGTAATGCTCAAATTTCTCCAAGCCAGGCTTCAACAGTACATAACTGTGAACTTTCAGATGTTCAAGCTGGATTTAGAAAAAGCAGAGGAACCAGACATCAAATTGCCATCATCCGTTGGATCATTGAAAAAGCACGAGAGTTCCAGAAAAACATCTACTTCTGCTTTATTGACTATGCCAAAGCCTTTGACTGTGGATCACAACAAACTGTGGAAAATTCTTTAAGAGATGGGAGTACCAGAGCACCTGACCTGCCTCCTGAGAAATCTGTATGCAGGTCAAGAAGCAACAGTTAGAACCAGACATGGAACAACAGACTGGTTCCAAATAGGGAAAGGAGTACATCAAGGCTGTATATTGTCACCCTGCTTATTTAACTTATATGCAGAGTATATCATGTGAAATACTGGACTGCAGGAAGTACAAGCTGGAATCAAGATTGCAGGGAGAAATATCAATAACCTTAGATGCACAGATGACACCTCCCTTATGGCAGAAAGTGAAGAAGAACTAAAGAGCCCCTTGATGAAGGTGACAGAGGAGAGTGAAAAAGTTGGCTTAAAATTCAATATTCAGAAAACTAAGATCATGACATCCAGTCCCATCACTTCATGGCAAATAGATGGGGAAACAATGGAAACAGTGAGAGTCTCTATTTTCTTGGCCTCCAAAATCACTGCAGATGATGGCTGCAGCCTTGAAAGTAAAAGACGTTTGCTCCTGGAAGAAAAACTATGACCAACCTAGACAGCATATTAAAAGGCAGAGACATTACTTTTCTGACAAAGGTCCATCTAGTCAAAGCTCTGTTTTTTCCAGTAGTCATGTATAGATATGAGAGTTGGACTATAAAGAAAGCAGAGTGCTGAAGAATTGATGTTTTTGAACTGTGTTGTTGGAGAAGACTCTTGAGAGTCCCTTGGACTGCAAGGAGATTCAACCAGTCCATCCAAAAGGAAATCAGTCCTGAATATTCATTGGAAAGACTGATGCTGAAGCTGAAACTCCAATCCTTTGGCCACCTCATGTGACGAGTTGAGTCATTGGATCAGACCCTGATGCTGGGAAAGATTGAAGTCAGGGGGAGAAGGGGACAACAGAGGATAAGACGGTTGGATGGCATGAGTCTGAGCAAGCTTTGGGAGTTGGTGATAGACAGAGAAGCCTGGCATGCTGAAGTCCATGGGGTCACAAAGAGTTGGACTCAACCGAGTGACTGAACTGAACTGTAATAGCTGGAGCTTGGAGCTGGGGTTGGTTAGTTTCTAGGTGACATGTGGAGACTGACATGTTTCTGTGAATTCAACCTGAAAATATGTTCCTGAAATGCAAAACCTGTGGTATCTCTTTTTATAGAGATTTAAGGACAGAGTCGATCCATCCTTGTCAGTTATGGCAAGAAAAAGTAAAGCTGCTGGAAGCAGGGATGGCTGTTCCAAGATGCACTTTAAAAAAATCTAGTTATTTATTTATTTGGCTGTGCCTACTCTTAATTGGCCTTTCCCTGGTAGCTAAACTGGTAAAGAATCCACCTGCAATTCAGGAGACCCTGTTTCAATTCCTGAGTCGAGAAGATCTGCTGCAGAAGGGATGGGCTCCCCACTCCATATTCTTGGGCTTCCCTGGTGGCTCAGCTGGTAAAGAATCCTCCTGCAATGCAGGAGACCTAGGTTCAATCCCTGGGTTGGGAATATCCCCTGGAGAAGGGAATGGCTACCCACTCCAGTAGTTGAGGCATGTGGAATCTAGTTCCCTGACCAGGGACGGAACCCAGGCCCCCTGCATTGAGAACACAGTCTTAGCTCCTGGACCACCAGGGAAGTTCCCCCAAGATACACCATAATCTGCTGCGTTTGCACAAAGATTTGCCCAGACAAGTGTCCTGATAGGGTTTTACAAGAACACCACTGAGTTTCCAGTGAAAAGCCTAGCACCAGCCTGAATCTACTGAAAGAACTTCTAGAAACTCAAGGATCCCAAGTTACACTGATGCTGGGTGATACCCTGCTGTCCCTCCAACCTGCCCACAAAACGCTGAGAATGTAGCATAACTTATAAACAGCTGCAATCAATTCACGAGTAGAGGAAGACATACCTGTAGCCCCGTGCAAGTAGGGTTCCCTCCCAAACAAAGCCCCTTGTTATTAAAACCTCAAATTCACACTTGTTATTGTTTAGTCGTTAAGTTGTATCTGACTTTTTGCGACGCTATGTACTGTAGCCTGACAGACTCTTCTGTCCATGGGATTTCCCAGGCAAGAATACTGGAATAGGGCTGCCATTTTCCTCCTCCAACGGATCTTCCTGACCAAGGAACTGAACCCATCTCTCCCGCATTGACAAGTGGATTCTTTATAGCTGAGCCACCAGCCCCAAACTTGCACTAGGTAGCCATCGACAAGATAATGGATTCTGTGAATACAAATGATAAAACCCATGAGAACATCAAGAAGTGTTGGGTAATAAGTTGGGAGAGAATTTACATAGAGGTTCTCAAGAGTGCCCCGAGGTTTATTTAGAGCCCCGTCTTTGAGACAAGCTATAGCTGGATTCAGACCCTACCTCCATCACTTGATGGGGTGACCTGGGGCTAGACATATCCTCTCAGAAACACATGGAAAATAAAAAAAGAGCTGCTTCATAGAGACGTGCTGAGGATTGTGTGAAATCAGCATAGAAAGCCAGCACACTTCCTATTGTAGTCAGTAAGTGTGATCCCATTCTCCTGTGGGCAACCGGAGTGATCCTCCAGTGACTATGAACAGAGCCGCATTCCTCAAGTTTAAAAAAAAAATTAAGTCTACCCAAACAAACAAATCAAAGTTGTTTCTCCAAGAGTTTGAGGTCTGATTTACCAAAGGTTTTTGTTGAGCTGGAAGAAGCAGATTTCTCTTGCTGTGTGTGTGTGTGTGTATGTGTTTATATGTGAGAGAGAGACAGATAGAGAGATAGAGAGACAGATAGAGAGATAGAGAGACAGAGAGAGACAGAGAGGGAGGGGAAAGAAGAAAGAGAGAGAGATCAAAAGGCCAGCGGTAGAGCCAACGCAGCACATGATTTTTGCTTTGGCAGTTTTACAAGCAAAGAAAGAGGGTCAAAAAGAAAAGAGTGAAACCTCTCTCCATTCCTGTCCTGATTGAAACTTTAATTCTAAAATAGTCTTTGGCTTGAAAGATTGAACAGCACCATCTTTCCATATAAATGGCAAAGCAAGACACATTTTTATGTGTTGTTTTATGGGGTTTCCCCCGCATCTTAATGTCTAACCATTTTATAGTGCTTGGCTTTGCAGGGCCCTAGAGATAACCTCCGAGCAATACTGGTTCTTTTATTTGTAACACAGGAATAGTTAAGAAAGTGTCTGCACACCAATGACAAATTATTGCAATCTTAACGAGAAATAAAGCTGTAAAAATGGCTCGGATTTAAAACTTAAAAGAAGGTTGGAATACAGAGAGAGAGAGAGAGAAATCTTTCAAGTAGAATAATGAAGTTAATTGCTACAAATGAGCTTTGCAAATCATACTTGAAGATTAATTGCATTTTCCAAACTGTAAAATTCTCTCTTGCTCTCTCTTTTTTTTTAAAATCAATTTGGTGGCCCAGAAATAAACATTGCTAAAGATTCTTTACAGTGTTTTTTTTTAAACAAACCCCTTGATTTGGAGAGCTTAGAGTCCATCTCACAGTGTACTTTTGAGGCATTGCAGCCCCTCTGGGCTGTGAGCTTTTATCTCTGGAGCTGTCTATTTATTTGCTGTAAAATGTGTCATCAGTGTGATATGATTATTTGCAGGTTATGAAAACTCTGGATCTTTTTAGTCTGTTAACTTCATGTTTGGATATTACAAGAATCCATCCCTCTCCAGTTTTAAATGATGGGTTATTTGAAAGCATTTTGAGGTTTCATATAAGGAATTATCTTTAACATTCAAATTTTCTTTCTCAATCTTATTCCAATAATTACAGAAGGCAATTTATGGTAGCAGGAAGGACAAAGGCTTTGATTTCAGATGGTCTGGGCTCAAATTCCGGTCCTGCTTGTATTTGTGTAACCTAGGATAATTACTTAACATCATTCAGACCTGGTTTTCTCACCTATGAAAGGGGAATATTGACAATGTTTATTTCATCAGTATGTCATTACTGTGAATATCAAAGGATATAATTAAATCATAGCATATATAATTAAAGTAACAGGCAATAATTAAAGTTAACAGGTAAAGTAACAGTAATATGCTGTTTTTGGAACATTAAAGCATTTATTTATTTTTTTAAAGCATTTAAAATGTTGGAAAACAACATCACCAGTGGCCAAGAACATGGAATACTGCTGATTTGGTAGGGTGCCAAACTAGGTCATGTATCCCAGCCCAAGAAGCAAGTGAAACTATTGACACTGTGTATAAAATAGATACTAATGAGAACCTGCTGTTAGCATAGGGAACTCTACTCAGTGCTCTATGGTGACCTTAATGGGAAGGAAATCCAAAAAAAGAGCGATCTATTGTACAGTCAATGGGTTCACTTTGCTGTACAGTAGAAATCAACACAACAGTGTAAAGCAACTACACTCCAATAAAAATTTTTTTTTAAAGAGCAAGTGAGAGAAATGAGTAGAAGAGGTCACACGGTTTCTGATTCTGGGCTCACTGTTTGAATATCCATTTACAAAATTTAATGGCTGCTGTTCTTTAAGAAAAAGTGATTTCTACCAAGGTGCTTTGTCCTCTTGGAAGGATCGCCAGGCAAAGCAGACTTCCGCTGGCAAGAATATTTGAATCCAAATATTTTATATATGAAGCAGTGAAAGAAAATGTCTAAAATACACCTACAAAAGCTGCAACTTAGTATTTTAGAGTCCTCTCTTGGTTTTTCTTTCACACCAAGTCACTTTCTTACTCCAGCCAGGTGATGGAAAGGGAGCAGGAGGAACACTCAAAGGCTTCACAAAAATTGGCTTCTTAGCTCGTAGGTAGATGGTTGGCTTAAACCTCACCACTGAGTCTTATTGGTTAGTTTAGACTCATTCCCATGTAGTAGAGACCTGGGACTCAGAGGGTAGAATTTATATGAGAAGAGACTAGACATTTTCTAACTCTCATTTCCCAAAGCAATTCCTCAGGAATGCCCCAAGGGAAGCTCCCTTACTTTTTCCCTATGATCAAATATATTTCCTATGGGCCAATAAAACCTCTTCTTGAAAATTCATAATGTGTGTGTGTGCTCAGTCACTCAGTTGTGTTCAACTCTTTGGGACCTGATGGACTGTAGCCTGCCAGGTTCCTCTGTCCATGTGATTTCCCAGGTGAGAATACTGGAGTGGGTTATCTTTTCCTCCTCCAGAGGGTCTTCCTACTCCAGGGATTAAACTCATGTCTCCTGTATCTCCTGCATTGCAGGTGGATTCTTTACTGCTGAGCCACTGGGGAAGCCTGTGAAAATTCACCATGCGTATTAGTACACTGAGTTTTCAGAAGTCCTGACATAAAGAAATTTATATAATTGACTTTAATTCAATGTTTCCCCAGATTATATGTCCAGGGCTATATCATGGAATTATTGTCCCAGGGCTTTCCGGGTGGCTCAGTATGTAAAGAATCCGCCTGCAATGCAGGAGATGCAGAGACTCAGGTTCGATCCCTGGGTTGGGAAGATCCCCTGGAGGAGGGCATGGCAACCCACTCCAGTATTCTTGCCTGGAGAATCCCATGGACAGAGAAGCCTGGCGGATTACAGTCCATAGGGTCACAAAGAGTCAGACACGATTAAAGTGACTGAGCACGCAGGGTACACCAGGCCAGTTCATCATGCTTATTGGTGTCTGTGTAACTGATGGTGGGGACCTGTCCTCTGTGGCCCCATGTCCATTATCCGAGGTGGTCTGGGCATCCCAGGTGTGTCTGCATTTGCTGTAGGGATCAGAATACCTCAGGGAATCAAGGATGCCATTTGCATGTCACGACTTTGAAATTCAGACCACTCTAGTCCCAAAGCTTCTGCACATGGATGTGGGATACACATAGAAGAACGGTGGTCCTTGACTGGACTGAGGTACCGGCGTCCCTCAGGGGTGAATTTAGAAGAATCCAGCAGAGTTCAGATCTTGGTGCCAGCTGTTACATTTTCTTTCTTCTGAGGCTGGGGCAATCTGGCAGCACTGATTTTTCCACTTCCAAATTGTGTTTCAACATAAGAGAGAAAAGGCAATAATTAAAAATGAATGATGAGATGTTTGCGTTTGGGAGAAAAGAAAAAATGACTTCTCAGATATTAATAAAAGTGTTTGAAACTTTTCTAGAGATGCTACATCTCAAGGGATAATTTCTTTGCAAATATTGAAAATAAAGGGGAAAAAAAATCTGTTTATTCCAAACAGCAGTGCAAGAATAAGTAGAGAGAAGTCAAATTATTTCTCTAGCTTTCAGTTTGATTTTGCGGATGAACCGAGACTACAGCCATTGGCTTGGCAATTTTTCTCCCCACATGTCTCCTGAGTTTTCTTCACGACTGGAAACCATTTGTGATCATAGGAGGAAATGCCCTTGCTGACAAATGGGCGTTCCTTGCTGTGTAGGTTCCAAGTTTTCTAATGACAGCAGAACGAAAACCCAAGTTCCCCATGAGCATTTGGGTTGGCCCCAGGCGGCTGTGTAGCTGAGGCACCTGGTGGGGAACAGAGAGCATTTGCTGGCCTTTCTGGCTTGGGATGATTGGTGTTTCCCTGTGTGTGGTTACAGAGCGGGAAGGCTCCCTGTGGGGCTGTAAAGAAACCACTCTCTTAATCACATAAAACACTGGTGACTAAGAAAATGAACGGAGAGGAACTTTCTCTGGAGCAATGCTTCACCCGGTGTAGTCCCTGGACCAATAGCATTAGCAACATCTGGTGATGATGCAAAAATGCAAATCCTAGGGCCCCACCAAATCTACTGAATCAGAAACTCCTGGGTTCAGGATCAACAGTCTTGGTTGTCACAAGGTCTAGGCACCAGATAACTCTGATGCTGCTCCAGTTTGGGAACCACTGCTCAACAAACCCAATAATCTAGCCAAACACATAGAGCGTCACTGGTGGTTCTTCAGATATTGTTTCTGTATTTCCTCTGCGGTACAGCCTCGGTCTGATCCCTTTGCCGCTATGTCCAGCTCCAGGGTTATGTCAAGTCTGGTCTCACTCACATCTAGCCAGACGTGGCTAGTGAAAGCGGAAGTGTTACTCGCTCACTTGTGTTTGACTCTTCGCGACCCCACAGGCTGTAGCCCACCAGCTCCTCTGTCCGTGGAATTCTCCAGGCAAGAATACTAGAGGGGATTGTCATTCCTTTCTCCAGGGGATCTCCCTGATCCAGGGATCGAACCTGGGTCTCCTGCATTGCAGGCAGATTCTTTATTGTCTGAGCCACCAGGGAAGCCCGCAGACATGGCTAAGAAACCCTTAACTCCCCGAGTCCAAGTAAGTCTGGTTGACATTTTCTAAAGCAATGATTCTCAACTTTGGTGGCATATTGATACGAACTAGGGTAAGATTTGAACACTCCAGATGCTCAAAGTGACATTTCTAGATGAATGAAATTAAAATCTGGGGATGGATGGGAGGGATGACACCCAGGTGTGAGTATATTAAAACCTGGGATGATTCCAATATGCAGCGAAATCCTGCCTCCTCATTCTGATACATCTCTGCAGGCACTTCTCATCTATCTTATTCTCTTCTTTGCGATCTTTTGTCACCTTATCTGACTTCCAGGCTTCTGACTTCCTGGCCTCCCATAGTAAATCTATCTGGACATTGCGTTTTATAACAAGATCTTATTTTCCCCTTTTCTTCTGCTCCAGGACTCCTAGATGCCATTCAAGATTCTTAGAGGCAACTGTGCTGGCCCTTGTTCCTCTGACCTCATTTTAATCCAACCGTAGCTCCTGTCTTCCTTGCTCCCCTGCTCTGCCCAGCGCTGCCCTATTCACGTTCCCTGGCACAGTTGTTTCTGCTGCCTGGGGTCTTTTGGGCCCCTACACCTTTAGGTGTGATCTTTCTAGGCAAAGCATGGAGCAGCTTCGGTGGGTCCTCAGAAAGTATACCAAACGTTTGGAAAAATTAGGAATAGACAGAGCCTTTGCTCTGTCTTGGTGGGGTTATGGGGAGCTAAAGAGGTGGGCAGAGCCCCAGAAAACCTGGTGCTGGGAATGAGCTTTCATTGAGAAAAATGTAGGTATGTGCAGGTGTGCTCACAAACATGTTGGTGATAGAACTGCATAGGATGGAGAAAAATAATCTTTGATAATGGTGTCTGCAGATACAGAAGATATACATTTGTGACCTGTTTAGACAGTGGGGAAAATTCCATTGATAGTTCTTTGACTTCTTACACTTTGGCATCTATTGCAATGATTTCTATGTCATTAATATGTGTTCATATGGAGTTTCAAATGTCCAGAAAGAATTTAATGAAGGGCCTGTCTGAGCACAATGAACCAAGCAAGGAAAGCAGTGCGTCAGAGACTCTGAGGGGCAGAAGGCCATTAACACCCCCAGGATCAAAGGGGAAAAGTCAGGGGGGAGGGGGCCAGTCCATAAGATGCACGGCCACAAGTAGGGGCTCACTTATTGGCCATTGCCAAACCACAGCCTGCAAGGAGGACCTGGGGGAATAAATACCCTGACCTCGAATGTCTTTGCTGCATTCAGGTCCTCAGACATGCCTCTTTCTGGACCTGAGGTCTCCGGTGCCTTTTTTAGAGTAACCAAATTTTTGCTTAGCAACTGCCAACATTTCCAATGACCGATGAGGAGGAGAAAGAAGACCCTTAGACACAACTGAATTGACCTTTTTGTCCCCTCCCAACTTGATGTATTGCCTCCATACAGCAGTCTACTCCCTGACCCTCAATGCAACTCCTATTCAGACCTTAAAGCAGAGAAGTGGCAAATTTCATTATCTCTGATTTATAGGTGGAAAATAGTGAGTCCACATGGATGGCTGGTCTATAGCTCCTTGAGTCCCTCCTGTAGGAGTATTAAGAGGAATTGAGCAGAGCCTGATTTGTTGTTAAGAGACATCTGTCTCTCTGGCTGTCTGATTACAAGGGATTTGATGTCAGGGCATTTTCATTTCACATTACATATGAACCATTCCTATTAAGGTGACAGAATTAACTGGGAGACATTTAGCTCATTCTTTACCTCTGAGCCACCTGGAAACCCCTTCCAACTCCAAGTAAGTCTTTACTTACTTGGCACAACTTCTGGGCTTCCCAGATGGCACTAGTGTTAAAGGATCTGTCTGCCAATTCAGGAGACATAAGAGAAGTGGGGTCAGTCCCTGGGGTGGAAAGATCCCTTGGAGGAGGGCATGCAACACACTCCAGTATTCTTGCCTGGAGAATCCTGTGGACAGAGAAGCCTGGTGGGCTACAGTCCATGGGCGACACAGAGTCAGACGTGATTGAAGTGACTTGGCCCATAGCACACCACATCTTCTTTATCCATTCATCTGTCATTGGACATTTAGGCTGTTTCCATATCCTGGCTATTGTACATAGTGCTGCAGTGGACATTGGGGTACATGTGTCCTTTTGAATTATGGCTTTCTCAGGGTATATGCACTACCATATGTAAGACAGATAGTGGGAACCTGCTATAAAGCAGAGGAAGCCCAGCTCGGTGCTCTGTGGTGACCTAGAGGGATGGGCTTGGGGGGTGGGTGGGAGGAAGGTCCCAGAGGGAGGGGATATATGTTTACGTATAGCTGATTCACTTCACTGTACAGCAGAAACTAGCACCGCATTATAAAGCAATTATATTCCAATAAAAAAAGCTACTGATGAGACAGAATTCATTTTCAAAATTCCGAGGCAACTGAATTTTTAGTTCATGTCTCTCAGCTCCTCTGGGTTTTTAATCTCTGGAATTCAGAAACAAAACCCTGAAGATTTTCCTTTAATGGATGATAAGGCCAGGTGATTCCTAATCACCAGGCTCTGATTGTTTTCATTAGAACCACAACATATGGACACATGGCCCAACATCTTCATGGAGCCCTGAAATGGGATCATAAAAGGGGAGATGAGAAACTCTGGTTTAGATTAAAGTAAATGGCTTGAGGAATTGGCTCTGATGAGCGACAATTTACTGTTGTAAAAGCTCACAGAGATGGACCTTCTGCAGTGTTCTCTCGTGTTTGAGATTCTTTGGCGAGGATGGCACGGGAGCCTTGTCTTTCTGTTTTTCGCAGTCTTGAGTTCAGTGACGTCAGCTATACATGAGATGGGTGGACCTCCATCAAATTCCCAACAAGCATTTAACCCTAGCCTCAAGTCCAAAGTGAAGAGGAACTAAAAAGCCTCTTGATGAAAGTGAAGGAAGAGAGTGAAAAAGTTGGCTTAAAGCTCAACATTCAGAAAACTAAGATCATGGCATCTGGTCCCATCATTTCATGGGAAATAGATGGGGAAACAGTGGAAACAGTGTCAGACTTTATTTTTTTGGGCTCCAAAATCACTGCAGATGGTGATTGCAGCCATGAAATTAAAAGACGCTTACTCCTTGGAAGGAAAGTTATGACCAACCTGGATAGCATATTTAAAAGCAGAGACGTTACTTTGCCAAAAAAGGGCCGTCTAGTCAAGGCTATGGTTTTTCCAGTAGTCACGTATGGATGTGAGAGTTGGACTGTGAAGAAGGCTGAGCACCAAAGAATTGATGCTTTTGAACTGTGGTGTTGGAGAAGACTCTTGAGAGTCCCTTGGACTGCAAGGAGATCCAACCAGTCCATCCTAAATGAGATCAGTCCTGGGTGTTCATTGGAAGAACTGATGTTGAAGCTGAAACTCCAATACTTTGTCCACCTCATGCGACGAGTTGACTCACTGGAACAGACCCTGATGCTGGGAAGGATTGGGGACAGGAGGAGAAGGGGACGACAGAGGATGAGATGGCTGGATGGCATCACTGACTCGATGGACATGGGTTTGGGTAGACTCTAGGAGTTGGTGATGGACAGGGAGGCCTGGCGTGCTGCAGTTCATGGGGTCGCAAAGAGTCAGACACGACTGAGCGACTGAACTGAATAGAACTGGCCAAGTCCAATGCACAATCATGATTAGTCAAGCCCCACTGGTTCAGCAAAGCCCAAAGGGACATCAGTGGGATGGGTCCAGGAGAGAAGCCAGTGGGAGATACAGATGTAGAGGGAGTGAGTCATCTCAGATATGGAAGGTGCCCGGGGCAGAGGGATGGACCTTTAACAGCTCTCATGTCAAGGAAAGGTGGGTGAGGGAGGGAGGCTGCTTGATAAATTCAAACCCCGGTTTTGAGATGTTGTCAGTCATCAGCCCTGGGGCTTCCCAGGTGAAAGAAAGAAAAGAAAAGAAGAGAAAAGAAAGTGAAGTCACTCAGTTGTGTCTGACTCTTTGTGATCCCACGGACTGTAGCCTACCAGGCTTCTCTGTCCATGGGATTTTCCAGGCAAGAGTACTGGAGTGGGTTGCCATTTCCTTCTCTAGGGGATCTTCCCAACCCAGGGATCGAACCCAGCTCAGTGGTAAAGAATCTTCCTGCCAATGCAGGAGACTCAAGACATGCAAGTTCGATCCCTGGGGTGGGAAGATCCCCTGGAGGAGGGCATGGCAACCCACTCCAGTATTCTGGCCTGGAGAACCCCATGGACAGAGGAGGCTGGAGGGCTACAGTCCATGGGGTCACACAGAACTGGACAGGGCTGAACAACAACAGCAGCCGTGGAGCACCAGTGGCTGCAGGTCTCGGGGAAGAAAATGAATATTTGTTGATTGCCTCAGAGTGTCAGACCTGGGGTTAGATTTTCAGACACGTTGCCTCATTTATTCTTTACAACCATAGGAAGTAGACAACATCATTAACTAAATAGATCTTATTTATGCTTTGAACCACGGGAAGTAGACGACATCATTAACCAAACAGATCTGGTTTCAGATCCCAAAGACAATAGAAGTGACATGAACTTTATGGGGTTGTTGGGAGAAAGTCAGATGCCATATATTCAAAAAACGTAGCAGAGTGCCTAGTAAACACTCAATGAACATCTGTCTCCCTGACGCCCATCCACCCAGAAACCACCCACAAAACCAATCACAGCAGTAAAACAAAGCCCTACTAGAAGGAGGCCAACGTCATTCGGCCTGTTTCACTGACAGGGAAGGTAACTGTTTTGCATGATTCTGTCTTGCCAGTGTCTTTGTACTTTCTCCATCTTGTATCTTTCGATCCCTGGCCCAGGGATTGAAAAACGCATGTCCCCTGCATTGGCAGATGGATTCTTAACCACCGGACCACCAGGGAAGCCCAGAGCATTATTTTTTAAGGTTCCAGGTCAAATGTTTTTATCTCCAGTAAGTGTTTTCTGATCCCACTAATTAAATGAAGACAGTGATGATGATAATAATACCAGCTACCATCAGTAAAGCAGTAGTTTCTTTTCCTCATTTTACTCAGTTCTCATCATCCTATTAAGTAGTTGCTAAAAACAACTAATTAAGAGAATGTTGGTTAATAAAGTGTGTTTATCCTTATATTATAAATGCGGAAGGTTAAGCAACTTGTCCATGTCAGCGGCAGACCTAGGGTTCAGATTAGGTCTGCCTCTGTCTTCTCCTATCCTACGGTGTTTCCTGAAACATACTCACCTTCTGAGCCCCAGGATGTCTTTACTTGCTCCTTGCAGGGGGAGCGGGGAATGTAACCTTCTTCCTTAGTCATAATGTCTTTACATTTTACTTATCTTAGCTCTTCAACTAAAGCATCCTTGAGGGCAGAAATCCATTTATTTTGTCATTCCCCACAGTCTTAGTCACAATACATGAAAGGGAGTTGATAAATGTCTCTTGAGTTGAATAAACTTAGCATTTTATTTAAATCAGAGCCTGGAGATATACTGTAATTACCATTAGGTGATTAATAGGGACAGAAATCAGGTGTCTCAATAAGAACCAAGAAATGTTATTCCTCTTTGACCAATAAATAGCATAATAATGGATCAAAGGTGTACTTGCTTCTAGTGAGTATGGTTTGACTTTAACCTGAGAGAAAGAATTATGCGTCTAAAATAGTAAAGAGTTTCTGAAATCCTCAGAAGGGCATGTATTTGGGCCATTGCTACAGAGAAGATTATTCTGGTTATCTATTACTCTTTTTAAAAAAACCTCTCCAGAACTTTGTGGTGTAAGACAACATATTATTATTTCTCACAATTCTGATTGGGCTCAACTGGCTTCTCACCCGGGGGCTCAGAGAGCTGCAGAGGATATCCAAGGAGGCTGTGGTCAACTAAAGATCCACTTACACTGAACAGCCAGAAAGCCTCACTCAAAGGCTGGCAGTGGATGCTGGCTGGGAACTCAGCTGAGACAGACCTACATGTGACTTTCCTACATGGCACCAGATTCTTTCAACACTATGGATGGATTCTGTATGCATGCATGCTGAGTCGCTCAGTCGTATCCAACTTTTTGTGACCCCATGGACTATAGATCACCATGCTCCTCTGTCCATGAGATCTCCGGGCAAGAATACTGGAGTGGGTAGCCATTCCCCTTTCCAGGGGATCTTCTCAACCCAGGTATCAAACCTGCATCTCCTGCATTGCAGTTCTTTACCATCTGAACCACCAGGGAAGCCCAGGTGATTCTAAGAGTGAGAAATCCAAGATACCAAAAGTGGACCATAAAAGAAGAGAACAAAGTGGAAGCTGCAGGGCTTCTTATGACTTAGTCTTACCATTTCTGCTGCATTCTACTGGTTAAGCAAGTCCCTAAGGCCAGCCTAGATTTAGGAGAAGGCAACTGGGATCACCTATTGACTGAAGAAGCAGCATGTATGTACAGGAATGGGATGGACTGATGGACCACAAAAGTGCCAAGTAGAAGATGTCTCATTCAAGGGACAGTGTTTTCTGGCTCAGGGACACAGCTACCTATTGCATTAGCTGGGCATTATCGCATTCCTTTGAGAAACCTTCACTCACAGCTTTTATACCTTCCAAGCTCATCCAGTGGCAAGGGAAGCATAATGAAGACAAAGGCTGAGAAATGATAATAAAAATAGAAAATGCATCACAAAACAAGTGGGTTCAACTGGACACATCATACCATCCCAATCCTTTTAATAGCATTAGACTTTTAACAGGCCCATCCAAATGTGAAGCTGTGTCCTTTGGGTGGGTCTGTCTTGCTGGCTTCCTATGCTCTCTGACCCTTCAGCCTCATTTTCTGAAGCTGTTCTGACCATTAACTTTAACTCTCACGTAACTTCATCTTTCCCCTGGTTTTGTGTCTCCACCCAGGCCTTGTGTTTGAACTGTGGACTAGTTTCCTTTCCAAGAAACCCATCTGATTTTTATTATTCACCTTTTCAACATCTTGCACTATGGCAATTACAGCTCTGATGTCACTTCATTCTTAGAATATTGAGTATTGAGACCTAAAAAAAAAAAAAAAAAAGAACCTATTTTAATCATGGGTTTCAGCACATTTGAGGAGTAACTGATGAGAAAAAGGTGTGTTTCTGGGTATCACTCTCTAGGGGATGCTCTAGCTCTGAGCTGGGAGATGAGGGCAGGAGGACTCCTAACTGATATCTCGTGAAGTGGACACCAGGACGTGATCTGCATAATGTGATGAAGATAAAGGGAAGAAGAAAAAGAAGACAAGAAAGGCTTGCTCTGCTTCACTGTCAGGGCAGAAGAGCTAAGGGCCTTTTAATAGTTGATATTTTAAGCCTGTATCAAAAGTGTGGGGATTACAAAGCAAGAAATAAGAGTAATAAAACTGTTATTTCCCACCATATAAAAAAACAAGTAGCAAGCATTTTGGATTTTAAGAGGCTATTAAATACACTGCATATCAAAATATGAAATGTGGTCAAGGCTGTAATCACAGGAAAATGCATAGCTTTAAATGAATTAATTAATAAGGAGAATGAATGTAATTAAATATTCAACTCAAGCAAATAGAAGATGACTTAAATGAGGCCATTAGAAGAAGGTAAGCAGAAATTACTACATTTAAGACAAAAAAAAAAAATCCCCATAGTTGATAAAATAACTGTAAGAACTGATTTCTTTGAAAACATTAACGACATGGACATTTCTCTGGGAAGATTAGTCAAGGGGGCGGTAAGAACAAGTTAAGGGTGGGTGAAGAAATTT
The DNA here is from genome assembly GCF_019320065.1 of Cervus canadensis. Lineage (NCBI taxonomy): Eukaryota > Metazoa > Chordata > Mammalia > Artiodactyla > Cervidae > Cervus > Cervus canadensis. The sequence goes on from NC_057386.1 coordinate 28,160,967, forward strand.
ACACATATAGAGGAGATTGAGAAATGAGAGAATTACATTCCAGTCAAAGTTAATAATCTTTAAAACCTGGGTGAAATGGGAAACTTACAAAGAATGCAAACCTTCTCTAAGAAAAATTAGATAAATAATGAAGAGAAAATTTGAAAAGCTGTCAAAGAACCATTTCTTCACAGTGTCTAGGCCTAGGAATTTCATGGGTAAGTTCTTTCCAGGACTTTACAAAACTTCTTTGCTGTTTAAATCCCTTCTGCAAAGAGAGAGAAAAAAAAGAAAGTTACCTAAACTGCTTTAAAAAAGTGAAGATAACCTTAAATGTGAAACTAGAGAATATCTCTCAAAAGAAAACGGTCAGCTTTTCTTATTCATATAAATAGAAAAAAAAATCCTCTCATATCAGTAAATAAAATATATCACTTGACCAGGTAGGTTTTTCTCTAGATTTATAAGGAATGTATTTTAACATGTTAATAGCCAAAAGGAAAAAGTCATTTCAATAAATTCCAAAAGACATTTTATAGAATGTACTTATATTCTTGACTTAAAAAGAAAGTTCTGAGGGGTATAATAATATGTGTTCATGGTTCCCAGAATTAACAGAATTATCTGAAACGGCCGACCACTGTCACACTTGGCTTTGTCACACCAGGGACAATGAAAAAATCTCTAAATCTGAGAAAGAGACACATGCACACAAAATACACCACTGTGTGTGGGATGGGGTGGGAGAGGCTTCTGTTGTAAGGAAACTAGAATCAGTGATAAGAGCCATTGTCTGCACGAAATGGAGAAAGTGGATGAGCCATGAGCCTAATCATCAGAGGAAAACAACTTGAAAATGCATTCTGTATCAGAATTTGTTGTCCATGGTGTTCTGAAATTCCCCCTGTACAGCTGAGAGCCCTTACTTACATCTTTCCCTTCTCTAAATTTGAAGATGTGCCTTTCTTTCATTGGGGAAAATTATACCCTATTATTGCTTAAGAATTCCAGCCTGTGCATTTTCATTATTCCTTTCTTCTGAAATTTCTGTTAGGTTGGCATTGAACTTTCTGAATCCATCCTTCTTTTTTTTTTTCCACCTAAATATTTATTTTTACTTATTTATTTGGCTCTGCCAGGCAGTATAGAATCTTTATGACAAGCAAGAAATTAGAAAGTTTATTCTCACAGACTCTTCTTGAAAAAATTAAGAAAGAACAGATTCTGGCATGAAAAAAATAAAACCAAGGGACTAAACAGGGTGTAAGAAGCAACCAAAGATATAAATGACAAACTTACATAAACTAATATATAAGCTGGGTTTAAGGCTCAGGATTTAAATTTAAATTCACACTACATAATACTATCTTTCATTTATGGACACATACAGATAAAGTAAAATATACAGCCACAGAAGGAATGATACATTGTAAATTCAGAATAGAATTTCCTCTGGGGAATGAGGAGTAATAGGCTTGGGATGGTGTCCAAAGGGGGTCCAATTATATAGGTAATGTTTTCTTTCTTAAAAAAAAGATAAAGACTTTGAACAAATATAGGTAAGTGTTAACATGTGTCAAATCTGGGTATTGAAAACATGGTTTGTTACATTCATATTTATCACTTTATTTACATGTGAATATTTTCAGAATTATTTTAAAGGGTGGGTTAGAATTGCAGGAATAGAGAAAGCTTGGGTAGATAACCCTTAACATATTTTGTTTGTGGTGAAAGAGCTGAGGAGTGGGGCAGATATTGGAGTGGGCTGTGGTATCTGGAATTTGTTTATGGAGAGATCTGATAGAGGGGAGAGATTGAGCCACAGAGCAAGGAGCGCTCCCTGTAGGAGGAAGCATTTGCCTTTCTAGCAACAGGAAATCACTTCTTCCCCTTGAACATGAGGAGGAAAGACAGAGATGCAGACAAGAAGATGGGTTTACAGAACAGGATGGTGAGCTTATAAAGCAATTTTCCCAGGTGTATTCTGTTTTATCAGTGATATACAAGTTAAAAGCATCATCTAAAAGAATAGCATCATGTTATTTGCAAGCAATATAGATGGACCTAGAGATTTTCACATTGAGTGAAATAGGTCAGACAGAGAAGGGTCTGCTTAAACCCCCCTGGACTGCATACCTGGCTGAACCCAGGTAAGACCTCCATATGAACTTTCAGATTTAAACACAAACCTGCACCTGATGCAAAGAACTGACTCATTAGAAGAGACCCTGATGCTCGGAAAGATTGAAGGCAAAAGGAGAAGGGGGCAGCAGAGGATAAGATGGTTAGGTAGCATCACCAACTCAATGGCCACGAGTCTGAGCAAACTCCGGGAGATAGTGAGGGACAGGGAAGCCTGGTGTGCTGCAGTCCGTGGGGTTGCAAAGAGTCAGACACGACTTAGTGACTGAACAACAACAAAAACAACAACAGCTGATATCTAAGTTCCCTGGCTGGTTCATCCTGCACCTACCAACCTGGAGCGTGCTTTGTATATTTTTGCTGTTTCCTTGTCCTCTGTGTATGGAATCCAGGCTCCAATTTCACCCTGGAAGCTCCCAAGCTTTCAAGTCAACAGTTATATCATCTGCCCCTTTTTTTTTTTTCAAAATGTTTAGCATCTACTTTGGTGCCAAAAAAAAAAAAAGCACTGTGCTCTCTTTTGCATCATATACTGTCATTTTGGAAGTGTTGATCATAACTAAAATCAGAACTGAATCATGACCTTCATGAGAACAGCAACCAGGCTTGGCCCTGAGCACAGCATGGAAGCCCAGTGTTTACTGATAATGGATGAATGTGTGACATCATCATTTTCTGCAGGATGACCTTTGACACCAGAAAGTCATGCAGGAAGCTGGAATCCTTCCTTTGAAAAATGCAGAAAAGTCTCCGGTGACTGAAGATGCGGGGCTGTGTCAGTCCCCTGGACCCTCCTGGGGAATCTGCACCTCAGAGTCACATGGTGGGCTGTCTGTTCCCATGGGCAGACTCTGCCCGAATAGAAGTCAATATCTTTAAATGAGGCAACACAGCAAGAGTTATACTTTCCTATAAACTTGTTTATTGGTTTTCTGAGAGGCGGCCAGGTGGGGGTGATTTGCCAACCTAAATAGATTAGCATTTGATGGAGCACCGTCTTCCGCCTTCTTGAGGTCCCCTTCAAGTACACCCTGAGCTCCTCTTTGCTTTCTTTTTTCTCCTAGCACTTAATATTATAGATGGTGGTGGTGGTTTAGTCGCTAAGTCGTGTCCGACTCTTGCGACCCCATGGACTATAGCCCACCAGGCTCCTCTGTCCATGGGATTCTCCAGGCAAGAATACTGGGGTGGGTTGCCATTTCCTCCTCCAGAGGATCTTCCAAACCCTTATTTCATTTGTTTGTTTCTTTGTCTTCCTCCACGACAACAGGGATTTGTGTCTCATTGACAGCTGGGTCCTTTGTGCCTCAAACAGTGCCAGGCACATAGTAGGTAGCTGAAACATAACTAAGGAAGCGACTAATGGACGGATGCCCTTGTGCCTCTGTCAAAAACCAGCAAAGACTTGGTGATGAGTGAGTGATGCACAAGCGGTGAGTGCAGCTTGCCCGCTCATGGTTCTCTCCAGCACCACATGGAACAAGCATGTTAGGTGCTCCCAGCACAATCCTGGGTCCAGCTCTGATTTCAGCCTGAGTCCTGGGCAAGCTCACGTTGACCTTGTTCACGTGTGATGGGGAGGACTGTTTCCCTTCTTCCCTGGAGTCCTCTGATACATGGGAACCTGGTGGGCCTGGCCAAGTGCAGCCACAGAACACCTAAGCCAACATCTCCCGAGGTGACCCTCCACCTATGGGGGGTGGGCTGGACCTGGTGGATAAAGGCTCCAGCATTGCTCTGCTGGTGGCCCACTCTAGAAGTGCTCTGTGTGCATCTCAGAAGATCCTGAACAATTAGTCTCCCTTTGCCGGCCGTATAGTGGTTTTTTTTTTCTTCTTCCCCAGGTCACTTGTCTTCCCCCATCATTCTTGCTTCCTGGGCCACCTCCCATACAAACTACTTTGTCTCAGGGTTTGCTTATATTGACCTCCAGCTGAAACAGGAGGGTGCTTAAATTCACCAGAGGATGAGGTACAGACACAAGCTCCCTCGCCTCGCCTCTCCAAAATTACTGTGTTAACATTAGATTGGGAGTCAGAGCTGAGATTCTCCTTCTGGTTTAAGAAAGCTTTTGACTCGCCGGGTGGTGTCAACGCAGTCAAGCGCATGAGGCTCCATCCTGAAAGTCACCTCACTTGTTGATGAACATCTCTCTGTGTCTGAGCTAAGACTTCTCATTTTCCTGTGAGTGGGAACACTTTGGAGCTGCCAGGTCCAGGGCATTTCTCTTCCTGCCCATTTCCTAGTAACTTGGGTGTGCTCTTGTTTGCAGGTGCATAGCTCAGATGGCACACAGAGGTGGGAGGCAGAGAAAGCAGTGCCCATCAGAAGCCAGACCGGGCTTCCATCCTCCAGCTGACGGCACTTGAGATGAGATGAGTCTGGCCCTGGGGTGTCAGCTCCACTTCCAAAACCCTCCTACTTGAGGGTCTTTACAACTGGGTTTTAGGGAGCCTGTTTCGAAAGTGTAGGACTTGGGTTTCATTTCCCCATGATTGACCTGTTTCAGATTAATTGGGGGAGAAAAAGCCATTCACCAGCTCAGAACTATTTTATGTCAAATCCAACCATATAGAATCAGTGCATTATTTGTGCTCCTGTCTCCTCATGACTCTGCCTGAGGCTGCTCCTATCACCATTTTGTTTATTTCTGAACATGTTAGAGATGTGTCTTTGATAAGATACCTTGAGCGCTGGAGTTGAGAGTCCAACCCCCAAACGCCCACTCAGGTGAGCTTGCAAAAGGTAAAGCGTGTCTGGACCCTGGGTGTCACACCTGCCTGTGTTAATAGTGATGCTCTGATCAGCTGTGTGATAACAGGTCCTGTGCTGACAAACCTGTATCGTTGGTTTTGGGTGTTTGTCATCTATGTTTCTTACTTAAAAAAATTTAGATGTTGTTAGTGATCCAACTTTCTGCTTTTCCTCAAGCAGCCTTCTGATCAGTTTCCCTTCTTGAGTTTGTTGACCCAAGAACATCAAAAGCAAACAATAAACAAATCTATCATTTACAGTGATTTACTCGTGGAATTTTGGCTTTTCCGCACAACCAACCAAAACGTGGAGAACAAATGGATTGCTACAGCTAATATGTAATGGCCTTGGCCTTCAGTGCTGATTTGAGATATTCTCTTTTTTATTTTTTGGTGTGGACCATTTTTAAAGTCTTTATTGAATTTGTTGCAATGTTGTTTCTGTTTTAAGTTTTGTTGTTTTGACTACAAGGTATGTGGAATCTTAGCTCTCCGATCAGGGATCGAACGTGCATTCCCTGCACTGGAAGGTGAAGTCTTAACTACTAGACTGCCAGGGAACTCCTGAGATATTTCTATTTATCAAAATTGCCTCCTTCTGTCATTAGTTAGTGGTATACGTTTGCACTTACAAATAGCTAATAGTAGGTGCCACTTTTTTCTATTTAATATATTGAAGATCTGTGTAAAATCTAATTTTAAAGAGTTCTTGCTGCTAAAAGAAAAATTCTGAAAACTGCTCATAGGCACATCCTAGGGGATAGAGTGAACTCCTATTCGTGAGATGAAAAAACATCATCTCCTCAGAGTCTGATTGGCTATTACCTGTCACCTAGATTCATTCCCAATCACCCTAGCTCTTTTACTTCTCTTTAAAATCACTGGCCAATTAGTATTTTTATACTGGTGTAAGTGGGGAAAAAAATAAATGTGGCATATCAAAAATTAAAAGGACATAATTAAAGATGCATTGTTTAGCTGATGAATACTGTCTGGAGGTCAGATCACAGCCTATTTCAGTTTTAGCAGGTTAAATTGGAAGACTCTGAGAGAGCTCTAGGGATGCAAAACAAAGGGAGTAAGACATGTACTTTGTTGCCTAGAGATGCTCCTTCATCCTCCACATTTTATCCTAAAGCAGGCGTCATCCCGAACATTTTTATTCAGAAGCCATTTACCCTGCCTGTATACCCTGAAGCCCATGTCTTTTTTTTTTTTTTTTAAATAATTAAAAGATGAAGGCTAGTAGTTTAGAGCACCCTCCTCATTCCCCTCATCATCCAGAACCTACAATGACATTCCTCAAGATGCAAAAACTGTGCAGAGAGGCACAACTGTTATCTTTTATGTGCGTGTGTGTGTGTGTTTAAGCCACAGGGAAGGGGGGGAATATACATAAGTTCTTTCAAAATGAAAGAATGAAGTTCAGTGCAAATAAGACTAATGACTTTCAGATGCATATTGTCTGTTCAGCATCAGTGAGTAAAGGGATTTCTTTCTGACCATGAAGGAATCATACAGAACAATCTCACACTGTCTCAGGTATAGCCTCAGGTGTCTGGATCCAAGGCTAGTCCGGACAATTTGGAGACATGGAAAGAGACATATTCGCTGGAGTGGATGAAGATAGCACACTGGAAAGGAGCCAGACCCAGGGTGTAGTGGGCACTTGAGCTCAACTGGATTTCCATATATGGAGATTACTTACCCTCCGATTCGATGCCAACCATTTATTATTTCAAAGCCAGTGATTTGGAACTTGGAATTTAGTCATGCTATAAACAATGCCCAGACTCTTTTTGCTTATGCTTCATATTATCGTTGCCCTGCAGAGAGCAATCCCAAATAAAACTGGAAATCGTGTTTGTGGTACAGAGAACACCATTCCTCTGAGCAGTCAGTCTGCTCTCTATTCTCTGGGTAAGAAAATTGGGTAGGGCTTCCCTGGTGGCTTAGATGGTAAAGAATCTGCCTGCAATGCAGGAGATCTGGGTTCAGTCCCTGGGTCAGGAAGATCCCATTGAGAAAGGAGAATGACAACCTACTCCTATATTCTTGCCTGGAGAATCCCATGGACAGAGGAGCCCGGTGACTACAGTCCATGGGGTCACAAGAAGTCTGACATGACTGAATTACTAACACAAAGCAACAAAAGAAAAGAAATAAAACTGGAAGGAGTATGTGGATGATGTTCCTATGGTTCTTAATGCAAAGCATAATCTAGTTGGAGTTAGAAAACCCAGATCCTGCCACACCAGCACTTGAGGGACTCTGATAAGCTGGTTAACCTCTCCCTTTGGCTATGACATGATGTCAAGCCTGTACCTGTGCAGACCCACAAGGCTGATGAGAAGTGAGAGCACCACTGACTCTTTTCATTTTAAATGTGTAACTCTAAGTGTCGAGTGGGTTGACGGCCATACATCCCCCTAGTCTGTTCTAGCTCCCAACCTCCAACATGACTGTTTCACGTTTCCTTCCTCAGATGTTCATGTCTCCTTTGTCTCAGAGAACATGTGTTGTGTACTCAGTCATTCAGTCACGTCCAACTCTTTGGGACCCCATGGACTATAGCCCACCAGGCTCCTCTGTCGGGGATTCTCCAGGCAAACACACTGAAGTGGGTTGCCATTTCCTCCTACAGGAGCTCTTCCTGACCCAGGGATGTAACCCGGGTCTGCTGAATTGACAGATGGGTCCTTTACCATTGAGCCACCTGGGAAGCCCTTCTCAGAGAACAGAAGCAACCAGATGCGACCCCCTCATGGCTCTCCCACCTAATCCACCCATCTATCTGCATCTGGACCCAAAGGCTCCACCTTCTCCCTGATGAGCTGTTACAGTGTCATGTTCTTCTGGGGGATGCACTATCTGTCTTCCCATCAAAGGTCTTTTCCTCCATGAACCCTCTGGATTTCAGCTCTTTCCTCTTAATGAGCATTGCTTCTTTAACGACTTCTCTTCCCTCTCCTTTATTGTCAGCTTTTCCCATCCACCGGCCCATTCCATTCAGCACATAAAGACGCTACATGTCCCATCTTATAAAAGCCTCTTTGGTCAACTCAAGAGGAATTGGGAATGGGAGGAGGGGGTGGTTGAATCTGTTGGGCTCATATTCCCTTTTTGGACTGAACATCTCTGCTAAGCTTTTGTTTAGTTCCCAGGTACATCTTTTCTCCTTAGATATTAAGCTCCTTGATGATGCATTCCTTTGGTTCACTGGAGCCTTGTGTGTATAAGACATTCAATAAACATGTGCTGAGTGAGTGGACTGAATGATGGGATTTTATTTCATCACTGAAATGGCCCCAGCATTGAATTGCTGCTTTTCAGTCTTGCTTTTCTCCTAGCGTTGCCGTCAAGTTAGCAACTGGTTGTGAAGGAAGCGTCATCCCTGGACTGTGATGTCTCACGTCTACCTGGCCCCGGGCTGAGCAAGACTTCATCCCCGCAGGCAGGCCATTGCTGCAGGACAAAGATGCCGTCCACAGGAGCAAAGTCCGTACACGGCTCCCCACACAGAAGCCAGCAGGGAAGATGCAAGAGCGACAATCGGGGTGCTCAGTGGGTCCTGCGCTGTGGATAAAGAACAATTCCTGACAAAATGAGGAGGTTGAAACCATTTGGAGATTAAAAAAAAATCCTGCCTGTCATTCTGTGGCATGGAGCTATATTCGCATTTTATCTGGTGGATGTGATTCTCTTTGATCAGGTTGGCCGTTTGAAGGGATTTGGAGCAGAAAAGATAATCCCAACTTTGAGCATAAATCAGGGGCTGTGGGCTGATGGATGCCTGGCACTTTCTTATGATAATGTACGATTGGGGGACGGCGAAGGGGAAAATACCACAGCCTTATCTCAGCACAGCAGCAGCCAAGGCGGGGGAAAGAGCCCCTTGAGTCCAAAGGGACGAGGGATGGGGGCCTGAGTAGGGCTTTTTTTTTTTCTTTTTTAAAGAAATTGTGAAACTGAGCTTAAAATGCTCTGGGACATGGCCACAAATATAGCATTGCAGAACTTGCCAGTGGCAAAGAACCAAAATAACGTGCCAAAGTGACTGCAACCCTTCCTCCCTGATCCTGTTTGCTGTCACTAGAATTTCAGGGAACACTGCATTCTCTTTTGGGGACCACTTAGGTGTGAATGGGAGAAGAAACCCCTTCCTGTGGCCTCTCCCGTTCTTGCCTTTGGGGAGGTGCACACACGGGGCTCTGGGACCACAGGTTACTGTCAGAAGGACCCAGGGGTGGGGCGAGTACCTGGGGCCCCTGGGAGCACCGAGCGATTCTGCACCAGAGCAAATCTACAGCATCTACCCGTGCTGCCTTTAGTGCTTGGCGCCCTATCTTCATAACCACAAGGAAGGACCAAAATCATCTTAAACAGCCAGCATGTTACCACCGATTTAATTTTCAACTGTGTAAATTCCAGTGTCTGGCCCAGAGCTTCTGGTGGCCTCTGGGACCCACGTCCACAGGTACCTCCTTCCTCTTACGAAGGTCAGGGAGATGACAGGGTGATGGGGAACAGTGTGCTTACTGGTTAGTCATGTCCGACTCTTTGTGACCCCATGGTCACAAAGAGTATCCTTTCCTTTCCTACCTGCTCCATGGACTGTAGCCCGCCAGGCTCCTCTCTCCATGGGGTTTCCCAGCAAGAATACTGGAGTGGGTTGTCATTTCCTCCTCCAGGGGATCTTCCTGGCCCAGGGATCAAACCCACATCTCCTGCACTGCGAGCAGATTCTTTACTGTCTGAGCCACCTGGGAAGCCTCTCTGAAACTCTACAGGTTTTAAAATCTTTCTTCCCCACTAGATATGATACAGGCCTGCAATGCAAAAGTTCACACATTTCTTCTGATTTAATGAAGTGGAGATAAACAACAAGGTCCTACTCTATAGCTCAGGGGACTCTACTCAATATCCGCTGCTCCTCAGCTGAATTGGTCTTCCTCTTCCCAGTGACCAAATCCTCTTCACCTCTTCCATTTGAGGTTTCCTGTATTTTCACAGCTGGAGGTAACCTTTCCTTTCTTACCTGTCCCCAATTCCCGTGCTGCTTATAACCTACTATTTAAAGATTCTAGCTCACTTCTTAAAATTTTTATTTAGCGTCATTATTTATGTACACATTTGAGCTCACTTCTAGACTGTTATCTCTTTAATATTTATTGAAGAAAGTGTACAGGAGGTCAAAAAGTTTAAGAGGGAGTAAAAAAAATATGGGAGGCAACCCAAAATGTTTGTTGAACAATAAATAAATCATATATGTAGAATATTAATGACAAGCCTCAACTCTCTGAAATTTAGCTTTATGTAATATATCAAGTAATGCTGATCAAATGGCCCTCATAACCTGAGAAAGTTGACCAGTTGAAGGACAATGGAGAGGACACTGAACACTGAACTATGAGACAGGAGAACCGGTTGAAGACCCCGATCTGTTGCTAACGAGTTGGTAACTTCAGAAAATACATTTGACCTGTCATCTACCTTCCACTCCATCTTGAGCAGAGTAACATGGTTGGATGCGATGGTCTTTGAGGACCCTAAAGGATGTCATGATTAAGGAATTCATTCAACAGGTTGTTTGGTAATTCAACACTTAGGATAGACTCATATCAACCATTTTGGTTGACCTGTAGGATATTGGTGAATGGCCATCCAAGAATTCCACTGCGGAAAGGCCATGAAAATCTGGTCAGAAGTGGACACCTCTACAAAAATGGCTAGAAAATCTGAAAGACTAAGCGAGGACAGCCATTCCTCATTAATCTGACGCTGAAGCAAACTTTCTCTCCCAAATCCAGATTTTTTTTTTCCCCCTCATGAGGTCTTAAATATTGATTTAGAAATATTTGGCACTTTGAATTTTTGGTTATTTGCTACCTAAATAGTATTAATACCATAAGCTATAGACCCATCAGAAACATACTGCAGACAAATTAGTTGGGCTATTTCTTGTTGCCAGTGCAGTTCATAACAACTTCAATGCCTGGAGAGTCCAGCCTGCTCTCAGATGCCAGGGACAACGTTTTTTTTTCTTTCTCACAAGTCAAGGCTCATTAGATAAGTCATTTTTTTCTTAGCCTAATGGATAGTGCTAACCTTGAAATTAATTTTATGGGCTAAAAGATAACAATGGGTTTATTGACCCTAGACTTACTGTTCTGCATTTATTTGTAAGTTGAATTTTCAATTGTTATCTGAAAACAATAAAGAGACTACAACTAAATAAATAAATAAATAAATAAAAGATAACAGTGATGGTTGATTATTTGACACCACAATCCTGACAAGTGAAGTAATCATTTTTACCAAATATGCCTCATATATATTCTACAACTCTATGGATTTTGTTAGACTCAGAGTTTTTTTACAGGGATGAAAAAAGCTAGAGTGCAGAGAGAGATGGGGTGTCCGTTTCATTATTTATTTGTAGAGTCCTGAGCAAGGAATTGGATTAATAAACATTGATCCAATTGGATATTGAGATGATGAATACACCATATAGTTAATGACCAATGTGGTTATTTCAATGATCTTAATTGATTAGACCAGGTTAACTGATTAACATTTGCTCCATTGCTTTCATATTTAATCATACTCTTAGTTCAGTTCAGTTCAGTCACTCAGTTGTGTCTGACTCTTTGTGACCCCATGGACTGTAGCACACCAGGCATCCCTGTCCATCACCGACTCCCAAAGTTTGCTCAAACTCATGTACATTGAGTCAGTGATGCCATCCAACCACCTCATCCTCTGTCGTCCCTTTCTCCTCCCACCCCCAATCTTTCCCAGCATCAGGGTCTTTTCAAATGAGTCAGTTCTTCACATCAAGTGGCCAAAGGATTGGACATCAGTCAACATCAGTCCTTCCAATGAACACTCACAACTGATCTCCTTTAGAATGGACAGGTTGGATTGCCTTGCAGTCCAAGGGACTCTCAAAAGACTTCTCCAACACCACAGTTCAAAAGCATCAATTTTTGGGGGCTCAGCTTTCTTTATAGTCCAACTCTCACATCAATACATGACTACTGGAAAAACCATAGCCATGACTAGATGGACCTTTGTTGGCAAAGTAATGTCTCTACTTAATATGCATCATACTCTCAGTGACAGCAAAACATAAAATCAAAGCCATTACCTAAATGGTTAACTCATTCTTCCATTGTATATACAGAAAGTAATTTTACTTTATTTGGATAGTAGACCCACACTGACAGATCCTGTGCAGCCCTTGATGCTATGCATATTTTCAAACAATCAGTGTATCATCTTTGAAATGAAACCTCAATTTGTACCTTCAGGGACACAATAGTTTATTAGAGAGAAGAATGTCACCCATGCAGTCAGCTTTACCTCATAACAAATTGCCTTGTGTTCGAAAGTTTCTGTTTCTATTACCCTTAGGTAATATCAATTACATTCTTCCATATCACTCACTCCCTCTAGCAATGTGTTTATTTTCTACTGACTTGACTCACTGGGGCACTTCACCCCCTGGTGTTTCCAAAGAAGCCTGAAATTAACACAGACTTTCTAATTATTTAATCCATGCAGAGTAAACCATTCCTTCTTGTGTGCCCAGAAAATCATGTACATCTTCATCATCTGGTTCCCAAAGGTCTTCTTTCCTCATTAGTCCTAAATGACTTAGTTTTTCTTCAGTTTAAATAGAGGCTTGCCAAATTACAAGTCTAAACAAACGAAATGTGTGATTTTTCCATCCTTCAGAGCTGCTTTTGTGCCTGCTGTTTCTTAAACACAATCAGCTCCAAATAATTCTAATGCCACAGAAGCATAATTTGGGATGATGCATTCTGCTCCCTTTCAGCTGCTTCTGGATAACTAGTGATGTAAAGATGTCATGAGTACTACCTCAGCCATCTCTCTTCTACACTTCAGACTCATCTCTCAGCTTCTGTCTGACCACGCTGTATCAGATGTGTCATCTGTCAGTGTGTGGTTCCTCCTGGGTGTCTCTGACTATCCCCTGGCTCGGCCCTCCATCGCTGTTACTCACACTGGTATTTCATCCATTCCCGCCTCTCTCCTCAGGGTTTATACCAGGAGGGAAGGAGACCAAAAGCACTAGAATCTCACATCTTTGTCTGCTCACCGTGGTCCCCATCCTTGCTCCTTCTGAGGACCATCTTCACCTCTCCATCAGGGGTCTATGACATATTCTTGAACTGACATTGTGAAGTTGGGCTTCCCTGGTGGTTCAGACGATAAAGAATCTGCTTGCGGTGGAGGAGACCTGGGTTCGATTCCTGGGTCAGGAAGATTCCCTGGAGAAGGGAATGGCTACTTACTCCAGTCTTCTTGCCTAGAGAATTCCGTGGACAAAGGAGCCTGGTGGGCTTGTAGTTCATGGGTTGCAAAGAGTCAGACATGACTGAATGGCTAACCCTTGGGCTTCCCTGATGGCTCAGATGGTAAAGAATCTGCTTGTATTTCAGGAGATCCCGGTTTGATCCCTGGGTTTCTATGATATATTCTTGAGCTGGCATTGACTCAACCCCAATTACTAAGCCACATGGCAAAGTGGATGCAGGGAAATGAAGTGTATAATGGGACTGAGAGAAGATTCAAAGTCTTCTCTTGATCATATTTGCTTTACGGGTACAGGATACAGTGAGGCTCCAGTCTCATTGCATGACCACTCGCTGGATGTTGCACGACCAGTCTCGCTGCATGACCATGGCCAAAGCTAGTACAACTAGTGACAGTGATCACAATAGCCTGTGTGTCTATCGACACGGCAGCAACAAACGACTGGCCACTTGGGATCCCAAACAGCATTTCAGTTTCATGCTGGGGACAATGCCTGTTGTACCTACTTCTGCATCCACAGCACCTATAGGTGGTATGTATCAGCAGTAAGTGTGTGGAATGAAGGATGCATGAGCTAAACATAGAGGAGGGGAGAGCAGGAGAGACACAGAAATGAGTGAAATAACCAATAACCGAACAGCTGTAACAGCACAGATGGGAAGAGAATCCTCCAGCATGGGGGAAAAATATATCCCACTACCAGACCCCTGGAAGATAAGCAACAGATTTCTAAAGAATTCTGATAAAGGTCCAGTCTAGGGCATGCCAACCACCCTAGAATTTTACCCATTTTGCTTTTATTTCCCCTTCTTTTATGATATTCTTTCCCCACTGGCCAACAGATTGCAGCCTTAAGGTAAGAATATTTCACTTAATGTAAAACACTGGTTTTTAATACATCCACGTAATTGGAGATGTTCTATTAGAAAATCACACTTGGCAAAGTCTAGAGGATTGAGACAATATGTGTCCCACGTCTTTTCAGTAGACTGAAATCATACGTCCCACATCCTCATTTCAGCAATTAAAATGATACATTCATCATCTTCCTTCCTTTTGTTCTTATTTCATGCTATCCTAACTCCTCCCTGATCCTCTGGTGGATGGTGCTGAGAGCATCCCAAAGCAGGCCCACATGAATCCCGTATGTTTCCACTAAGCCATGTGAAATGCATCCTTGGGCCACAGGAAAGCCCTCCTCACAGTCTCCATATGTCCCAGTGCAGCCAACCCCAGGCGGCCCTGCCTCAGACAGTATCTTGAAGTGGATCCTTATCTTCAGGGCTCCCAGGGCTCATTGTGTTCCCCAACCATCTCTCTTCTCCCCACCTGAGTAGGCCCCCATGTGACCAAGCTCTACCTCACGCTTTGCAAATTGGCAGCTTTCGACCCTGAGATCTCAAGCAACTTTTTACTATTTTGGCAAAGTAACCAAACTTTTGTCTTTCAAGCATGTCAGTTAGAAGGGGCGTCTAAGAATTACAAGCAAGTGATTTTATCATGATGCCATTCATCATTTGCCAAAATAGTATGTCAGCTATGCTCTGGCTGCAAGTAACTGAATACCAGAAGAAATGTTGCTTGAACACTAGGAATCCAGGGTCTGTGGGGGTCTCACAGATGTGGCAGGCCAGGTCACGTTCTCTGTGATTCACTTGGTCTTCTCTCTTAGTCATCCACTGGTGGTCACAAGGTAATGGGTCACCTCCAAACTCAGAGATATTTGAAGTAGGGGTGGGGGCAGAGGGCTCCTCTGTAAGCAAGTCTCTCTCTCATCTAGCAGAGCAAAAATTCCTTCTTGGAACCAAAGCTCCCTCTTTCTCCTTGTAGATTTCGCTTTGGGGTCCAGAAACCACAACTGGATCATAAATCCATTCCCCAGGGTTCTCAGGTTGTGAGATTCAGACCCTGACTTCTCCTATAGCAGGGGTGGGGGTGGGAAGGCTCTGTATCCACCATGTCTATTATTATTATCATCTGTATTCTGATGTTTTGGCACGTGGGCTCTTACTGACCCTCAAAGCACTGCCTCTCCCAGGGCTCAGTGTTAAAGAATCTGCCTGCCAATACAGGAGACTCAGGAGATATGGGTTCGATCCCTGGGTCAGGAAGATCCTCTGGAGAAGGAAATGGCAACCCACTCCAGTATTCTTGCCTGAAAAATCCCATGGACAGGAGCTTGGTGGGCTACAGTCCCGTGTCACAAAGAATCAAGACGCAACTTAGTGACTAAATAGTAATAAGAGAGAATGAACCATTGGCTCCCTTTTCAAATGGAAACCTACCAATCCAGGACCCACATACCAACCACCATATGATACCAGGGGGTCTCATACTCAGGCTATTCCCCTTGCTTAATTATCCCAGGGCAGGTACCAGACAACCAGGGACAGTCCCTATGCCCTGGAGTCCACTGAAACTACTCACGTTAGCCAGTCCTAAATCTGCCTGGGCTGTCCCTCCCCACAGAAGCTGCCTCTGGGCTCATGCCCACAACCCATCCTCCTCCCTCTGGCTTTTGGTCAGCCCTGGGGCACCTCCACATGGCCTTTCTTAAAGGTC
This sequence comes from Cervus canadensis, assembly GCF_019320065.1. Taxonomy (NCBI): domain Eukaryota; kingdom Metazoa; phylum Chordata; class Mammalia; order Artiodactyla; family Cervidae; genus Cervus; species Cervus canadensis. The sequence continues at coordinate 28,176,746 of NC_057386.1, forward strand.
CCCTCATCTTGGAAGCTGTGAATGACAAATTCTCTTTTTTTTAAGATTTTTTTTTTATGTGGACCATTTTTAAAATCCTTATTGAATTTGTTACAATATTGCTTATGTTTTATGTTTTGCTTTTTTTTTTTTTGGCCACAAGGCATGTGGGATCTTAGCTCCCTGATCAGGGATCGAACCCACACCCCCTACTCTGGAAGGTGAAATCTTAACCACTGTGCCACCAGGGAAGTCCTGTAAATTCTCTTTTCGATTGCAATTTTCCCCCCCTATCTGCTGGCCTTACTGAACCTCACATTTTCTATGAATAAACTATATTTTAGCACAAGCTCTGTTGACATCAAACCTTTCTGCAAGAGCTTTCCTCTTTTATGAAAAAATAACAAAAGGAAGGTTCTTTCTTTCCATCCGAAAGGATTTATTCTGGTTCTCCTTTGCTGCATGACAAATTACCTTAAGACTTGGTAGCCTCAAATAATGATGATTTTATTATCTCTCATGGTTTCTGTGAGCCAGGAGTCTAAGCAGGATTTGGATGGACAGTCCTGGCTTCAGGTCACTCACACGGTTGCCATCAGACATGTCTGTAGCTATAACAGCACAGGCTGAAGAAGCTTGGTTGGCCATTGGCCTGTGTATCATCTCAGTTAATCTTTTGTATCCATCCTTTGAGACACACACTATTAATCAACATAATTTTACAGATGGGGACAAGGACTCACATAGTTAAGTAATTCATCAAGTTGACCCTGTTGCTAAATGGAATCATTACTCAGGGTAGCAGCCCCTCCTTCCTTCAGTCATTCTCCATCAGGTTACTTTACTCTCATGCTTTCATCACACACCCTGATGCCTGCAACAATCTTATGCATTCATTGGTCTTTGAGTAATTTGTCTCTCTTCCTCAGTGGAATGTGAAGTCCTTGAGAGCAAGGACATGGCTCCTTTCACCCACTTCGTCATCCCCAGAGACCACAGCAGGGTCTGGCACATCGCATGTGCTCAGTGAGGAGCTGTTGAGTGATGCTCAGACTTCGGATTTATTCTGTTTTGATCAATAGCCTGATGACCCAGGTGGCACATAGTGGTCCCATATGCCGCAACTCCAGACCCTAGAAACTGTCCCACCAGCCTGAAGGCTGTCACTCCAGATGCTTTGGCAAGTCTCGCTTTCCATCCTTAAACATTTCTCCTGAAGCCTAACTAGCAATTGTTGGGAATTCAGAACCCATATCCACTGTCCTCCTTACTTCTCTTTTCTTTTTCAATTATTCTGAGTCCCACCTCTACCATGATTATCAAGCTATGCCAGGCCTGGCGCTTATGGCCCAAGAGATCCATGAAACAAAGCCTTCCTCCTTTATCCAGGACACCTGTAACAGCCTGTAAATTATGGGTTGGCCAAAAAGTGCATTTGGGTTTCTCTATAACATCTTACAGAAACCCAAAGGTACTTTGTGACCAACCCGATATTTAGTGGTAGCTGATGGGCAGATGGTATAGCAGGAAACTAAGTCTCCTCCACCATTATCTTCCCTTGGAGAAAACTGCCAGGAAAGGCTTAGTAGCCACCCCCCCTGCCCCCACCCCCCCCCCCCACAGTATCCTCTAAGCTTCATTGACACACATCGTTTTACTTTTTGGATGGCCGGAGTTTCTCCCTGTAGCATTTGCTAAGTGGGAAGGATGGCTGGGCTCATTACGTTAGAGACCCCGGGGAGAAGACCCCAGACAGTCTGGCTCTCCCTCCTTCAGAAACACAGACACATGAGCCCTTGGGGATCCAGCATCCATTTATGACAACAGAGTTGGAGGCCTGTGTGTGTGTGAGCAGGTGTAATACTATGACCTTCATAACAGCCACTTCGTCTTGACAATAAACCTCTAATCCAACCTTCACTTCCCATGGAGGGGGGAACCTATTTTCTTTTATGGCTTTCAAAGTTAGCTTAAAACTCAGCATTCAGAAAATTAAAATCATAGCAGCACCTGGTCCCGTCACTTCATGGCAAATAGGTGGGGAAAAAGTGGAAACAGTGGGAGATTTTATTTTCTTGAACTCCAAAATCACTGAGGATGGTGACTGCCACAAAATTAAAAGACTATTACTTCTCAGAAGAGAAGCTATGACAAACCTAGACAGCATATTTAAAAAGCAGAGACATCAGTTTGCAGACAAAGGTCCATCTAGTCAAAGTTATGGTTTTTCCAGTAGTCATGTATAGATATGAGAGTTGGACCATAAAGAAGGTTGAGCACGGAAGAATGGCTTCTTTCAAATTGTGGTTCTAAAGAAGACTCAATTTTGAGAGTCCCTTGGACTGCAAGGAGATCAAACCAGTCAATCCTAAAAGAACTCAATCCTGAATATTCATTGGAAGGACTGACGCTAGAGCTTCAATACTTTGGCCACCTGATGAGGAGAACCAACTTATTGGAAGAGACCCTGATCCTGGGGGAGTCTGAGGGCAGGAAGACAAGAGGGCAACAGAAGATGAGATGGTTGGATAGCATCACTGACTCAATGGACATGAGTTTGAGCAAACTCCAGAGATAGTGGACAGGGAATCCTGGTGTGCTGCAGTCCATGCGGTTGCAAAGAGTTGGACATGACTTAGCGACTGAACAACAACAAATGGGATCAGGGCTCCTGGCTCATGGAACGGCATGTTTCTCCTCAGTTGTGTCATCATAATGGGGCTTCAGATATTGTATGGAGATTTCTTGGGGACCAGGTATTTTGAAGAGAGAGAAGTGTCCTCTGTGAGTGGGTGGAGGTGGTAGGCTGCATGTGTTGGTCAGTGTCCTGCTGACTAACAGCTCCTCACAGCAAGGGCTTTCTGGGGACAGCACATTAACAGAACTGACACCTCACCCATGCTGCTCATTCTTGACTCTAGAATCTAGAAGACATCTCCTTTGCTCATGCCATTGGGGTAGGGGGCATGACAGCTCCCAGTTCAAGGAAGAATTCTATCCTCACTTTGTGAAGGATCCTGAATGTCAAAGCTTTGCCAGACATGCTGGATGCATCATGCTGGTCCCAAAGGCAACTGCTTTTCATAGAAAGTCTTGAGCTAGAAAAAAAAAGAGCGTAAATCCGGCTGAAGCATTTCAAAATCCGTAAGAAGAATAAATTCCAGACCAGAGCCATGGAACAGTGATTCTCCTCAGGCAGAACCATCGTCACTAGCAAGATGTGTTCTCCTTCGTAGGCGGAAAAACGGAATCACTGAAGAGCAGAGTGGCAGGGTCTTTGAAGATCGTCCAGCACAGCCCCTCCTTTTCCTTATAATGTGAACAGAGAGAGTTTCTTCCAAAGCTACACTGGGAACTAGCTGCTGAGCAGAAACTGGAGCTCAAGGGGTCCTGACTCCTGGTCTGGCATCTTCTCATATTGCCATCAGCCCACTGTCCTTGTTGCTGTTGTTTACTTGCTGAGTTGTGTCTGACTCTTTGAGACCCCGTGGACTGTAGCCTGCCAAATTCCTCTGTCCATGGGATTTCCCAGCAAGAATACTGGAGTGGGTTGCTATTCCCTTCTTCCGGGGATCTTCCCAGCTCAGAAATCAAACCCAGGTTTCCTGCATTGTAGGCGGATTCTTTACTATCTGAGCCACTGGAGATTGCCATACATGAGGAGAAAAAGGCTAGCTTTTGGGGGCGGGGGGAAAGCAGCTGTCTGATTCTGTCACTCTAACTAAAGCAAATTGAGACCCAGAGCTTCAGAGTGACTTGTTCCAGAAAGAAGAATTGACACTTGAACTGCATACTTTCACATCCTCAATCTGGTGTTCTTTCTCCTACCTGGGCTGAGTGGACCTCCCTTCCGACCCACATGTTTCCATTCTTTTGATGGTGAAACGGAGACTAGAAACAAGCAGGTGCAGGAAGTTCCAGTGACTTTGGAAGCTAGGCAAGCCACTTTCAGAGGAAAACTGGCTGATTTTGAGGGAAGAAGGAGAGGCTTGGGTTGTAGTGAAGGAAGGAGCATATGGCCCCGACTAAAGATTATTCCTGTTCAAATCTTTGAAATGCTGTGTTGGACAAAGTCAACTCCTAGGCTAGTTACAACCGGCCAGTTTGTGATTTCTGGTGTGGCCACATTAAGAACTTCCTGTGATGATTTTCTTAGCAGAGGAAATGGTACTTTTGAGTTTGTTGCCTTATGGAACTTGAACTTGCCCTTTGGAAGTTAGAGGATTGGAAGTCAGAGAGCAATTACTGTCTCCAAGGCCTTCTATCTCCAGATGTTTCTTTCATGTTCACCCAGGCCATAACCCAGAGAAGGCAATGGCACCCCACTCCAGTACTCTTGCCTGGAAAATCCCATGAACAGAGGAGCCTGGTGGGCTGCAGTCCATGGGGTCGTGAAGAGTTGGACACAGCTGAGTGACTTCACTTTCACTTTTCACTTTCATGCATTGGAGAAGGAAATGGCAACCCACTCCACTATTCTTGCCTGGAGAATTCCATGGACAGAGGAACCTGGTGGGCTTCAGTCCATAGGATCACAAAGAGTCAGACACGACTGAGTGACTAACAGACATATATAAAATATATAATGGGAGTCCACTTTATAGCACTCCAGCATTCCTGGAGTATGCCTGGAGAATCCCACTGACAAATCCCATGGCTATAGTCCATGGGGTCCAAAGAGTTGGACATGACTGAAGTGACTTAGCATGCACCATATGACCCAGCAATCCCACTCCTGGGCATATATCTGGAGGAAACCACAATATGAAAAGATACATGCACCCCAGGGTTAATTGCAGCACTGTTTACAATCGCCAGGACATGAAAGCAACTGAATAATTGTTCCCTGAGGAAAAACATGGCCAAAGTCACCATAGGTGATGAGCTCCAAGAAACAGATGTCTTAAAGCCCTCAGGTATTTGCTGCCAGGAATAGAGGTAAGTCAGATATGATTAAGTGAACTAATTAGCAAATTTATTTTCATTACTGACACAGTAATTTAGTTCTAGCCTCCAAAGGGCTAAAATACCTTTAAAGCTTGAAGAGAACTGTGGAGATTCCTGTTTACCACAGACTAAGATTCATACTTAATTGGGATACTTTATGGTTCTCTGGTGGCAAATAAATCTAAACAAGAAAAAAAATGTGTATATTAGCAGCCATTTTTCCAAGGAGTTAATAGCCCTATGAATTGTGTATCCTACATGAAAATGATTGTGCAGTCTACATAGCAATGATTATTTCATGAGAAAATAAAGCCAAAGAGAAAGTAATAGTTAAGTAACCAATTTACCAAATGCTGTACATGAAATAAAGTCTCTTCCAATGATTTCCAGGGTTCTCATTAATTCAGTGAGAGATTGTTAAAATATGGATATTTTCTCTAATGTAAAGCTATTTTTGGTACTTCTTAATAGAGAATTGCATGTTAAATAAAACAAACAGTGGAGTGTTACTGAAAAAAAACTGGATCAAGGTTAACCCTTCTCTATTTGGGATTATCTCTTTGCTGAGTCCTGGAGAAACTGGATAAAACATTACTTCCAATTGCCTTCTACAGAAGATTGAATCTTATGAGAGAAACTTGATGGGCTTGGAAATTGAGGAGCAGTGGTGAAGTAAGTTAAATTGTTTTACATGAGTTAGGCAAGATTTTGGAATTTTGAGTACGGTTCTTTTTACTTATATTTTAATTGACTGTTATGTCCCTTAAATCTCTTAACCTATGAATTATCCTCCTGTATCTTTCTTCCCCCTTGCAGTTCTGTGTTGAGGATACTAGGTCCTTTTTCCTAAGAACTTCAAGAAAGTGAAAATGTTAGTTACTCAGTTGTGTCCAAATCTTTGTGATCCCATGAACTATAGCCCACCAGGCTCTCTGGCCATGGGATTCTCCAGATAAGAATACTGGAGTGGGTTGCCATTCCCTTCTACAGGGGATCTTCCTGACCCAGGGATCGAACCCAGGTTTCCTGCATTGCAGGCAGATTGTTGACTGTCTGAGCCACCAGGGAAGCCCTACAGAAAAGTAGGATAACTGAATTTCATCCTATTTTTCTGATTGCATCTTGTGATATTGGAGGCTGACTCAAATTTCCTGAAGGTTTGAAGCTTTGTCATTAGGTCTGGAGCCTGATGAGTTTCCCCTAAGTCTTTCTTGTAGGAGGTGGAGTATACTTTTGGCTGGAGGTAGGTAGTGTCTTTTCCCTCTTGTGGTGATGTTAGCAGCCATGATAATCATTGTGTAGATCAAGCATTGGCAAACTCAAGAGGCACATCTGGTCCATTGCCTGTGTTTGCAAGTGCAGTTTTATTGGGACACCTGTTGGTGTTGGTTTATGTATCATCTTTGGCTGCTTTTGCACCGTTAACAGCACAGTTGAATAATTGTGACAGAGACCTGTGTCCCACAGGCCCGAGAGATTTACTTTCTAGTTCTTCACAGAAAACATTTGTTGACCCCTGATCTAGATTCATTAAATTACTGGGAAAGGACAGTGACTTTAAAAATTTGTCATTTATTTCCCACTTACCAGCTGCAATACTTCTGTTGTTTAGGAAGTCCCTTTGTAACTATTGGGTACTACAGACTGTATAGGAAATGTAGGATATACATTTGATTTTTTCTTTCTTTTTTTTTACTTTTAAAAATAATGGGTTTGTTTTGTAGCATCCTCTAAAGGTGTCCAGTAAGCTGGTTTTTGTTTGTTTTGTCTTGTCTGAGAATTGTTACAAACTCACAAAGTTAAACATGTGCGTGTATACTAAGTCACTTCAGTCGTGTCCGACTCTGCGACCCCATGGACTGCAGCCAGCCAGATTCTTGGGTCCATGGGATTCTCCAGGCAAGGATACTGGAATGGGTTACCATGCCCTCCTCCAGGGGGTCTTCCCAACCCAGAGATCCAACTTGCTTCTCTTACATCTCCTGCATTGGCAGTAGGGTTCTTTACCACTAGCACAAACTGGAAAGCCCCGAATTTAAACATATCTGATGCTCCTTGCTTGCTCCTTGGTAGAAGAGTTATGACCAACCTGGACAACATTTAAAAAGCAGAGACATTTTTGCCAACAAAGGTCCATCTAGTCAAAGCTATAATTTTTCCAATAGTCATGTATGGATGTGAGAGTTGGACTATAAAGAAAGCTGAGTGCCAAAGAATTGATGCTTTTGAACCTGTGGTGTTGGAGAAGACTTTTGAGAGTCCCTTGGACTGCAAGGAGCTCCAATCAGTCCATCCTAAAGGAAATCAGTTCTGAATATTCTTTGGAAGAATTCATGCTGAAGCTGAAACTCCAATACTTTGGCCACCTGATGCGAAGAACTTCCCCTGATGCTGGGAAAGATTGAAGGTGGGAGGAGAAGGGGACAATAGAGGATGAGATGGTTGGATGGCATCACTGACTCAATGGACATGAGTTTGAGCAAGCTCCAGGAGTTGGTGATGGACAGGGAGGCCTGGCATGCTGCAGTCCATGGGGTTGCCAAGAGCTGGACATGACTGAGTGACTGAACTGAACTGAACTGAACTGAACTGATGTGTTTTAGATAACCCAGTTATCATTACTCTTTTTGAAGGTTCACGTTCTCTTCTGTTTAGTGACTGGGAGCCTAGACCATAGACTGGGTCCTTGTGATACAACCTTAGTAGTCTTGGGTAATTTTCTTGCTTTCTGGAAGGACACTATTCCACACTTGTCTTATATTTTTCCTGCCTTGGTCCTGAAATCAGCTGTTTCTCTAAGAATCTTTTAGTGGAAGTGCTACTCTGAGACCTCAATCTGGGTGTTCATTGCTATGGGCTGGTCACTGTTTCTAGGCCTTGCCAGTGGACAGAGGTAGACCATAACTATTCCTTATGTTAAACTCTATCATGACTTCAGAAGCATACTTCCAATTTAAACTCTGAACTACAGGGTTTTTACTTAGCCTTGTCAATCTTAGATATTTGTTTCCTTTCAACCACATTGATAACTGCCAATTCTCAATGACACCAACACAACCATATATTTGATGTATTCTGCACTCTGGTGGTCACAGTACAATACTAACTTTACCACCAATGGACGGATGCCTAAAAAGTTTTTTAAAAAATTTCTTTTAGCCAGTTTCTTTAGCACTAGTGCCTTGTGGCTCAGCTGGTAAAGAATCCACCTGCAATGCGGGGGACCTGGGTTTGATCTCTGGGTTGGGATGCTCCCCTGGAGTAGGGAAAGGCTACTCACTCCAGTATTCTGGCCTGGAGAATTCCGTGGACTACAGCCCATGGAGTCACAAAGAGTTGGACATGACTGAGCAACTTTCACTTCCGCTTCAGTCCTTGGGCTCTCTAAGACAAAATTTTAAAATGACTATTTGTCAAACTCAGAATTGTCTCTTACTGAGTAGTTCTGCCACTGTTTGTACACTGAGGCTCATTTATTTTACTTTTGGTGTCTAGAGAATACTTTTTAATTTAGTTTGCCTATAATTACATAAAATATTTACTTTATTCTAGAGTTGCACACAAAACATGAGATATATTCAAACAAATCTGGCCTTCTCCAGCCTGTTCTCTTCCTCCTCCATCATTTTAAATGTATTTTTAAATGGTTTTCTATGGTTCATTTTTAAAAAATAAGCAAATGCACTTTTTCTTTCAAAAAAGATGAACTGTAGAATAATATGTACATGTTTCTCTTTTTAAATTTCTTTCACTTAACAGTATTCCTTTGAGATTACACGATCACAGTGGATATGGACAGTCTCTGAGGTCCACTTGAAGAGGAGTTTGGAGAGATGGCTGTGGTCAGGGGAGAGGGAAAGGCCAAAAAGATGGAAGAAGAATAATAAAGTCAATAATGCAACCCTTTTTCACAACCATCAGGCTTTCAGTAAAATGTTAAACTCTAAAAACATGTTTTTAATTGGTTTTGCTTCTCCCTTCCCCCTGTCCCCTCCTCCCTCCTCATCTCCCTCTCTTTTCTCTTCCTCCTCCGATTCTCCACCCATGTTTTTGTTGCATCATTAAGTCATGTTCGACTCTTTTGAGACCCAGGCTCCTCTGTCCATGGAATTCTCCAGGTAAGAATACTGGAGCAGGTAGCCATTCCCTTCTCCAGGGGGTCTTCCTGACCCAGGGATTGAACCCAGGTGTCCTGCATTGCAGGCAGATTCTTTACCATCTGAGCCACCAGGCAAGTCCATGAGCATGGAAGTCCTTGGGAATTAGAAGAACTATGAGGCACTGTAGGTGTTCGTAGACCACAGAACTCTCAGCATTCCTAGCCAAACACACCCTCTCTCTGCAGGATATGGGGTCCCATCCGACTTATGGATCAGACCAATAAATCCTCTACATGCTGTATCTTTCTCGCCTGTATAAAAACACCAGCAAAGCTTGCTTGATCCCTATGTGTCTGCTTTATGGATGAGGGCCAGCAGCTTCTTGTGGTTATGCTGGGTAAGACTTTGACATTGGCATATAAATAGTTGAATGGACTAAGATCAATGAATGAATCACAGCATCAAAGCAGCAGCAGAGCGCATAAGGCATAGCCAAGCCTCAGTTAACCTCAGCCCGAACACGCTAGACATTGTTCCAAGGTGTAATTTTCCTCTGAAACAAAGCCAGGAATGTGGGCAGTAACTTGGTACTTAGATTGGTTTCCCACAAAGTAGGTACTCCAAGTCAATGACTTGGTCAAGTAACCAATTTTGAGTGTGATTTCCCTTAGACGGCCGAAATGACTTGTTTTATTAGTTGATGACCCTATTCCTCCCCTAACTGAACAGGGACACAGACTCCAAAGGCAGTGAGTAGGGGAAACCTCTCAGCCCCCACACTTACGCAGAGACAAGGATTCTGGTGTGTGGTATTTTTTCCCCAACCAATTCAAATACCTTGTTTCACCATGCATGGATTCTCCAATCCTCCAACACCAACTGAGTAGCCTATTCAATTCAATTCACAGAGTTAGTGCAGACTCCACAAGTCCAGGGAGGGTCCCATAAGACTGCCCCTACTCCTGATGCCAGCCACAGAAGGGATTCCCAGGCTACCTGTACTTTGGTCCAGCCAACTATAAATCAGGGATTTCTACAAGGCCCCTCATCCATGGCAATTTGCTAGGATGACTCATAGATTCAGGAAACTGCTTTAGTTACATTTACTGGTGACTTAGATGGTAAAGATTCACCTGCAATGCAGGAGACCCAGGTTTGATCCCTGGGTGGGGAAGATCCCCTGGAGAAGGAAATGGTAACCCACTCCAGCAATCTTGCCTGGAGAATTCCATTTACAGAAGAGCCTGGTGGGCTACAGTCCATGGGGTAGCAAAGAGTTGGATATGACCGAACGACTAACACAAACACACCAGTTCATTATAAAGGATGCAACTCAAGGACAGCCCAAAGGAAGAGATGCATAGGGCGGGTTATAGGGAGGGAGGTGGTGTCCTCTCTGGCCACGTCATCTTCACAGCACTTTGATGTGTTCACCAACCTGGATGCTCCCCTGAACCTTAGTCTTCCTGAGTTTTTTTCTGGAGATGTCACCACTTAGGCATGATTATTAATTCATCGGCCATCAGTGATTGAATTCATTCTCCAGCCCTCTCCCCTTGGGCAGGTGGGTGTGGGCTGATAGTTCTATCCCTTTAATGATGTGGTTGGTTTCTCTGGCCAGCAGCTCCCATCCTAAAGCCATCTAGGAGCACATCTTGACTCACCTCATTAGCCTAAACTCAGGTCTGGTGCAAAGTGGCTTTTTATCAATGAGAAAAGATGCTCATATTCCTCAGGAAATCCCAAGGGTTTTAGGAGGCCTGTGTCAAGAATCAGGGATAAAGATCAAAAACATATATTTTATTAAACCATAGCTGGTAAAAAAAAAACAAACAAACAAAAAGAAAAAAAGCTCATGAATGTGTTGGGGAGACAGGATGAGACAGAAAGTAGTGTGATATGGATTGTAAATCTTGGTATTCCTGGCTTAAAATCTATCATGTTGAAGGCATCAAGAGTTAACTGATTCAGATCCACCCAAGGGTCCAAGTTCATGTGGGCATGGAATTTGGTGTCAGGAAGTTTGAGAGACAGCAGGATAAGTGTTAAGAGAGGGGTTGTGAGAGCTCAGAGCAGGAGGCAGAATAAGATCCTACAGCTGCAGGGGGAGCACTCTGCCTCGGGCTCCTGAAAGTCCATCAGCAGCCATCTCGGTCCCAGGAGTGAGAGTCAGGCACAATAAGGGAACAGCCTTTAGGGGTTAGGACGCTCCCTGACTGATAAATAAGATCAGGAAAGAAAAGGGAACAGGGGTCATCACTCCTGTGAGCTTCAGAGCTGAACTCCGAGCTGGGTGGTTTTGGCTCGTGTCCCTGTGAATAGCAAGTGGGTGACTGGTTTTCCTGACACTGGAAATTTGGCCATTTGGGGAAATTTAATCCTCCATGATTAAACATATTTCATAACAGCCCCCTTTCCTCTACTGCTAAGTGGTTTCAGGTACTAAAATATTAAAGAAATATTGTTGGTTTTCCTGACCACTGATGGATCTTAAATTTTCCAACCTGCTGCAAGCAAACGCAAAGTGTTAAATATTAACTAAACTGGGTTATTTTGAGCTTCCTATTCTGCTTATGTTTTCCCTTCCTAAAGCACTTTGCCTGCCTTCTGGCCTGAAAAAACTGTACAGAGAGAGGCCAAGTTAGTACAGATCAAGCTACCTGGGGGCAAGACCAACACACTTATGCAACTTGATCGATCCACATAAAAATATTGGAACTATAGAATCACCTTGGGGCTTTCATACAAACCATGATACTTCACAGTGGAGTTTTTAACCCACACTCTTTTTTATTTTGATAGACAGAAAAGAATAAGTTGAGATTATTTTGTCAATGAAAATATTCCAAGTTTACCCACAAAGTAAAGATTCGCAGAAAATGAATTGTTCAAGATTTCTAATTCTGTTGTTATTAGGAGAGCTTTTGCCTTGTGTTGTTGGCTTAACAATCTCATCTTTTATTCAGCTGACTCGGATGAGGCACCAATTCTACAGGCACTGAGTAGAAGGCATCTTCTGACTCCAGTTTCCTTGGTCCTCACTGGGAAGATGCTGAACACTGTATTGGTGGGAAGTCAGTTTAGACATTAGTCTAAACAATATGTGGCTTTATTTTTTTAAGAGCCACACAGACAAATAACAGATATTGGGAGGAAAATGAATATCGGAGAGATGAAAACATAAAGATCAGAAATTCCAGGACCACAGAGAATGGGCAGTGATCGATCACCATTCTGAAAAATGACTTTAAGTAAGATTTGATGTCAACAAGTACCTTTCTATAAGTATTCATGGCCAAAATCATAAGAAAATTCCACTGGCTGCACCAGCTTAGCCAATCCGGAAAGGAATTCTGCTGCAAAGACTTCTTTCTTTCCCTTCTGCTGCAAAGACTAGGGGCTGCAAACATGTCACTGAGGACACAAGACACATTCAGAGTGAGTTTTTCTTGTCTTCATTTTAGAGAGGAGCCCACAGCACACATTTCCTTGTTCTACTTTGTCCGCTATGACAATACCTTCAAACAATATACTTCAGTGTGCCTATTTAAAAAACACATTATAAACGGAATCACACTGTCCTGCTAGCCAGACCAGTGGCTAAGATCCATCCTCACGATAACTTTGTTAAGGAAGTGGGAAATGGCTGAGATGCCAAAGTTGCTGCAGAACCTGGGTCACAGTTCCTGCCAGGAATGGGGAGATACACCTGGTGGTAAGTCTCAAGAGTGTTGGGTTAAGAAAGGAAGAATATAAAGCTAAACAAGGGAGCCTTTGCACTGGGGGGCAAATTTTAAGATACTGACTGGTTAACTCTTGGAAGCTTGGAAAAAAGGAGTGCTTCTGTGAAATAAAACAGTCTGTCATCATACAGGAGGGAATCAGAGACTGAGAAGTGGCCTGCTAGAATGACTCTGCAAAACCAGAAAATACATGGCTGACTACTCAGGAAAGAAAGTGAAAAGTGAAAGAGTTAGTCGTTCAGTTGTGTCTGACTCTTTGCGACCCCATGGACTGTAGCCTGCCAGGCTCCTCTGTCCATGGAATTCTTCAGCAAGAATTCTGGAGTGGGTTGCCATTCCCTTCTCCAGGGAGTCTTCCCTGCCCAGGGATGGAACCTGAGTCTCCTGCATTGGCAGGTGGGTTCTTGATGGTCTGAGCCACGAGAGGCCAAGCTATTTTCTAAGGTTTATCACCTCACCTGATGGGATGCACTAGTCTGAGGGCATCAGGGTGAGTGAGGAGCCCAGTGGAGCCCTGGAGACAGGCGCTAATGGCAGGAGATGTTATTTCAGACCTGGGATCCTGGGCAGCTGTGGAGATGACAGGGTCCCAGAAGAGCAGAGAACAGAAGTCAGCTGTTAATCATCAGGAGAACTTGGACATGATCAGCCAAAGGGCAGCAAGGTCAGAACGTCAGCCCAGGAGAGAGTTTGGAGATCACGGCATTCCTAAGGACAAGAAGGACAGACAGGTGAGATAAGGGTGTGATGCTGTTGTTGTTTAGTTGCTCAGTCGTGTACAACTCTTTGCAACCCCATGGACCATAGCCCACTAAGCTCCTCCTTCCGTGGGATTTCCCAGGTAATAATATTGGAGTAGGTTGCCATTTCCTTCTCCAGGGTTTTTCCCCACCCAGGGATCGAACCCTCATCTCCTGCTTGGCAGGTGGATTCATTACCACTGAGCCACCTGGGAAGCCATAAGTTGTCATCAACGGATCAAGAATGGATGAACAGAAGATCTGTGTCTGTCACTCCCAAGGAAAGCTGAAATGGATGCCAGATCCCCATAAACAAAGCCAAGTCTGTCCAACATCATGGTAAATATACATGGTATTCATTCCTCCAGTTCTTTACAAAAGAGATCATGGACCATTTACTCAGGTTATATCATTTGACAAAAGGAGAAGGGGGCAACAGAGGATGAGATGGTTAGATAGCATCACTGACTCAATGGACATGAATCTGAGTAAACTCCAGGAGACAGTAGAGGACAGGGGAGCCTGGCACGCTGCAATCCATGGGGTCTCGAAGAGTCAAACATGACTCAATAACAACAACATATCATTTGGGGGTTGTTAGATATAAGACTCAAGTTGACACTGACACCCAGCCGCCTACAGCACCATCCTGGTCTGCAATAGAATAGAACAGTGTAACATAATAATCTAATACTGATCCCGGTCCATCTCATGATATTCACTGGATCCAGATATGCCCAGAAGTTGTTTTCCCAGATCCTGACTATATAACAGAAATGGACCTGTAAGTTGTTGGCAAAATCCTCATGTTGGTTCATTGGCCTAAACTCAGTTATTATGGTTAGAAAGCCAGACAGAAGCTGTTGAAACTCCCCCATTCCAGCCAAAATAGTCAATATAAAACAATTTGGGGGGAAGCATCCTTGGAGGAAATGGTAGGTTTTTGTCACCCTCAAATATTTAAAGGGCTTCTTAGGTGGCTCAGTGGTAAAGAATCTGTCTGCCAATGCAGGACATGTGGATTCAACCCCTGGGTCCGGCAGAGCCCCTGGAGGAGGAAATGGCAATTCACTCTAGAATTTTTGCCTGGAAAATTCCATGGACAGAGGAGCCGGGCTGGCTATAGTCCATGGGGTCTCAAAGAGTCAGACACGACTGAGTGACTGAGGATGCACGTATGCAAATATTTAAAGGAGGCAGGGGTGCTGGTACTGTAAAAACCAGAAGGATCATGGAAAATAACTGTATTACTGCAAGCTTAACTGAATAGTACAGCCAACTTCATCTACTGTGTTGAAGTGGTATCTGTATTAGGGACTCTGGTATGTGGCATGAGGCTATTGATCTGGCAAATGCATTCTTTTCAATACTCATCAAACAGGAGGACAGAAGCAGTTTGCATTCATGTGGGATGAATAGCGGTGGACATCCATGCTCTTGCCCTAGAGATATGTTAATTCTCTGTCTTTCTGTCACTAGATTGTTGAAAGTATCTGGTTTATAAGGGTGTCCCGTACAACATACATTAGCTTGTATTGCTAACATCACGTCAGCTGGATGGATGAGAAAGAAGCAGTAGGACACATACATACAGTTTAGAAAGAGGGAGGTCGACCCTGCAAAGATTCAGAGGCCTGATACCTGAGA
The DNA here is from genome assembly GCF_019320065.1 of Cervus canadensis. Lineage (NCBI taxonomy): Eukaryota > Metazoa > Chordata > Mammalia > Artiodactyla > Cervidae > Cervus > Cervus canadensis. The sequence continues at coordinate 28,191,902 of NC_057386.1, forward strand.
CATTAACTCAGGACATTTACTGAGAGACCATTAGTGCAAGACCAGGAGCACAGTAGAAGTCTGAATAAGAACATGCATCATGGGGTTCCCTGGTGGCTCAGACGATAGAGAATCCGCCTGCAATACAGGAGACCCGAGTTCAATCCCTGAGTCGGAAGATCCCCTGGAGAAGGGAAATTCCAGTATTCTTGCCTGGGAAATCCCATGGACAGAAGAACCTGGTGGGCTACAGTCCATGGGATGGCAAAGAGCCAGACACAACTGAGTGACTAACACTTTCACTTTCTTTCACTTTCTGTCTTTCAGGAAAAAATACGACATTTTAGGCACAGAGCAGTTTATGTCTAATTCAACGAAAATAAATTTCTAGTGCTAGGTTAATCTTGTCCCTAGAAAAAATTATGATTTGCTTATTTGTACAACACCTTCGATGTTGCTCAGTGCAATTAGCTCACTGATGTTAGGAGAACACTGGTTATATATTTGCTTCAAATCTGTACTGCTAGAGGGGTATATCTTCTCTGAAGATAATTTCTGTTTTCCAATATAAAGATGATGAAAATTTGCAATCCTGTCATTGTTTTTCAGCTTCAATAAATGCAAACATTCGGACCTACCAAGTACTCATTCTATGCAAAAAAGCAATGCATACATAAAAGCAAATTCACATACACAAACAAAATAAACACTACCCATGCTAGTCACTCATAACACCTTCTTACTAATCTTTTTTTTCAACAGAAAACACACGCATCAGAATTGACATAGTTCTTTAAAATCTTGGAGGGGTAATACATAGTAGTCTCTTTATAGTATTTATAATTTGTAATTGTGGTATGAATTATTTTTTGTCCATAGGTTATTTAGACAAATACTTAAAAATGTTCTATTTCTATGGCCTAATATTGTAAGCAATTTTATTTTATTCTGATCAGAAAAGGGCATTGGAGAGAATGCTGTACTAGTTTTTTTCCCTAGAATTTGGGACTTTTTTTGTGACCTGAAATGTTCTATTTTTAAATAAAGCTATATTTTAAGAATGTCAAATGTTAATTTTTATTGTCCTTTGAAAGAGGTGTCAATGGTGTCTTATTGAATACATTTTGTTATTTCTATAAGGGAAAGTTGCTCAGTCGTGTCTGACTATTTGCGACCCCACGGACTATACAGTCCATGGAATTCTCCAGGCCAAAATACTGGAGTGGGTATCCTTTCCCTTCTCCAGGGGATCTTCCCAATCCAGGGATCGAACGCAGGTCTCCCACATTGCAGGCGAATTCTTTTCCAGCTGAGCCACCAGAGATCTGTCATAAATTGAGAAACAAGTTAATATCTCTATCTACTATTGTCTGTTGTTTTAGTTGCTAAGTTGTGTCTGACTCTTTGTGACCCCATGGATTGTAGCCCACCAGGCTTCTCTGTCCATAGGATTTCCTAATCGAGCATACTGGAGTGGGTTGCCATTTCCTTCTTCAGGGGATCTTCCTGACTCAGGGATCGAACCCTCATCTCCTTGGTCTCCTGCATTGGGAGGCAGGTTCTTCACCAGTGAGCCACCTACTGAGTGCCCATTTCTTAGAGGTTTTGTTAAGCTTGTCTTACTATTTTGTTAATCTCATAAATGTTGATCTCATTTGTCAAAAGAAGTGAACTTTTGCTCCCTTCAGTGATTTTTGTCTGAAAGTTGGTGTCAAGTATTTAGGCTTATAGTATTCTCTGTTTTCGTTTGAATTTGCCCAAAGAACCTCTAATATTTTACTTTCAACATTCTGCATACCTTTGGGTCTGCTCTTTTATGCAGTGATTGGCTGGATTTTGGAAAAACAACCCAAGAGTCTTTGCCTTTTAAGAGAGGCACTTTACATCAATGTTTATTGTCACAAAAGGCCTATTTTATGTTTTGGCATACAGTTTTTTACTTTTAAATATTGTTTTGTGCTGTTTCATTTGTTACTCCTGTTTGCTCTACGGGGCATGTTTTCTTTGCTTTTACTTTCTTTGATGTTTACCTTTTGATTTGTCAAGAGCCCTCTTTGGCCTCATGTGAGCTCATTCTCAGAATTAAGAAAGAAACAATCTTCTTTTTTTTTCGTATAGGGATTTTATTCCCCCCTCCTATTTCAATCCAAATGTGAGTTAAATTCTAAATTACAGCAATTTTGAACTGTTTTCATGTTACTATAAAGTTTCAAATTGTGAGCTAAGTCTTATTCTGGAAGTAGAACATCATCAATATAAAGTGATTTTCAAAATTGCTATTATTGATTTTTAGTCCAAGATCTTTCCTTTATGTGCAGGGCAAATGGCAGTGCTTACACCTTAAATCAGAAGTATTAAAATGAACACCACGGCCATGCTCCAATCACAGTGGGGTGAAGAATTTTTGTTAGTCCAACATTTTGAAGTTATTATATCTAGTTTTAGAATTGAAACTTGTATGTTGTGGTTGTTTAGTCACTGTTATTTCTGACTCTTCATGACCCCATGGACTAGCCCGCCAGGCTCCTCTGTCCATGGGATTCTCCAGGCAAGAATACTGGAGTGGGTTGCCATTTCCACCTCCAGGTAAAACTTGTACAGATCCATGCTTAGGGATATTTTGAAGAAAACAAAAGAAATGACTAATACAGTTTATTTTTAATCAGTATTAATCATCTGTATTTAAGGAAACAATCTCTTGAGAGTACAGTCCCTTTCCTCTTCTTTCTCCTCACATTTCTCGGTCTCTGTTAATATTAGCTGATATTTTAAACAGATCTTTTTTTTCCTCAAAATCATGAATTTTGCATTATTTTTAAAGGAACAGATGTTTTGCTTTTAGATTCACGTTTACAACTTGATTTACATTTCTCCTGGAGAGAGCTAGGAAAACACGGGCCAGACTTCTCCATAGCTTTTAGTACTGAACTCATACATTTATGGAGATGACGCTTCTACCTTTGAGCTTGAAATATTTTAGTATCCTGCTGTTAGTTGGGGACGATTCTCAAGTAACTATTTTCTGTGGATCTTTTTCAAGCTCTTGTTTAATAAAAATATCTTTTAATTGCCTCCATTTGTCTCCCTTGCGGCTCAGCTGGTAAAAAAATCTGCCTACGATGCAGGAGACCTGGGTTCGATTCCTGGGTTGAGAAGGAAATGGCAACCCACTCCAGTATTCTTGCCTGGAGAATCCCATGGACAGAGGAGTCTGGCAGACTACATTCCATAGGGTCGCGAAGAGTCGGACATGACTTAGCAACTAAACCACCACCACCATGATCATTTGTAAAGAGCAACTTGCATCTTAATAATTTTCATCCAAAATGTTCTGTAGGTGTTTCTTTATTGTCTTGGAGCATTAACATCGCAAATGAGTAGTTATCTGTCAGCCTGGTTATTTTTTTTTTTCTTTTGCGTGTGTGAGTGCTAAGCCTTCACTCATATCCGACTCTTTGTTACCCCCAGGGACTGTAGCCCACCAGGTTCCTCTGTCCATGGGGATTCTCCAGGCAAGAAAACTGGAGTGGGTTGCCATTTCCTCCTCCAGGGGATCTTCCTGACCCAGGGATCGAACCTGAGTCTCCTGCATCTCCTGCATTGGCAAGTGGATTCTTCATGTCTGAGTCACTGGGGAAGCCTCCCTTTTTCTTTCATGTGTAACCTTTTATTTTTTGCTGAAATACTTTTAAGGTATATGAATCTTTTTACTTTAGAACTTTACTCCAGAATTAAGTGAACACTTTCATATTGTTTTGCTTAGGACAACATGGAAGCTTGCATTCTATTTATAGATTTCTTTTTTTTAACTTTAGAGAGTTGAAGATGGATGTGTATTTTTTCTTTGATAATTGATTGTGCTTCATTTCTTCCAGCCTTTTCTCCTTTTGATCGTCGCTCTTAGTCCTCCATATCTGTCACTTCTCTTCTCATCATTTCCTTTTGGGCTGTTCCTCTGCATGGATTTAATTCCTTTTGCAGCATCAATTATTTCTCCTTTTTTCTTAACTCCCCAAAGTGTAATTTCTAACAGGCTTTCCTTTAGTGCTGCTTTACTCGACAAATTTGACACATTTTCCCTTTGCTGCTATCTTGATCTTTGAGCCTTATGAAGAAATAGATTTCTTCTATATATATATTACTATTACTTCCCAAGCTAACAGAATTTTGAAACCTTTCTGAATCTTATTTTTCCACATGGTCAAGGTTTGGTGTTCAGGAAGGCTCAGGAATCATAGAAATGATGTAATTCTGAAAGAAAAGCATTTCCTGGTTCCTCAGAACTTGAAAGAACTTATCTGTTGAGAATTCCCATTGATCACGAGTATCTCCCACATCACAGGGACTTTTTCTGCCTTGTTCTATTTGTCTTTGTGTCTTATCTTTTCTCCTGGGCTTTCTCTCCTTGAGGGCAGGGCCTGAGTCTGGTTCACTGTCCTGAGTACTCACGTGTGTGTGTGTGTGTGTGTGTGTTTTAGTGAGTTGTTCAGTTGTGACCGACTCTTTGTGACCCACTGGGCTATAGCCCACTAGGCTCCTCTATCTGTGAAATTAAAAAAAATATATATTTTATTTTTTAAATTATGAAAGTATAATAACACATTTACAGGAGACTTGAAAAAGACAGAATAAAGTTACATATAGTTCCACCATGTTTTACAATCATTTTCAAGTAAACAAATTAAAGGGCTTCCCTGGTGGCTCAGACAGTAAACTAAGATTTTTTAGTTGTAGTTTTCAGTATCAAACTCCCAAAAAGTAATACAATGAATAGACAGAACAGTAAAAGAGTATAGTAAACCTGAACACACTATGAACCAACGCAGCAGAGTGAGGATTTCCACAAAGCTCACACAACAGCAGGCTACAAATTCTGTGTCAAGTTCCCACAGACTATAAATCAGGAGACTCTGGGACATATCCAGGGACTGTCCATGGAATTTTCCAGGCAAGAATACTGGAGTGGCATGCCATTTCCCGGGGACCTTCCCATCTCAGAGACTGAACCCCAGTCTCTTGCATCTCTTGCATTGGCAGGCAAATTCTTTATCAACTGTGCCACTCATGGCAGTACAATAAATGAGCGATTGAATGAATGAACTCTGTCATCCCCTCCATATGTTTCTTCTGTGTCCCTATTGAATGTGTGCAATGGTTCTGGTGGATTGAGATTGAATTTAGTGGACTTCACTGTATACTCTGCTAACACATAAGAGACTATCATAAAATGGAAGTCAGGGGTTTTCCAATAATTTCTTCAATGAGCAGCAGAACTAGGATTCAAAGCCAGATCTGATTAGATTTCACATCCTACCTGCTACCCAGTGTGACGTTCCAGGGTCAGTTCAGTGTTCCTCCTTGCCTGTAGATGTGTTCCTTGGTCACTAAACCATTTTCCATTTCTATCCTGGGAATGCCAAACTTCTTTTTTTCTATATGACTTCAACGTCCATAATGCTGAAAGATGAATATTCTTAAATTCTAATCAGAATTCATTTGAATGGGTGTGCTTTATTCCATTTGAAGGTTTCAAAAACAGTATGTTCATTTGTAAAGGCATGAAAGAATTTCTCTCCAATGAGGTATGGCCCAGTTTAAGCTTGTTTTCCTTTAGGAAATCCCTGAAGATAAACACCTGCATTCTAGATCACCCTGGGAAGCGGGCATCTATCCCAGAACCAAAACTTCCCTCGGCTTCTGGCGGCTCGCTGTCAGGTCCACCAGCAGAGGGCGCCTGACCATCAGTAATGGTGGAAGAGACTTTCCTAATGGGCTTGGGGTTTTATTACCTTTTACTTCTGAGCTCCCAATTAGTAGCAGAATGTGCCAAGCTCTTTTCTCTTCATTTTGAAATTGTCTTGCATCGCGTAAACAAGAATGCCTCCCTGCAAGAGTTACAAGTGGTGGCGGGGATTTGAGGGTGGGGGGAGGATGCCGGAGAGGGGAAAACAAGGCTTTTCTTGTACCCCCAAGGTCTGGAGTGAATTCCGTGCAAGATGTTGTTCATCCTGGCTTAGTGTTTACCTGGTTCATCTCTAACAATTCAGCCACTGGCATATGGCTTTCTCAGCTATTTACAAGGTCTCATATGTGAAAAGATTAAACGTGCTGAATTTTCTTTAACGTGTCTAGAGAGCTTATACCAGATGTCATGGAACCATATAACCCCAGGCTGTTAGCAGAGACTCTGAAGTTTATTTAGTACAATAGTCAGGATACAGATGAGAAGACTGATACTGAAGAGGCAAAGGATTGGCCATGGTCCTCCAAGTAGTTAAGAGAAGAACAAGTATCGGGACTTTCCTGGTGGTCCAGTGGCTAAGACGCTGAGCTCCCAATGGAGGGGGCCCGGGTTCAGTCCCTGATCAGGGATTGAAATAAATCTCGCATGCTGCAACTAAGACCCGGTGCGGACAAATAAATACATAAATATTAAAAAAAGAAAAAGAACAGGTTTCAAAACCTAGCTGCTGACCACACCCCTCAAGATCCCCCCTCCATTTAACACTTCTGACCCCAAAATAACGTGCAGCCAGTAGGACTCACATGCATAGAACTGGAATAAATTCAGAACTGTGGTTTAGGTTGTCTCTAGTTATAACGTACACATTTGTTCTTGTTGTTCATTCACTAAGTCACGTCTGACTCTTTGAGACCCCATAGACTGCAGCACACCAGTTTTCCCTGTCCTTCGCTATATCCTGGAGTTTGCTCAGACCCATGTCCATTGAGTCAGTGATGGCATCCAACCATCTCAACCTCTGCCTCCCCCTTCTTCTCCTGCCCTCAATCTTCCCCAGCATCAGGGTGTTTTCAAATGAGTCACTTCTTTGCATCAGGCGGCCAAAGGATTGGAGTTTCAGCTTTAGCATCAGTCTTTCCAATGAATATTCAGGACTGATTTCCTTTAGGATGGACTGGTTTGATGTCCTAGAAGTCCAAAGGACTCTCAAGAGTCTTCTCAACACCACAGTTCAAAAACAATGTACACATTTGACCATCTGGATTGTCATTTATGTCTTTGTCCTCCTTCTAGGCTATCACCTTCTAGTCTTCTCTACCCAGGCCACCTCCTGGAGACCAGATTTTAAAAGGGACATTCATAGCTCTTCCCAAGGTTCACCAAATCCCACGACCTGGCCACTGGTGATGAACTCATCTGCCCTGCCTTCTTCCTTTCTTTGGGTACTAGCCCTCCGTCAGCACTTCCAGCCCACCCCTGCCATAGGCTTTTGCACTATCTGTTTCCTTTGCTGCAATTCCCTTCTCTCTGATCTTCACATGCCTGGGTCTTTCTCCTCCAAGTCTCCGCTCTTCCTCTATCCAGCCATCCTTGACAGTGGATATAAGTAGTTGTCTAACCACTCTTCATTCCATCACCTCATGGTAATTATTTGCATCACCCTCATAACTTACTGGTAATGTTCTCAATTTTATACCTTTAAAAAATAATTTTTTAAATTAATCTTTGGCTGTGCTGGGTTTTTGTTGCTGTACTGGGCTTTCTTCAGTTGCAGAGAGCAGGGGCTACTGTCTAGTGGTGGTGGGCTGACTTCCCCTTGTGGTGGCTTCTCTTGTTGTGGAGCACAGGCTCTAGGGCAAGGGGGCTTCATTCGTTGTGGTCTGTGGGCTTAGCTGCTCTGTGGCACGTGGGATCCTCCCTGACCAGGGGTCAAGCCCATGTCCCCTGCATTGGCAGGCAGACTCCTAATCACTGGATCAGCGGGGAAGTCCAGTTTTGTACTTCTTTTGTCTCCCCATTTATTTCTATCCTTAGAATTTATGTTCCATGAGGGCAGGGGCCTTGTCTGCCCTGTTCAGTCTTTCATCCCCAGGTTCTGACTCGTGACAAGCACTCGAGAGGATTGGCAGCGGAATGCCAATCAGAGATGTATCTTCATGGTCTTTGGAAGCTTCTTCTCTTTGCACAAACTTAGCGTTGCACTTGGGCTGGGTGGCTGTGAGCTGGACTGTCTGGGGACAGTCACCTTGCTTTGGCCCCCTCTTCTGCAAGATGCAATGGTTCCCTCATCGAGGTTGGCTCTATCATGCAGCTCTTTATGGAGCAGAGTCATGGGGGGGCATAGGCAGGTGGTGGGTGAGATGTGAGGATGTTAGACTTCAGAGATGTTGGAATCTGGAAACTGCTCATTAATGGAATGAGCAAAGGCAACTGAATCCGTTAGTCTCACGGGTCTGTGAGCTGCACTGGGGCACCCGAGGTGTGGCATGAGATCCACGTGCTGGTTTAAAGCCAGTGCAGTCAGGATCTATGTGCTCTCCTTTGGGAGGGCAAAGTGAGTAAATCCCATTCATCCCTCTTAAAATAAAAGGTGAAGTTGTATCATTTGGAAAAGTGAGCAGTGTCATTCTGTCTGCTTCACGGCTAATACCTGTGGGACGGTGAGTGTGACTAAACTAGGTGTCAGGGAGCTATTGGGGTGGGGGTGGGGAGTGAAACGGAAAGAAATTCTACTGCTCATCGAGATCGCTGCCTCTTCTCCCCGCTCTACACCAAGGGGAGGGAAAAAAAAAACCAACTGGAGTCTCTGGGTAGGGTGTGGGCAATAGAAATCGTCACACTAAATTCACAGTAACCTGTGCTGGGGGCACTCCTAAGTGCTTCCTGTAACTGGTTTTACCCAGTTCTCGCAGCAATCCTATGAAGTGTAAGTTTAGCACTTGGCAGGTGAGAACACAGCCTCAGAGAAGTTTCAGGTACGTCTCTGGCGTCACTGAGGCGGTGAAGCCGTGAGTCAAACTTGGACCTCGAACACGCTGATGCTCCCATCTTTTCCACCCACTGCACAGCCGTGAACCCCCAGAAGGCCTCTTTCTGTAGACATTTGTGAAACCCTAGAATCTTAGGGGGTTACTAGGTCTCTCACACTTACTTAAACAAACAAAAACACGTGCGTCATCCAGGCTGGAGTCTGCACGCCGGTGAAAGTGTTGGTGATACGGGCTTCCTGGTGATAGGATATGCTTCGTTTCTTTGTTTTCTAGCTTGAAAACACACTAGTTCACGTTTATGACCTCTTTTATTTGTTTATTTATTTAGCAAGTATTAGGTGTTTAGGCTGGGTGTCAAGCCTGACTCTGGACACTGCCAATAGATTAGTTGTCCTCATTGTGCAGTCACTCGGTCATGTGTGACTCTCCGCAACTCCATGGACCGTACTGCCTCATGCTCTTAGGGAGCTCACGGTTTAAAATTCTCATCGGAGGGAAATAAATAAGGCAATATGTTCCATACGTGCGTTTTGTTTTGGTTTCGGCTTGCCATTAAACTGTCTCACCCTTAGCGGAAGTCATTTAAAAAATGGCTTCTGCTGTCATGTTGGCCCTGGCTCTCCTTTTCTTTGACTTTTTCTTGTATCAATCACCAGATTCAGAATAAAAGGTTGTCCTGGAGGTGGGGGACCTTTGACAGAGAGAAAGGCAGATGGATGACTTACCTACCAGCCCTGTGCCAAAGACTTTGATGACAAGAAGCTCACTTGACACTATTAGAGTCACAGAGCTGGAAGGGATCATTGTAATCACTTAGTTCAGCTTACTATAAGATCATAGCAAGGGACTTCCCTGATAGTCAAATGGTTAGGACATTGAGCTTCCAATGCAGGGATGCTGGTTCGATTCCTTCTCAGGTCCACATGCCTCTCAGTCAAAAAACCAAAACATGAAACAATATTGTAGCAAATTCAATAAAGACATAAAAAATGGCCCACATTGAAAAAAAAAATCTTTAAAAAAAGACGGATCATAGCAAGATAGCTAGCCTATCTATTTTTTTAAAAATAATTGTATTTATTTATTTTTGGCTATGCTGGATCTTTGTGGCTGCTGAAGTGGGCTTTTCAGTAGTTGCAGCGAGCAGTGGCTACTCTGTAGTTGTGGTGACTTCTCTTGTTGAGAAGCACGGGCTCTAGGGCACGTGGGCTTCAGTATTTGCAGCTCCCGTGCTCTAGAGCACAGGCTCAATAGCTGTGGTGCATGGGCTTAGTTGCTCCGTGGCATGTGGGATCTTCCCAGACCAGGGATTGAACCCTCTTCTGCATTGGCAGATGATGGACCACTGAGCCACCAAAGAAGCCCAGGCTGTGTGTTCTTGAATATTTCCAGTGAAGAAGAGCTGACACGTTGTAGAGAAGTCTTTTTCATCTTTGTGCTGTGCTTAGTCGCTCAGCTGTGTCCAACCCTTTTCGACCCCATAGACTGTAGCCCACCAGGCTCCTCTGTCCATGGGGACTCTCCAGGCAAGAATAGTGGAGGGGGTTGCTCTTTCCTCCTCCAGGGGGTCTTCCCAACCCAGGGATCAAACCCAGGTCTTCTGCATTGCAGGCAGATTTGTTTTTACCAGCTGAGTTACCAGGGAAGTCCCTTTTCATTGTTAGATGAGGCTTGCTACTCCTTACACAGAGTTCAAGTCTGCCTCCTGGGCTACTCCCCATGCACTTTGTGCTAGGTTCTGGAGAGTTCTTAAGAGGGATCATTGTAATTATTGACTTCCTGTGAATGAGCTCCTTGACAGCTGGAAAAGTACTTGAAACCTGAAAAGCACTCCTCCCACTTACACGAGAGAAAAGGGATAACTACTGTTCCTGAAGCAATGGAATGGAAAATATAAATGGAACAATATAAATGGATGTTTTATTGAAATAAAGAACTGAGTCTGCATTGAAGAAATCCCTTCAAAGAAAAATTTGACATAGGCAACCGACAGTAGATATACTCAGGTTAGGCTGACAGAACTTGATGCTAAAGGGAAAAAAGGGTCTAGAAAAAAATGTATCTAGGAAAAAATACTATGCCATCTGCAAATCAGAAAATTGTTAGACTGACCTCAGACTTCTCCAGAAAGAACACTCAACACAGTAGGAAAATGTCGCCATGTCTACAAATCTAAGAGAAGAAAGTATGATCCAACAATATTATATCCAAGTGGGTGGTTGAAATAAAGGTGGGGGACTTCCCTAGTGGTCCAGTGGTTAAGACTCCATGCTTCCAATGCAGGGGGTATGGGTTTGATCCCTGGTCAGGGAACTGTGATCCAGCATGCTGTGCAGTGTGGCAATTTTTTTTTAATTTAAAAATTAAAAAAAAAAAAAAAAAAGTTGGGAAACGGTCTTCCTCTAGCATGAAAGAACTTATAAAGTATTCTACCCTTGACTCTCTCTTGAAAAATAAAAATCTTCCTTGATGAAATTCAGCAACCAATGATGGAGAAGCTGATGGGCTCTTATGTCTCCGGTGAGTTTCCAGAACTAGGAAATGTTTGTTCTTGCCTGGTTATAAGATTTTGCCAAATTTTATGAAAACTGTGTGACAGAGTAGGGATGACCCTGGACCCAGCCCTGATTCTACCACCAACCCACCGGTGTCTAAGGGCGAGTTCCTTAATCGCTGGGCCTCAGTTTCTGCATTTGAAACATGAGATCCCTCCAGCTATGTGCTTCCCATATTCAGGGAAGGAAATGACCTACACAGCCCCAAATAATGTTGCATTTCTCTCCATCAGATTCTGCTTCTGCTCATCACCCTGTATGGATGCTCTTCTTTGAGTCTCTCACTGTTAGTGATGTTTGGGACACTCCGCAGTTGGCCATCCCCCTGGTCAGTTTACTGCTTAGTCAAAGCTGTTGTGAAAAGCCAAGGCTTATTCAATCGAGGCCTCATCTTGCTGGCAATGACATCATTAATCATGGACTTGGCAGGGCAGCCATGGTGGGACTTGGCTGAGCCCCAGCAGTTGTATTGTCAGCAGAAGGTTGCTCTGCAAATTGTGCTATTGCTTCTTTTTGTGGGTTTTCAGCAGAGGGAGGTCAATCAGAGTGAGGGCTCTTTTCGCTCCACAGTCCTTTTCTCCGAGGAGGACACATGCCAGATCGGTCCTTGCCTGGCCCGCCTAATCTCACTAACAGGAGAACAGACATCACCACCATCACAGCAGCAACCTACTTCCAAAATGTAGAGATAAAGATGGTGAGAGGAAAGGTTGGAGATGGGGGTGATGACACAGCTCTGGGGGCTCCCATGACATCCTATGATTCTCTAAATTGGAGCCCTTACACTGCCTGTCTACTTATTTATAGATGATACAGAAAGTTCTGCATCTTATTTGTATTGTATCATTAGCCCTGCATTCCTGACACATCAGAGCACAATTAATGTTTGTTAGATAGCCGGAGGAATTGATGCCAAGGCAGGGGAGTTACGGGGCAGAGCTGGAGGTAAGAAATATAGGTGCGGGGCTTCCCTGATGGTCCAGTGGTTAAGACTTCACCCTTCCATTGCAGGGGACACAGGTTTGATCCTTGGTCTGGGAACTAAGATCCCACATGCTGCATGGTGCAGCCAGCGAAAAAAGGAAAGAAAGAAATGTCGGTGATGGAGGACTTATTGATTCATTGATGCTGGCTTAGTGGTAAAGAATCTGCCTGCAGTGCAGGAGACCCAGGTTAGATCCCTGGGTCAGGAAGATCCCCTGGTAAAGGAAATGGCAACCCACTACAGTATTCTTGCCTGGGAAATCCCGTAAACAGAGGAGCCTGGCAGACTACAGTCCATGGGGTTGCAAAGAGTCGGACGCGACTTAGTAATAAAACAACAAAAACCCATTTCTTTGACTCCATATACCAGACAGAGGTGGCTAAGGGGGACACCCAACGTCAGATGTAGCTCATCTTCTGTCCTGAACCTTTGTTAATTCCCTACACTCCCTCAACCCCCAGTGGCCAAGGGGATGAATGAAGCCCACTCCCCATAGATTCCCAAGGGCTGAAAACAGTCTGCGAGTGGCTCTGGTTCTGGCTCAGCCTCTTTGGTACCCTAAATCCATCCCCGGTGCACATGCACACGCTGCCCTCACAGTGGCAGCTGACAACACGCCTCTTCCTTATACCATGCAATTCAGAGCCAGCGTCCCGATTTTAAATCTCCGCTGGCTCACTCACAGAGCGCCTTCTGTGTGCTGTGTGTTGGGCTCTAGAGACAGAATGTTGGACCAGGCTCAGTCTCTGCCCTCTGGGGGCATCATTCTAATCTCTGCCTCTGGTTCCCTTGTGGTACTTCTAGCTACTCACTGCATGGCCCTCAGGTTGAATTTTCAGTCTCCTTGCTAGAATTTTTGGCTTGTAGTGATAGCATCATATGAAGCAATATGGATAGAAAAAGGTATAGGAGTTTATTATTTAGAGCGACCACAACCAAAACCAACAGAAAATATAATAGGTCTGTAATATATATTTATATGATAAATAATATATATATAATAGTTCAGATGTAGCCAAGCAGGACGAAGTTATCACCTTGTATGTACAGAACTCAGATTCTCTTCTTCCCAATCTCATCTTTGGTCTGTGGTTCAAATCTCCCCCCTAACCCCCTCAAGATCTTCCCCTGTGGTGGAACAAGCTGGACCATGATTGCTCTGACTCAGGAAATTTTTTAAAATATTTATTTATTTATTTGACTGTGGCTGATCTTAGTTGTGGCACACAGGTTCTAGTTTTAGCTCGAAGGCTCAGTAGTTGTGGCCCAAAGGGTTAGTTGCTCTGTACCATGTGGGATCTTAGTTCCCCGACCAAGGATTGAACCTGCGTCTCCTGTATTGTAAGGTGATTCTGATCCACTGGAACACCAGGGAAGTCCCTCTCATGACTCTTTATCACACTTGCATGGGAATCTTCTTACCATCATCTAGAAGATGGGATATTGAAAGGGCAGCTCAGAGTGATGCATGCACAATGGGCTTTTGGTGGAAAACGTAGGGCTAAGAGTTCACACTCCAACTCTGTCCTAGAAGTCAACCCTACAAGCCTGGCAGTCTTCTGCAGCTTCCTCCTCTCTATTTTGACTTTTCTAGCAAGTCTTTTTAATACTTGATTCTGAGCCTCTTAAATTTACCAACAATTTATTTTATTCCCATCATCCAAACTTTGATATTTTTTCCCCTCCTCTGATTTAACAGGTTCATCTTCTGCACAGTTCAAGCCATCATTTATCACCTTATTTCCACATCAGTTAAATTGCAATTTGGGGGGACTTCCCTGCAGGTTCAGTGGCTAAGATTCCTCGCTCCCAATGCTGGGGGCCCTGGTTCAATCCCTGGTCAAGGAACTATTAATAGATTCCATGTGTCTCGACTTAAAGATCCTGCATGCCATGACTACAAGATTCCCATGTCTCGATAAAGATCAAAGCCCCCGTGTGCCGCAACCAAGACTGGGCTCAGCCAGATAAATAAAGATTTAAAAATAAATAAATAAATTGCAGTTTTTTCACCCTCAAAAGAGGAACTTTCCCCCAATTCCACTTTTCTTCCAATGATGTCACTATCTACAGTTTCCTGTGATAGAAAACAGTTTCTCTGCCACTTCCTTTTTCTTTAACCCCCGGTTCCAGACAGCCACTAGGTTGTTGTCGATCTTCTTGAAATTTCATTGGGTTTACCCTTTCTTAATTTCTCTGGTTCATGAGCGTGTATACACCTGTACACACATGACACCTCCACGTTCACAGCCACCTTAGACAAGGATTACAGCTGCACATTTTTAGCTAGGCTTCACACCTGCACATTCTTCACAAGCCATGATACACTCTGCCCACAAATACAGCTTCCAGAAACTCTGCTTTCTCATGGCATCACCCTGCTCCTTCCTGCCCCGTCAGCGTCTCCCTCCTTCCTTCGTTGCTACTTCCCGACACACCACCTGTGCTAATTTCTCTTCTCTTTGAACTCTTGTTGACATTATGTCTTTTCTTTGCTCTTCCTTGTTTTGGAATCAGGTTCCTGTGTTAACTTGCCCATCATCTCCTCTGATGCTCTAAAATTCTGACAGTGTATAAAAAACATAATTCAGAACTCTAGTTCTTCAAAATTTATCAAGTGCCTTGTTGCCCCAAGCCAGATGTGGGTGGATTCACATGGCTTTGAATTCAGAGCAGGAGATTCTACAGGGAAAGTGTTAGTCCTTCAGGCGTGACCAACTCTTTGTGACCCCATGGACTGTAGCCCGACAGGCTCCTCTGTCCATGGAATTTCCCAGGCAAGAATACTGGAGTGGGCTGTCATTCCCTTCTCCAGGGGAACTTCCCGACCCAGGGATCAAACCCAACTCTCCTGCACTGCAGATAGATTCTTTACTGTCTGCGCCACCAGGGAAGCCTGTTTATTAGCTGCCTTGGGAAGAGGAGAATAAGGAAATGTACTTCTCATTTTAATCTTTTGAGCCACTCTTGCATTCTGGTTTGGGAAACAGCCCCTGTCTACCTTTCCACTGCCTAAAGGATTCCCTTCTCCCCGGTGGTGACCTGGTGATCTCAGCCCACCCCTCCCCAGCCCTTCCTCACTCGTCTGATTTCCAGCTCAGCTGGGATAGCTGCACCCTCCTGTCTTTCCTTCCCCGACCTCTTCAGGACTGAACCGGGTAACAGCCGCACAGACGAACAACAACTAATATTTATTTAGCTCTAACTATGTGCTCAGACTGTGTTAAGCACTTTCTCCCATTAATCCTCACACACACGCACACAAACCCTCTGAGGTAGGTAAATGTTTTCTGGAAGGAAAACCACAGCAGGCCTGTGCCACTTCCATGGAGACAAAGGCTGTTTTCAAACACTGTTAAGAGACTGTTTCTATCTTAGGCTTTCAATGACCTGGATTGTCCATGTGTGGAAGGGGGGAAAAAAGTGAGAGAGAGAGGGAGAAAAGAAAAAGGGAAAAAAAAAATTCTAGGGGGAGCTCTTCTTTTAATGCATTGGTTAATTAATCAATTAATTTTGGGTTATGCACAAGCTCTTGCGAGTCTGTAATTAGAAAAAAGCGGGTCTTTGTGTTTCAAGAGAATGTTCCGAGCCTGGAAGGTGCAGGCCTTTGCTGCTCAAGTTTCCCTTTTCTCCCCAAGACCCGTCCTTAGGTATTTCAGTGTTGAATAAACAGGCCTGTGCACTGTGTGCCCGGCTCAGGACACCCCACTGAGAGCATGTCCTTAATGACAACAAAGCCGCACATTTATTCTCCCCTGACCCCACTGACCCCCAAAAGTTTGTTCCCTCAACTGGGTCTCCTTGGCCCTTTCATGCGCCTGAATTCCCTACACAAAGCCCTTGTCACATCTACAGGCCTCTTGAAACTAAACGGGGATGGGAAGAGAAGGGGAGTGGAGAGACATTGAAAACACCCAAACCTTGATCCTCCACCTAAAAGAAAGTGCGGGCATTTGCATGTTAAACCATCCTCGGGCATTTCAGCTTCCTCTCGCCCACACCCACCCCCACGTCAACACATTTCTTTTCTAAAATCCTGAGAACTGGGGGCCCACACCCCCATCCGAAGGAGCTGACAGGTCAGCGCAGATAAGAAACCCCACTGCAAAGAAAGCCCTTTTCTCTCCTTTACATTCGTCATGATCAAAAGTCTTAAACATTTATATTCCACATGGAAGGCTCTGGATGGCGGGAGAAAGGACACGTCTGTCTTTTCCAGAGGGTGTTTTATTCAGTGTCTCCCCACTCCTCGTCCTGTTTATCTTTGATCCGCTGAGGCCGGATTTCAAGGAAGGATGACATCATTGGCTGTGAAAAAATATTTGGTTGTATGCTTTTCCTCATCTTTTCATTATCAAATGCTTCTCGACCACTCCCGCCCCACAGGAATGGAAATGGCCCGCGCGCTGGGGATGAATCGCATTCTTACAAAAGAGACTGTGCTAGTTGGGCTCTTGTTTTTCTTTCTCTTCTTAGTTTTCTCTCTTCAAACCCAGTATAATGAGAATGCTCCCCTGAGTACGAGAGGATCAGATAAAGAACTCTGAGGGTACCTCTGTGTTTTTCCGCATGTCTCAATGAGGAGGAAAAATTCACTCAACAAATGCAGTTTTTTATTTGCATTTGTATGTAACCCTCAGTAGAGTCACTTTAATCTGCCATCGAGTGGTAACCTCTGTAGCCTCTGACTCCAAGAGTCACCTCTGAAGGTATGTAGTGACAGAGGTGAGGATTTGTGATGTCTGGGAGAATTTGTGGAAGATAGGGATTATTGGGGCTTCCCTGGTGGGGCAGGTGGTAAAGAACCCACCTGCCAATGCAGAAGATGTAAGAGACGCAGGTCTGATCCCTGGGTTGGGAAGATCCCCTGGAGGAGGGCATGGCAACCCACTCCAGTATTCTTGCCTTGAGAATCCCATGGACAGAGGAGCCGGGCAGGTTACAGTCCGTGGGGTTGCAAAGAGTTGGACACAACTGAAGTGACATAACACGCAGCACATGAATTATAGGTTGAAGGAGGTGTTTTGGTTTAATTAAGGGCAAAGGCACATAATATAAATTTAACTGTTTAAAGAGAATAATTCAGTGCCATATAATCCATTCACAATGTCATGCAACCACACCTCTATCTAGTCCCCAAATATTTTCATCAACCCCAAAACAAAACCCCATATGCAGTAAGCAGTTAATTCCCACTGTCCATCCACCCTCCAAGATCCTGGCAATTTCCAACCTGATGTCTATTTCTATGGATCTATCTATTATGAATACTTCATATAAATGAAATCATATGCGATGTGACCATTTGTGTCTGGTTTCTTTTACTTATATTGCTTTCAAGATTCATCCATATTGTAGGATGTATCAGTATTTCATTTTTTCCTATGGCCAAATAATATCCCATAATTTATGTATCTATCTATTCAACTGTTAATGGATATTTGGGTTGTTTCTACCTTTTGGCTATTGGATTGTTTTGACAGTTTTAGCGTCAGTCCTTCCAATGAATATTCAGCTTTGATTTCCTTTAGAATTGACTGGTTTGATCTCCTTGCAGTCCAAAGGACTCTTAAGAGTCTTCTCCAGCACCACAATTTAAAAGCACCAATTCTTTGGTGCTCAGCCTTCTTCATGGTCCGATTTTCACATCCATACATGACTACCAGAAAAGCCATAGCTTTGACGACACAGACTTTTGTTGTCAAAGTGATGTCTCTGCTTTTTAATATGATGTCTAGGTCCGTCATAACTCTCCTTCCAAGGAGCAAGTGTCTTTTAATTTCATGGCTGCAGTTACCATCCATAGAGATTTTGGAGCCCAAGAAAATAAAATTTGTCACTGCATCCACATTTCCCCTCCTGTTTGCCGTAAGTGAATTAGTTCTCACATCTCCCCACATAGGCTTTCTTCCAGGATTCCAAGAGCCTGTATCACAGAAACTTCTGTTTGGACAGGATGTACATAAATATGGCTTTTCATGTGGTCCTTTCCTATTACTGATGACAGAAGTCCAAGAAATGTACACCAGCAATCCTGAAGGTACAGGGGCAACCCTGAAGATGTCAGGGAAACAGAATTATACCAACTCCCTCCACCCCCTACCGGAAGCCCCTGCATTTTATTGTCATCCATCCATAAATCTGGATAGCTCTCTGATGAGCCTCTGAAACATACAGCACCTCCCACCCCCCACACTGGAGTTGACTTCTCTCTGGATCAAGCTATGTTGTTATTTCACTGATTTCATAATAGAGGTCACCTCAGTATTTATATGTCATGTAAACATTAAAGAAACGGGGATAGTGAAAATAAACACTTGTACTTAATGCCAAAGGTGAAATTCCGTTCACAGACATTTAAAGGACCCACACACAATAGACATGCTGTCTGCTAAAGGAACACTTTCAGAGCATCTCCTTCTACTTCCCTTTGGCTCCATATTGGGTGACAGTTAGAGCTTGTCATCTCAAAACTGTGCCACAGATGAAAAACATTTGTCCTAACAAAATAAAGTCTGTGAGACAGTCCATTTATTTGTAACTGTTTTTTCACACAGTTCTTGTGACAGTGACTTCAGGAAGCTTTCTCATGGCGTCCGTCCTTCCCTGAACCCCATGTCCTTGAGTTACCCCCAAATCCTCAGCCCGATTCCCTGTGGGCACCTCTGAGACCTGCTTTCTTCAGCTCGTTTGTCTAACTTTTTCATGCCCATCCTGACCAACATGCATCAAGATATGACTTGCTAATAGTTTTCTTTTTTTTAAATATTTATTCATTTACTTGGCTGTGTCAGAGATCTTCGTTGCCTCACTTGGGATCTTTCACCACAGTGCATGGACTCTCTAGCTGTGCTGCGTGGCCTCAGTAGTTGCCCCATGAGCTTAGCGGCTCCAGTCTATGTGAGATCTTAGTTCCCTGACCAGGGATCAACTCTGTGTCCATTGCATTGGAAGGCAGATTCTTAACCACTAGATCATCAGAGAAACTCCATAGTTCTCGAGTTAAAAAACTGCTAACCTGATCAACGAATCTGTGTTGGCCAGCAAGACCGCCATACTTTTGTGGCCAGTCTAATTAATTAAAAAGAGAGCTTTAAAACTGTGAAATCATGGTGTGGATTTTCCAGCTCTTGAAAATCTGTTTAATCATCCATTTCATACTTCATTCACCAGTTAGAGTATGGAGGCTATTTTATTATTTAACTATGGGGCTTCAACTCAAGTAATACTTCACATCCAAGTGGAAAAATGACAGGTACCATGTCTAGTCTTTCTTTGCTCAAGTCAATACCTAAGATTATTTCTCAGTCAGAACTTGTTTCCTACCTTGACTTCTGGATTGTCTGTTTCTTTTCCGTCGGCTCTTGGTCCTTTGAGTGGAACAGCCTGGATCTGGGTTATTCCCAACATGTACATACAGCCTCAAGCTGGTGACACCAAGAAAAGTCTGTTATCAAATGACTTCAGCTTCATGCATTTGCTCCTCCAATTGCCAACAAGTGAGGTGGGGGTGGTCAGGTCCATTGCTTGCTAGACTATCAGCAGAGTCCAAATTATGGAGAGTCTGGGATTGAATGAGCTCATAATATGGATAGTGAAATCAAGAAAGAAGAGTTGTTTAGTTATAAAAGTGGTTGGCATTAATTGCTCAGTTGTCTATTAACTCGACTATGTGGTGGATGTAAAAGGGGATATGAAAGTGAGCAGTCCATCCTGGGAGGTGCTGGATCCTGAAGGTATATGCCAGGTGAAGGATGGGAGAATCTAGGGGCAGACAGCACCCATGTAACTGACACAGAAAATCTCAGTGCTGCCAACCCGGAGCCATCTCTGTTATCTGTGGGTGACAGAGAGAGGCAATAGAAACAGCAAATAGGACAGCAAATTCTGGAAAAGTGGAGGGGGGAGATGGTGAAGCCACTGCTCTTATAGTAAGAGTACAGAAGGGCGTATTTTGTTTTAGTGTAGCCTATTCTATGACAGAGCAGGTACATGAAACAGGTGAATGGATGGTTTATCAAATGAGTAAAGGAACCTGGGGAGGAGAAGTTTAAAAAAGGAGCTACTTATGAAGATGAGTATACAAGATGATAAGATAGGAGAATGAAGGGTAGAGAAAGAAACCTTCTAGAAACCGTTTTTTTCATCCACTAGTAATGAGAGAGAGAGAATTCTCTGAGGACTTGTTGGGTATCTGTGTGCTCAGGAATAATGTTAAGATGCTCTCTGTGTAGAGATGGTCACCTAAATTGTACAGTGGGACGTATACATAGATCCTGGGAAGATGCATAGAAATGACACTGAGTAAGACAACACAGCCAACATGCATTTTGTGCCACAAACTTTGGTATGAGAAAAAAAGAAAATAACTAGATTTCTTATTAAAGAATCAATAGCACTGAGATAATTTGACAAAATGGAAAAGAAATAGTCTTTTTTTTTGTGTTATTGTAAGCTCTATCATTCTCTCCCATATTGTCACTTTACTGATTTTTCATCACACCTGACAGGCTCACAGTAAGTGGTTTCTCATAATAACTGGCAGTTATAGACATTATAACCTTTGGAAATATTAATTTAGTTACTAGGGCTGTATTAAAAGAATTTTTTTTTCCCTCTTTGAAGACTCTTTGGGTCATGTAGTCTAATGAAATCTTTTGTATTTTTTCTCCTCCAAACTAATGGTAAACTTTATAAAAAGATTCCTTCATTTTCTTTTGTTACTTCTTAGAACTAAATTTCTTTTGTCATTTGGTCATGCAACTTTCTCTACTCTGACAATAAGGCTTCTCTCTAAAGAAACAAAAAGCAATACGAATAACTTTTTACATGTTACATGCAAGACATTGAAACTGAGATTTTTAAAAGGAAAAAGAATCTGGGGTACACAGAACACAATTCCTCCCAGGGTCATCATTTGCATCATAAAATGTAATTCATCAGCCATTATATCTGCTTGGTTCTCCAACTGATGGACACATGACTGCAATAAGCAGGGGACGTTGCTATTCATGGAGTGTAATGAGCACTCCAAGGATCACTGCCAGTCATGGCTCAGGCAGAGGGCTGGAGTTCCAAAACTCAGACACCTAAACACCACCAGCACCACCTTGCCAAAAAAACGCAAAAATCCAAACAAAAAATGCTCTCTCCTTTAGTCCCAGCTCTGAATTTAGGGAAAGTTGTGATAGCTCTCTAGTCCTTTCTTACAGAATGTATCTTATGTAAGAATTCAGACACTTCTTTCTATGAAACAAAAGGCATGGAATAGTGAAGTTTGAGCAGGAAAGAGAGTCCTTGAAGAATTGAAAAGGTGGAGCTTAAGTCTAATTGGTCCTTGAAAATATTAATTCCCCAAAAGATCAAATATAGATAGTAGTTCATTCCCAGCAATGTAGTTTGTCTGAATCAGCTACTTTCCCCGCCGCTTCTCATCATTGGCTTAATATCTAGATGGTCTAACAAAGATTTCAACTGCAGCTCATCATAGACTCTAGAATCTTAGCAGAACTGAACTGTAGGCACAGGAATTTGCATGTCACACATCTAATTCTGGTTTACTCAGTTTAATTTAACGCAAACACCCAGTCTTTCCTATAACTGTAGGTTATTTTTTGTGGACTTCCATTAAATTTTCACCTTTTTAACCTTGCTATAAAGGGTTGACTTTATAGCATAGGACTGAAGGTTAAGAGGAAATGGTTTTCTAAAGCCTTGCACATAGACTTACTTCTACAAGCACATGTTTTTATTCCTGGTCCTGGTGAGCTACTGTGAGCAAAGAAGAAAAAAAAAAAAGTTTTAATCCATCTTATTTCTTTTGGTAGAAAAAAATCTCCATCTATAGTTGCTAAAGCAAAAATCTAATGTGGATAAAGTTAATGACTCCTAAATGACCCCCAAATTAAAGATTTACTTGGTGGTTCAAATGGATTCCACAGAACTTTGAAGGTTTTGGAAATTACCTTCAGAGTGTTATTCTACAAATATATGGGCCATGCACAAGTGTGTGCCCATGTGCATGCACACACACACACACACACTAAATATCTTTCTGGTTACATTTATTGGTTAATTTAGTTAAAGAACAAGTCATTTCAAAAAAGTAGCTTGACTGGTGTTGTATTATGAATGATTAATAAAAATCCTTAAGGGCATTATTTTGAGAAAATAATAACACATTTATGCTGCACTGCTAGAAGTGATAGTGATTCCATAATCTGAGATATTGTTTTCCTGCCAAAATTTTCTTTTAAGGATTTTAAAATCAATGGATTTTTCTCTCTGTGGTTTCTATTTTCATATCTGATCCTTAAAATGAAAGTTATCTCATCTTCTGGACATTTAAAGCTTTCCTCTTTAAGGCATTGACTGACAGGGTCCCCAAAGATCGTTTCAGTGTAGAGACAAGTGCTCCAAATGCCCCTAGATTTGTTTTTGTCATTATGCAAAGGAAAACATAAAAGAGACAAGTGAGTCCTCAGAGCTTTGGGACATTTATTGATCTCAATAAGCCTCACTGGAGGATGAGCTTCAAACAAGAAGTTGCCCTCGGAAGGCGCACGGTTTGTCAGGACCAGATGCTTTTGAACGTGTGAATTAATCCCACATTACTGCATGGATGATTGATGCTCCTACTCTGAAAGCACTGAGGCCCCTGTGAAATTTCTGAGGTCCAGTGGTATTGGTACAAGGATCATTCTGGCGCCACCATTTTTGCTGTGAATTGGGTTCATGTTGCAAATATGGGCCAAGTCAAAATGTATGTTCTAACAATACCCAGTGACTGCAGCCATGAAATTAAAAGAGCCTAGCTCCTTGGAAGAAAAGTTACGACAAACCTAGACAGCCTATCAAAAAGCAGAGACATCACTTTGCTGACAAAGGCCCATATAATCAAAGCTATGAGTTTTTCAGTAGTCATGTGTGGATGTGAGAGTTGAACCATAAAGAAAGCTGAGAGCCAAAGAATGGATGCTTTTGAACTGTGGTGCTGGAGAAGACTCTTGAGAGTCCTGTGAATAGCAAGGAGATCAAACCAGTCCATCCTAAAGGAAATCAACCCTGACTATTCATTGGAAGGACTGACGCTGAAGCAGGTGGCCAAAGTATTGGAACTTCATCTCTCAAATTAACTCTGGGTAAAAGGGAATCAACATAGGTATAGAATAATCCATTTCTACAAACAAAACAGAACATTTGTTTTGGTAGGAAATAACACTTCAGGGTCAGTATCTTGTCACTAAGGATGATATCTGGTACTGGGTTGGTGACCGATCTCTTCAGTAGACAAACTAGGGGAAAATGTATATATTATATAGAACATAAAATACCCATAGGTTCATATTAAAATGTACAATTCAAATTTGAGTCTACAGGGTTGTTGCTTTTTAAAAAAAAAAGCCTTGTGAAAAAAAAAATCATGTCAATGTATGGCAAAAACCACTACAATATTGTAAAGTAATTAGCCTCCAACTAATAAAAATAAATGAAAAAAAAAAAAGCCTTGTGCTTTATGTGTATGTTTTTTTTTTTTTTTTTATTACACAGCTACCTTCTTTTATCAAAACAGAATCATGGTTCAAGAGGATACAGGGGATGATAGACTTGGGATAATCTGTGATGATTCCTTTGAAAAAAATTTTTGTGTTTTATGTATGTGTGTATCTCCCTCACTGTGTATCATTTATGATCTATGATTTATCAATCATCTATTATCTAGCTATCATCTATCTATCTATATCTATGTATTAGCTATTTAATATTTATCATCTATCATCTATTTTCTATCAATCATCTATTGTCTATTATCTATCTAGTATCTATCTATGTATCTATCATCTATCTATCTACATCTCTCTTTTTTAACCAGTTGCTCTAGATATTAAAAGATACATATCAGAGTATATTTAGAATCAGTATTTACCACTTCAAATGTAATGTAGAAATCTGACTACCACTTAGGTCTCTTTCCTCTCCCATCTTTATGTAGAAGTTCTCTCATTTACTATATCATTTATTGAAAACTTCACCAGACAAGATTATAATTTTTACCATTAGCTGTCAAATATATCTTAAAGAACTCAAGAGCAGAACAATAGCCTGTGATATTTGCCCCAATATTATTGTTTACTATTTATGTTCTTTCATTAAGTTTTTGACTATTAAAGTTTTCCTCCTTTCCACTTTTTATTTTCCTTAGGGCACTATTTTTGTTTGTTTACTCTATGTTATCACCATTTTAAGTGTTTATTTCTTTTTTTAAATTTATAAATCTTGCCTGAGTTTTGGCACCTCATTTCTGAGTACTTCTAATTCTGATTTATCTTGTATGACATCCTTAATGTCTTTTACCTTGCTTTTATATAAGTGAGCTGTTACAGTTGTGATACGTTCAGAGGCACAATTCTGGCTGCTTTCATTGCTGATGCAGAGATAGTATCAGGCTCCTTACTATCTTTCATCTTATAATAAAATTTTGTGGGATGACTTCTGCCTCTAGACACAATCTTATAACTAGTACTGGAGTAGTCTTCTTTCAATTAAGCAACTATAAAATTGCTAAAAATAAATGAGGCCTTTGTTGAGAAAATGGAAATCATAGGCTGATTTTCCCTTAGGAAATCACCTAGCTTTTCCCTTAGGACACTTTTCCTGACTCTGAGCAGAACCTGGTTGTCTTGCTGAGCTCGGGAAGAAGACAGCAGTGTTCAGAGCAGCTGAAGTGGGTGGAATCTGTGGGACAGAGTAAGAGGGGACGATGCTCTGTAGAGAGTCAGCCCCAGAAGGCTGTGCAGGGGGCTTTCCACGAGTCTTGCTGAGCAATATACTGCTCATAAGACAGCCCGCCCATCCCGGGCTTACCAGCAGCTGTGTTGGGGGCTAAGATAGAATGGGTGTTGGAGGTCAAGAAGTGCTGGGGAAGAGCAGTGCCAGAGCGACTTCTGACTCTAACAGAACAGAGAGATCTCCTTAACATTTCATTAATACTTTGGCATCTAGCTGAAGGAGCTTCCCTGGTGGCTCAGTCAGTAAAGAATCTGCCTGCAATGCAGGAGACCGGGGTTCGATCTCTGGGTGGGGAAGATCCCCTGAAGGAGGGCATAGGCAACCCACTCCAGTATTCTTGTCTGGGGAATCCTATGGACAGAGGAGCCTTGTGGGCTACAGTCCCATGGAGTTGTAGAGAGTGGGACACGACGGAAGTGACTGAGCACAGCAAAAAGCACATCTAGCTGAAACACCAACAAAGCCTGTGCCTTGAGAATAAAACCTAACCTTTAGAATAAAACTGGCTTGAGATCGCCTGTGTGTACTGCACTTGCCGTCTGGCTTCGGGGAGACTGCAGGAGATTGCTGAAGGCAGGTATGGGTGGGTTCAGTGATGGAGGTGAGGAATGCGGGTGGTGCGGCATGCCTGCTGCTTCAGCGAGGCTGGGAGAGGGGGCTGGGCTGGGGAGCATGTCTATGGCTCTGGGGAGGCAGGGGGATGTTGCTGGGGTGGGAACATGCCTACAGGTCCCAGTAGGGACCAAGGATGTCATCTGAGCAGCATTCATAAAAGAATGGTTGTCAGAGGAAGCTCAGTTAGTTTCTTATTTTTTTTTTTCCTGCAAATAAATAGCTTATTTTCTTAAATGTTTCTTCATCAGAAGTGATAGGATTCTGACTCTGAGAACCATTAAACAGTGAAATTCTATCGGGCTAGTTTCATCTTTGCTGCTGGCTTTATTACATTAACAAATGTAAACACTTTTATATTTTTAAGTTTTTATTTTGTTTTGGGGTAGAAGGGAATGGCTCCCCACTCCAGTATTCTTGCCTGGAGAATTCCATGGACAGAGGAGCCTGGCGGGCTACAGTCCATGGGGCCACAAAGAGTGGGACATGACTGAGCAACTAACATGGCAACAACATAGACAATTAATAGTGTTGTGAAAGTTTCAGGTGAACATTGAAGGGCCTCAGCCATACATACACATGGATCCATTCTCCCCCAAACTCCCCTCCCACCCACGCTGCCACATAACATTGAGCAGTTTCCTGTGCTATACAGGAGGTCCTTGCTGGTTATGCATTTTAAACATAGCAGTGTGTACCTGTCCATCCCAGACTCTCTATCTCTTCCCCCCATTCTTTCCCCACTGGCAACCATAAGTGCGTGCTCTAGGTCTGTGAGTCTGTCTCTGTTTTGTTAGTAAGTGTGTTTGTATCATTTCCTTTAAAATTCCACACATAAGGGATGTCAAAAGATCTTTCTCTGCCTGACTTACTTCACTCAGTATGACAATACCTAGGTCCATTCATGTGGCTGCCAATGGCATGATCTCATTCTTTTTAATGACTAAGTAATATTCCATTGCATATATGTACCACATCTTCTTTATCCATTCTTCTGTCTGCTGTCACATTGAACTGTGAAGATTGTGGGTTTGAGCCTCCAGAATGTGTTTCATTCTGTTCACAAATGGAGACTTAGGACTTTGTCTCAAATGTGTGACTACAAATGACTTGCTGGTGTATGGAGGACTCAGGGCTAGTTTACTCCTCTCCTGGAGAAATAACAGCATCTCTGAAGCACATGCTGTGTTCATCCTCTTTTATTTAATCTGCAGCAGATTATGGGGCAGGGGAGGATTATCCAGAGAAAGACACCCAGAAGTCCTGCAGTGGGAAACCTGAAGCGGAGGTTCCTAGCTGCTCGCCTTGTGCTCCAGACTGATGAACTACAAAGAGTATACTTTCTGCTTTAAAATTCCCCAGACCTTTAAAACATTCAGCCAACTATTTAACTACCCTGTTGTAAAATCTGACGTTAAACCACCAGCAAAAAGCTTGAATTACACAAGTTTCCATAAAAGCATTTTTCTCACCAAACATTCATTTTATTATCCTGTTTTATGGGAGGACTGAAATAGCCAGATCTCAGGTCCTGCCTGCCATTTGGCCAGAACAGCTCATGACCCAGGTCAAGGTTGATGCTGACAACGCGGCAGACCCATTTCTTAAAAAGCCCTTCTCTCGGAGTTTATTTTAGGACAGTGTGTCTCTTGAAGACTAAGGTTAAAATTTGATTTAGGGATGATTGATGGGAGGACATTGTTCTACTAAAATGCATCCAGAAAGTATGCGGAGAAAGTAAAGCAGGTAGTGATGTGAAGGCATACATGGGTCAGAACACTGAGGGGGTGAGGATGCAGTGATGTAACTCCCGGAAAGAACCTATCTGTGACTCTGAATAAGGAGATCCCATCCCCAGCTCAGTGAAAAGGTGAAGGAGTAAACCCAGAGGGCCAACTCTGTGCTAGCACACGACACATGCATGTGTGTGACATTTTTATCATTTATGGTAGTTGAATCCAGAGTGATGGCGAATGGTTTTCCCCCATCTGGTGGCTTTGACCAGCATACTATGGTTGTAGAGCTGGCAAATAGAACAGGCCCTCTTTACCTATCTTTTCATTAAAAATCTTATGACAACTCTCTACTAAAAGTGTCCACAGAGTGCCAAACAAAAGTAAATGTGACATCTAGTCATTTTAGGGCTTCCCTAGTAGCTCAGATGGTAAAGAATCTGCCTATAACACAGGAGACATTCTCTGGGTTGGGAAGATCTCCTGGAGAAGGAAATGGAACCCACTCCAGTATTCTTGCCTGGAGAATTCAAAAGGCTTAACTCTAAACCATTTATTAATTCTCCTCTAAGTTTTATGGATCCGGTTGGTAAGACAGAGAAGAAAAAAAAAATCATTGAAAAGTACATTGCATAAGCTATGAGTCATTCTTCCCCCAAATGGACAAATCATTACAGCTTCTATTTCATAGATTTCTTATTTGAGAATGATCCTAATGCTTTTCAGTATATTCAGTCCTGGATTTCAGTAACAGTAACAGCTGACAAACCTGCATAGAATTTTTTTAAGTTTACAGGAATTGTCAGGAGACTAGACAAAAGTCTATATAAATTCCGTGCAGTTAACTCCAGAGAAATGGAGAGAGAGCAAGAGAAAGAGAGAAAAAGGGAGGGGGGTGGGGAGAGAGAGAGCACCATGGTTCCTGTGTATGGCTATTTATGTATCTTTTTTGGAGAAATGTCTATTCAGAAATGTCTATTTCCTGTTTTTAAACTGAGCTGCCATCTTATCATTGAGTCATAGAGGTTTTTTATATATTTTAGGTACAAGCCCTTTATCACAGAAATGATTTGAAAGTATCTTCTCCCATCTGGAAGTTTAGCTTTTCACTGTTTTGATGATGTCCTTTCAAGTACAAAAGCATTTAACTTTGGTGAAGCCTGATTTATTTTCCTTCTCTTGTTGTTGCTTATGGTTCTTATCTAATGCCTAATTCAAGGTCACACAAATTTACACATTTCTTTTAAGACTTTTATAGTGTTAGTTCTTACATATAGGCCTTTAATCCACTAGAGTTAATATTTCTATATGGTATAAAGCTAGGTCCATGAAGACAAAAATGTGTAAATACTAGAAAAGGAGACAGAAGTATTATTTTCACATGATTTAATTGTCTATCCAGGTAATCCAAGGGCCAACTGGGAACCTGTTACAGTGAGGTTTCCTGTTAAAAAAAAAAAAAAAGGTCAATCCTTCTTCCATATCTTAGCTATATAAAAGGGAGAAAACCATGGGAAATGCATTTATAATAGGTAACATGACAAGCAAAATAACATATCTGAAAAGACAGAGACACCAGAAGCAGTACTAATACCTGTCTGAAATGGTTCAAGGCAAACTAAATACCACAAAACCTTAATCAGCATTGAACCTAGGGAGATATGGGACTTCCCTGGTGGTCCAGTGGCTAAGACTCCACACTCCCAATGCAGGGGGCCCAGGTTCGATCCCTGGTCAGAGAACTAGATCTCACATGCCACAACTAAGACTCAGCAAAGTCATATACATATGTATGAAACTAGGGAGGTATGACTCAAGGCCCAAACTCTGAGGAATTTGTCATAAACCCACAGCGCAGATAAAGACCAGGTTTAATGAATTCCCCAAAGCTAAATGATCATTCTTCATCAAGCAAAAGAAGTGTAGCACCTTGGGAAATAAGTTAGAGATAATCTTGGCAGAAAACCACTAACACTTTCTAATTTGGAGGCACAGAATGGAGAGGGGTAACTTGGTCTAGAAACCCCCTTCCCAGGGATCCTCTTCCCTTTTTGGATCAATATGTTCAGAGACAGCTGACTAGAGAGCAGAGGTGATGGGGCCTCATGTCAACGGTGGTGCTGTCCCCAAGTGGCCCACCGCTTCCTTCATTCTCTGACATTTTCTCCAAGACAGAGGCCCTCAATCAGCAGAACTCATAACAACAACAAAAAAGAGACATTTATTTGATCATCTAAGCAAAGTAACTATTGTTGTTGTTGTTCTGTTGCTAAGTCTTATCTGACTCTTTGCAACCCCATGGACTGCAGCTTGCCAGGCTTCCCTGTCTTTCACTAGTAACCATAGACAAAACTGAAACAAATGACCTATTGAATACATTTGCAACAGAACTAGAAGTAGAGCCAATATTGTTAACATTAATCTGTAAGAGTTAACCCTAACCCTTACAAATGAGTTTAAAAATCACCCAGTTAAAAAAAACAGGTCAGTCTAGGTATGCAGATAAGCAGTGAAAAACATACCCTCATAGACAGAAGGACCAAGATGTGAAAAGATGCTTATTCATCATCAAAGACAGTTGTGTAAACACTGAGAATTTATTGAGTCTGTCACTTGACACATAATTTAAAAGCTGTTATACTTAAAAGAGTACATATAAGGCTGGTGGGGTGAAAACTGCAACAACTTACCCAGGGGGCAGTTTGACAGATATTCCAAAAGTCTTTCAAACGTCCTTTCCCTGACCCAGTAATTCTACTTCAGGAAATTGGAACTGTCACTACACAGCACAGATTTAGTTCAGGAATGTTCATGCTAGTTGGTTTGCACGGTGAAAATTTGGAAACCATTTGCATTCCCAACAGTATGAACTGGTTACACAGGTCAGAGAATCCCCATATAAATACCAAGGAGCTATTAAACTGTGGCAGATGGATACTGGATGTTCAAAGAAGAGCTTCTTGATAAATTCAAAATCCATCTTAAAACCTGGTTTTATAGACAGACAAACTCGTGAAAGTCCAGCAATGCTCACAGAGTTTTTCCCTTGACGATGCATTTTTATTTTCTTTTTCTTAGGAGCAGAAGAAATAAAAGTTTGTAAATAGATAAAAATGGAATAAATATCATTTAGAAGAAGGGGAGCCACGTGAAATGAAAACCAGCTATGTTTGTGGGGCTGGTCTCAAGGATCCGTCACAGTTTCCCCCCCATCAAAGAAAAAGGGTCAGTGTCTGGACTTCACCGAGGGAAGAATTTGTTTGGTTTGGACTTCATTCACTGTGTCAAGAGATCTACTTATTCTCTTTCTAAGTGGCTCTTCAAGCTCGAACTCAAAATAGGAAGGGCAGGCTTCTGGATAATGCCCTGCTTGCTCAGACGCTCAATGACTCGAGTCTGTTGCCTTTTGGTACTCCTTGTTTGGACTGCAATCAAATCAATGCGAACAATGCATCTCAGCAAACAAAAGGAGGAGGTGCCAGCTATAGATGGGAGAGGCCTCCTGGTGATGGACATGTCACTGTCTGTGTCTTCCAGGCACCCAGGACCTCTGCAAAGGGCAGGGGAGAGAAGGGAGAGGAGGATGAAGTTAAGAGGTCTGGGGTTGGTAGCCTGGGATAAAATGTGGAGCAGAGATTGCAATGCCCTTTCTTAACTCCCCTTAGAAGTCACATACCATCACCTCCTTCATACTTTTGTGACCATAGAACACTAACCCTGATTCAGAGCAGAAGATCACATAAGAATTTGTTGTTGTTGTTGTTGTTCAGTTGCTAAGTTGTGTCTGACTCTTTGAGAACCCATGGACTACAGCACACCAGGCTTCCCTGTCCTTCACCATCTCCTGGAGTTTGCTCAAACTCCTGTCCACTGAGTCAGTGATGCCATCCAATCATCTCATCCCCTGTCAACCCCTTCCCCTCCTGCCTTCAATCCTTCCCAGCATCAGGGTCTTTTCCAAAGAGTTGGCTCTTCGCATCACGTGACCCAAGTATTGGAGCTTCAGCTTCAGCATCAGTCCTTCCAATGAGTATTCAGGACTACCGGGTGGTGAGGATGACTGAGGATCTTCTTGGTGGCTGTTAGCAAAATAGCCCAGGTCCTCTGTACTATTTCTTTTCATTCTCACGTCCTTTATGGTGATACAAGGGAAAAATAAAGCCCCGAAGCTGCTAAGTGACAGAGCTAGGGTTTAAGCTCAGGGTCATCTTCTCCAAAGTCCATGCTATGCCCACTGCACAGTGAGATTCTGGGCAGGTGGCTGTGTTTACATCGCTTGGGACTTTGGAGGAAGGATGCAAGGCATCAGGAAAATCAATGGACTTGGTTTTATTGGATGAGCAGATGCCTGGAGAGGGGTTTACTCCCAAGATTAGTCAAGTTCTAGTGTTAGTGTGAGCTCATAGGGAATATAGGAGGGGATGAAGTGAAAGGTTGCCCATGTTGAAAGGATGAGAAAGGGTAGCTGGAAGGGCAGAAAAAAGTAAATTTGTTGGAATCAAGACCAGAGGTCTCTGCTTGGGCCAGGCAGTTGTCCCTTTAAGGGGATGCAGGGCATGTGATTGTGGTGTCTAGGAGAGCGTGCGTCTGTGATGAGGAAGAAAGTGTCAGTGCAATTGCTTGTGAGACTGGAGTGGAGCTGGTAGTAGTAGTGTTTAGTTACTCCGCGTGTCCAACTCTTTGCAACCCCATGGACTGTAGCCCATGAGGCTCCTCTGTCCATGGGATTCTCCAGGCAAGAATACTGGAATGGGTTGCCAGTCCCTTCTCCAGAGGATCTTCCCAACCCAGGGATTATACCCAGGGATCAAACCCAGGTCTCCTGCATTGCAATCAGATTCTTGGCCATCTGAGTTGTGGGGAAGCTGTAGAGTGGAGCTAGGGTTGGGCTGTCACCTGAACCCAGGTGTGTTGTCTTCTCCAGTGACAATGGAAGGAGCCACTTCCATGCTGTCCAGAGTGTGACAAGGACTATGTCTCAGAGGGCCTCCTCTGATGCACAACTTGCACCTGGGGCCATCCTGGAACAGACCGGTTGCCTCCCTTCCACGTCGGGACTCTTCTGAAGTCAGGCTTATTCTGAAGAGCACTCCATCCCTCCCTCCCTTCAGTGCTTCTCCCTTGGAGGGCTCATGCTAAGTTGCTTCAGCCGTGTCCAACTCTGTGACCCCATGGACTGCGGCCCCGCCAGGCTCCTCTGTCCGTGGGTTCTCCTGGGCAAGAATACTGGAGTGGGTTGCCATTTCCTCCCCCAGGAGATCTTAAAAAAGCACAACCCCCTGAAGTTTCCCTTGAAGCACATCTCCTGAGAGTGGCTGGACCCGGGTGAAGGGAGAGTTGATCTTCCAGAGGAATGGTGCAGTGGAGGCTCTGTTACTTGCTTTGAGCTTCAGAGAAAATATTCTTTAAGTGGAAACAGATTAAGGGTGAACAGCAAGCCTGTGGCTCTGGGCTTCTCTTCCCATTAACCAGGGCTAAAAGGCAGGCCGGGGGATCCCTTTTCAAGAGCTGCCAATGACACAGCTTCATGTTAATGTACTACAAGTCCTTACGGGCACACGCTCGATTTCATGTTTTCATCTGAATTTCTGACGTCAAGGACCCAGCGCAACTTTTAACTCAGCCAGTGTCTGACAACCAGGCTGCTGGATTCTGAAGTATGCCATCAGCGGAATGTGTCCTTTTCATCTTCGTTCTCTAAATCTACTTTTTATTTGGCTGCATAAAGGAGAGAGAGTCCCTTTAATGTATTGTGAGGATAAAAGCCACAAGAAAGAGATAAAGCACGCAGCATATACCAGGCCCTCAGGGATAGACAGAGCAAGGAGTTTGGGATGGCTCTTCTCACCAAAGAAAGGCTCTTTGCCAGTTGAGACAATTACAGACAAGATGGCTGTGGTTAAATTTGCATGAATGGAGGAGGATCCCATTGAGTAGAAAGAGATTTCGCCAGTGACAGATGAAGACCCATGTGCGTCTGTAATCCGAAGTCAAACAAATGATGATGACATTGATGGGAAAACAAACAGCCTGAATATGTGGGTTTTTTGTTTTCTGAAGAACAAACACTTTATTTGCAAACAGAGGTGACCTCATTTTATATTCCCAGGTGGTTCAAGTGGTAAAGAATCCACCTGTCAATGCAGGAGATGCAGGTTCAATCCCTGGGTCGGAAAGATTCCCTGGAGGAGAAAATGACAACCCACTCCAGTATCCTTGCCTGAAAAATCCCATGGCAGAGGAGCCTGGTGGGCCACAGTCCATGGGGTCTCAAAGAGTCCATGGAGCAACTGAGCACGTGTTTTATTTTACTAATTACTTAATTAATCTTGGTGGCACTGGGTCTTTGTTGTGGGGTGCAGGATTAGTTGCCCCGCAGCATGTGGACTCTAGTTCCCTGACCAGGGATGGAACCTGTATCCCCTGCATTGCAAGGTGGATTATAACCACTGGACCACCAGGGAAGTCCCTTAAATGTTTTCAAACCCTTCGCTGCTGGCCCTAGATATTCACCAGAACCACCAGGCATGGCTTAGAGGGGTGTTTGCCTGTCTTCCCGCTTCACCCAAACTCTTCATCAAAGGCCAAGAAAGGGGAAGACAGGCTATCCTATCAGCTCTGCATATATTCCTCTTCCACCCTGGTGTTGATTTCAAGGGGCCTGACTGTGGGCACTCCTGCTGTGGCCTCCCTTGTCTGACTGCATCCCATTAATCCCACTTACTACTCGTAAAACTGGCAGAAGACATAATTCCTCCCTCTTCTTATTAAGTTTAGGAATGTGTGTGTGTGTGTGTGTGTGTGTGTGTGTGTGTTTTTCACATTACATGTGCACTAAGCAGGATGAGAATTTCATGAAGGTGGATGAAGCCCTCCCTTCACATACTTTTATTTCCAAAGTTGAGTCTGGAGAAGCAAGATCATTTTCCACGGGGGGACATTCGTAAGCCTCCACTTCTTACCCCCTCCAATGTCTTACTTTGTCCTGAGCTTTCGGCATCAACCCATTGTACAGATGGGCAAACAGAGACTCAAGAAAACCAGCAACATAAAGCAGCCCAGAGGGAAGTTCCTAGTAATGAAACCCAGAAGAATTTTCTGACATCCTGTTAATGAGCTGCAAGCCTGTGGCTAAATGAAAACTAAGCCCCAATAGCTTTTATTTTTCATGCACAGTAGGGAGAAGCTATGTTGATGGTTGTGTAACCCCAGAGAGATCTTGTGCTCCTGAGATGAGATTTAAAGTGCTATTGGACATGCTCCACTGAGTCTTCTTTTTTTTCTTTAAAGATCACCTCTAAGAAATTCCAGCTATTTATTTGCTTATTTAGCTGTGTTGGGCCTTAGTTTGTGGCCTGCAGGATCTTTCATTGCAGTGCATGGACTCTCCAGGGGCATGAGGGCTTAGTTGCCCAGAGGCATGTGGGATCTCAGTTTCTCGACCAGGGAATGAACCTGTGTCCTCTGCATTGCAAGGTGGATTCTTAACCACTGGACCACCAGGAAAGTCTCTCCACTGGGTCTTAAGGTTTGGGCAACAGTTTTCCAAAATGCAGTTCTTGCAACACCCTGAAGCACCCTTGCACACTCCAGGCTGCTCTGTGAAGGCACCTCCCCTTCCCTGGAGCCTTGCTCACCTCCTCCGGTAAACAAGCCTCACCAAAGGACTTAGAACACAAACGAAAGTCCAGGGGAGACGCCTGGAACGGCCGGAACACCCCCCACATTCCCATATTTCCAGATTTGAGGTTCTGTGTCCAGAGCACGGATTCTCTCCAACGTGGTGCTTCCTGTCATCACGGCTTTTTAAGCAGCGAGATTTGTTGCTGGATGATTCTAAATGACCATCACCCGTGCACAAAGCCATCCTCTTTAGACGTGGGCAGATGAGATAGAAAAATGGGTGGGCAGTTCCATGAGGCCTAGTAAATCTTCAGTAAATTGCAGCTCATCCCCGCGTCTCCTCTCGTGCGCTCTTTGTGTTGCTAATACACATTAAGCCTTGGCTGGCTTCACACTTTCAGGCTTCTCGGAGGTGAGGCCTGTACAAAGCTGCAGATGTGGAAACGGAGGAGGCCTCTGCCCCAAATGTTACCCATTAACATCGGCGTGGCCTGAGGAAGAATTTTACTACATTTTCCCATCTCTCAAAAGCTCTCAGCTCGCAACTTTGGAGCTTAAAGCAACAAGAAGAGAGATGGGGAAAAAAAGAGGAGACCACTGCATTTCTGGTTAAAAATTGTGTGTGTTCTGTTCATTGGTGTAAAATATCTCAAGAGAGAGAGAGAAAGGGATGTGGCCTTTTTAATTATGAGTAATTCAGTTACAGGATTTAAAAATTATAGTAATGATAATGAGGAGTGAAAAGCGAATTACCTTCTTTCTCTGCATTTTGCTCTCTCATGTTGAGTTCCTCAAACACGTTCCAAGAAAATTTCTAAGCATATGAAAGTAAAAGAAAAAAAATGCATGGTAAAGAACTAATTTCCTTAATGCATAAAATACTCATATAACTCAATCAGAAGCTGAATAATGACCTTGTGGAAAAATGGGCAAGATATATAAAGCAGTTTATAGGGAGGAAAAAAGTGATCAATGGGACACTGCCCACTCAGTGGAATAAATATAATATAGAACAACGAGCTGTCATACTTCTCCTATCAGATTGGCACAAATTTATAAGCTTAATAATTCCCAGTGTTATCAAAGATGCAAGGAAACAGATATGTTTTTAATTCTGGTAATAGTATATCTTTTTGGACAGCAGTGCAGCTGCTTTCAAAGTGAAAATCCTTTGACTCAGTAACTCCCCCACTGGGATTGGTCATATCAATGGAATTTGTACACTCCTGCAAGCACTATCAGAAAGTTAATTGCAGACAACAGTAGTAGGATTAAAGGGGTGAATCTAGATTTTCATAAATGAAAGTGAAACTGTTAGTTGCTTAGTTGTTGTCTGACTCTCTGTGACTCCATGAATTGTAGCCCATCAGGTTCCTTAGTCCATGGGATTCTCCAGCCAAGAATACTGAAGTGGATAGCCGTTCCCTTCTCCAGGGGATCTTTCCAATCTGGGGATGGAACCCTGGGCTCCCGCATTGCAGGCAGATTCTTTACCATCTGAGCCACCCGGGAAGTCCTTTCATAAATAAGGGACAGTTTAAACAAAAATCTAGACCCTCTATGAAACAGACTCCTGTGCCCATATTCAGAATACAGAATGCCTCAACTTGCAATGGTTCACCTCACACTTCTCTCCTCTAAGATGGTGCAGAAGTGATACTCATTCAGCAGAAACTGTGCTTTGAATTTTGAGCTTTTCCTGGGCTGGTGATATGTGGTACAATCCTTTCTCTTGATGCTGGCCAGGGCAGCACCAGTTCCCAACTAGCCCTGCCATCACCAGGATGACAAACTGACACTTACAGCCATTCTGGATCCAGGCAGTCGTTCTGTTCTTTAGTTTCAGTAAAGCATTTGAGTTGCTTTAGTTATGTCCGACGCTTTGCGACCCAATGAACTGTAGTCCACCAGGCTCCTGTGTCCATGGGATTTCCTAGGCAAAAGTACTGAAGTGGGTCACCATGCCCTCCTCCAGGGGATCATCCTGACCCAGGGATAGGACCCACTGGTCTTCTCTGTTCTTACGTGAGCCCTGTCAACCTCAGGGCTCTCTATGTTTGTTCTTTCCATGAGACCTCTTGTCTCTCTAGCATCCCTCTCCACGTTCCACTTCTCAGCCTTGGGGACCCAGATGAAAACTCTCTCTTGTTGAGTTTTGCTGCACCCTAAAACCCTTCATAACATTTATCACAATTTTAAAGTGATATATGTATTCACATAAACATGTTTAATATTTGTCTCTCTCCCTGTGAGAGCAAGAAATGGATTCCTTGATAATGGCTGTATGTGGAACTTAACACAGTGCTTAAAGTAAAGTTGAAACTCAATCACTATCTGTTGAATGAATAAATTGAATGAAGGTATGAGGGCCTACCAAGCAGAACCATCAAAGACTCGAGCAAGGTCTTAGTCAATGGTTCTCAAGTTGGGGGTCTCCAGGTCAGTTTATAATGATGCTGCTGGTGCCAGCACTTGTAGGCGATGGTTTTATCTGTAAAATGAGAACAATTTCTGCCAAACAGGGTTGCTGAGAGTTAAATTGCAATCCACATGAAAAAGCACAGTATGCTGGATACAAGTGGTGCTCAATAAATGTTAGTATTCTTTCTCAGTCTCTATTGCTCTCCACAAACTACTGCTGTGCTGCTAAAAAGGCAGCACAATAAGCAGACTATTTAGAAAAGTACTATCTACACTGAGACTTCTAGAAGCAGGAGTTGGAGTTAAAGGCCTTCCCTTGACCAAAATTGAACACACAGTGTCTTTTAGGACTATTCCAACCAATTTCTTTGTTTGGAACAAACAAACAAACTTCCTTTGTTCTCTCTTTTTAACTGGATCTTAGCTTAAAAGTAACCTAGGAGATCTAAGCAACTTTTAAACCCTGGTAAGTAGATAATGGTTTCCAGCAACTGTCAGAATTTCTGGAAGAGGAGAAGATCAAAAACTAACAGGATTTTCCTTGCTAAAGCTCCCATAGATGAGCTCTGCTTATATTGCATCCTGTTGGGTAGTTATGAGAGGTGGGCTTGCAGCCTACATCTGCTTCTAAAAGATAAACTGAAGATAGTGTGATGGAGCGTGGATTCCGCCTCCACCCATTAGACCCGTCGAACTTCAGCTTCCAGATTTATGGGGGGAAACCACTGATATCTCATGGCTTCGGGAAATGTTGTCTGGAAACATGACCTCGTGTTCAGGACTTGCCAGCCATTAGTGACGAATTTAAGTTTCAGCGTAGGGAGATAAGTTCAGTTCTCGGTGACCAAAATTGCCTTTGAGGTCTTTCATCATTGTTGTTATTGCTAAAAGGTAACAATGGGTGCAGACCCTTCACCAACTCTGTCGTTTTTATGGCACAGGGCAGATGGAGCCCCGGGGGTGTTAAAGCCTCAGCACCGCAGGGACTGTTTGCTCTTTTCTATTCCCACAGTCTTGGTTCACTCCATCACCACCTCTGTATACACACCGCCTCTGACTGCACCTCTGAGGTCCAGTGTCCTCCCCTCCCAAGGAAAGAACATCACCACACTACTCATTCCGCTCTATCTCACCCAATGAGGTAGCACCTAAAGCAGGGGTTTCCCAACCTCGGGGATGGAGTGCCTGAAGATCTGAGGTGGAGCTGGTGTAATAATAACAGAAATAAAATGTGTTACTTGCTCAGTCATGTCCGACTCTTTGTGACCCCCGTGGACTGGAGCCCGCCAGGCCCCTCTGTCCGTGGGATTCTCTAGGCAAGAATACTGGAGTGGGTTGCTGTTTCCTCCTCCAGGGGATCTTCCCATCCCAGGATTGAACCCACATCTCCTGCATCTCTTGCACTGGCAGCAGATTCTTTCCCACTTGAGCCACCATCATATAGAAGCACTAAGGAACATTCACTCTTTTATTTCATATGTATAGATGTGCGTGTACCTTTTGAAAACATAAACAAATTCATCCCTATCCTATATGAGAATCCCATACGTCATCTGGTCTTGCTCAAAATACAGCTAAGAAAATGTTCTTAGTCCATGCAGAACAATCCTAGGGTTTCCCAGGCGCTGGGTGTCGGGAGGTAATATGATGATAAAGAAAGAGTCCTCACTCTGAATATAGGTCCGGGAGGTACTTTGGAGGATTTCTTTTACAGAGAAAGTGACCAAGTCTGAATGTCAGACTTGTCCGCACCCAAGTCCTCATTTCTAACTTAAGGAGGCTTGTTCTGAATAGATGCTTGTTTCCATTCACCCGCGTTTGTATCATCCGTCTACCACCCACACAACTTGAGGTGACTCAAGGACGAAGATGTGTGCATAACTGAAGCAGTTGGCCCATGTTGTCCGCGTTGGTCTTCGTGTTGGTGCAAACTCATCCCCTGGGCAGGTTAGAACTGCTGACTTTAGATGTCACGTCCTTAGAGAAAAAGCAAGGCTCTGTTTTAACTGCTTTGCCGGTCCCCGCGACAGCCCTGTGCAGGTGGGTGCTGGCTCCCGGATGATAAAATAGTAATGAGCACCTAATTATGGATAATTGCATAATGAGGTCGCTTTTGCCTCTGCCAGTCCCCAGGAGCAGCTGGTACCTGAACTGTCTGCTTGTGGCAACAGGCTGCTTTCTTCTGGAATCAGTCGAGGGGGAAAGGCAGCGAGCCAGCACCCCAGCATGGCTTCAATTCCCCCCAACAAGTTGGTGCCTGATTCCTGTTTCTCCAAGGCGGGATGGGAACTTGACTAGTCATTCTCCTAATTATCCGGGGAGATTAGCGTGTGCTCCCGGGTTGGGCTGTGGACCAAACATAATGCCTTCCATTTGGGAGAGGACCTTAAACATTCAGGTTGTACAACCACACCACCTGAGTTTCTGGTAATGAGCTGCGCATTTATCATCCAGTAACTGCAGCTACAGTGAGAGTTAAGTTGCAGCCCAGTGTTCCCCGAACTTGCCTGTTTATAAAACTTGTCTTGCACACTCAGCCGCTAAATTGTGTCTG
Source organism: Cervus canadensis (assembly GCF_019320065.1). Lineage (NCBI taxonomy): Eukaryota > Metazoa > Chordata > Mammalia > Artiodactyla > Cervidae > Cervus > Cervus canadensis. The sequence continues at coordinate 28,231,886 of NC_057386.1, forward strand.
ACTCTATGTGACTCCATGGGCTGTATCCCACCAGGTTCCCTCTGTCCATGGGATTCTCCAGGCAAGAATCCTGGAGTGGGTAGTCATTGCCTTCTCCAGAGGATCTTCCTGACCCAGGGATTGAACCCCAGTCTTCTGTACTGCGGGCAGATTCTCTATGGTCTGAGTTATCAGGGAAGCCCCCAAACCATCTCGGACATATATTAAACATATAGATTTTCAAACCTCCATCCAAACCTCCATCCAAACAGAGTAAAACTCTGCCAGTGGATCCCAGACGTGCCAGTAAACATGGCTGGGAAGTCACATTTTTGTCTGCCTGAGCTGTCTTGTGTCTGAGATGAGATGGAAAACCCTGAGATCTGAGTGTGATTCTATGATGCATTCTATGTGCTGCAGTCGATGGGGTCGCAAAGAGTCAGACTCGACTTAGTGACTGAACGACATTCATTTGCATAAACTCATAAGCAGCAAATTTTAACATCTAAGTCAGTTTGGGGGGCAGGAAGAAACACCATCAGATGCTGTCAAGATCTTCCCCCCCCAGAATAAAACAATGATGCTCATTCCTCCAAACAAGCAAAGTCTCTCAAAACCAAAACTAAAAGCCCACACAGAAAAGAAAGCAACACAAACCACATTCTAGGGTTTGGTGCATTTAGCAGCATTTACTGTACTGTCTAATCATCCTTCAGCTGACTTTCAAAAATGTAATGCTGTGGCTCATCAAAATAGACATTTTTCCATTTGCTTTTTAAAATTGAAGACGATAATTTAAAAAAGAAAGCTTGAAGGAGTTCACAGTCAATCACCTGACTCGCTCTGCTGTCCTGTGTAGGATACGAAGGTCAGGGCGGCTATCTGAGCTCACTTAGTGAGGAATTGGTCAACTCGAGGGATTCACTGTCCATTTTTCTCTCCCCTTTACAGGCTTTTTGTGTTTTTTTCTTTTAACTTAAAAAAAAAATCTCTTGTCCTGTTTAGTTTGCTGTGGAACTCAGGTACTTCCTAATTTCACTGGTGTTCATTTTAGGGCTAAAAGGATAACTGCTTATGTGCTAAGCCAAAGTAATGTTCCAACCCTGAGTCTGATTTCCTAGGGGAGAATCACTTATATATTTATTTTAAAATTTTTCATGTTTCAAAGCATCCTTTCTCTCTGTAAGGGAGAGGTTACCCTTAGCACAATATTGGTGATCCTGTGATGCTGGGGGCAACAGAGTTCAAGACTTTGGAACAGAACTTTCCTGGTGGTTCAGTGGTTAAAAAAAAAAAAAAAAATCCACCTGCCAATGCAGGAGACATGGGTTTGATCCCTGGTCCGGGAAGATCACACATGCCCCAAAGCAACTGAAGCCCATGTGCCACAACTATGGAGCCTGTGCTCTAGAGTCTGGGAACCACAACTACTGAGACCTCGCACCCTAGAGCCTGTGCTCTGCAACAAGAGAAGCCAACGCAATGAGAAGCCTGCACACCACAACTAGAGAGTAGCCCCACTCTATTAGCCCACGCAGCAGTGAAGATCTCACACAGCCAAAAAACAAAAAAGACTTTGGAACAAAATGTATAGTGAATGTTCTAGAATTTCTTGTGAGATTGAGACCCTTTTCTCCTCCCTCCGCCCCTCATTTTTTTATTCCAGCATGTTACTTGTCATGGGCATCATCCATTTCTCATTATTGGGCTGCTAGTAGAGGAATGCTGAAGCCATCATCAAATTCATGACCCGAAGCCCATGTTGGGCGCTTTACTGGGTATTTCCAAGCTATAATATTTCAAATTAGGGAGGAAAGAATTTAGTGGAAATGGTAGGGGACCATTATCTAAGAGCATTTTAGAGAGATGATCTCTTCTAGGGCACAATTATTTTTAAAAAACAATATTTTCTTTCAAAACTCTCTCCTAGATCTGACTTTTCTTACTGCTAACTGGTACTGCTTCTTCAAGATTGTCACATCCTTTGTGATAAACATGGAATCTTTATTAAAAATAATGTATCTTAAATTGGTGTTTAAATGGGAATTTTTGTTCTAAGAGGGTCAGCTGCCCCCTACATATTCTGGTGTAAACCTACTATTTCATCAGAAGTTAAGTCACTCAGAGCTTCACAGTGGCTTGGTGTAAAGCACCCACCTGCCAAGCCAGGAGACACAGGTCTGATCCCTGGGTTGGGAAGATCCCCTGGAGGAGGAGATGGCAACCCACTCCAGTGTTCTTGCCTGGGAAATCCTATGGACTGAGTAGCCTTGTAGGCTACTAGTCCATGGAGTCACAAAGAGTCAAACACGACCTAATGACTAAATAACAACAACAGAAAGTCATTCAATTGTTTCTTAAGAGGATTGATACCCTCCTGTAATTTCTGGCTAAAGTGCAATGTGAAGAGGATTTGGAAGGAGGCTGTTTCAGCCATAAATTGTTTGAGCACCATAAACTGTCAAGAAAAGCTCTGATTAGGGGAAAAGATATGAACTTGATTCAGGTATCTGCTCCTCAACCTCAGGATGCTGAAAGTTTCTGACCCCGCAAGACTGGGAGCCTCAACCTTGAACTTGAACGTGCAAAGTCACCAGGAAATGCCACCTGAGAAAACCCAGTGGGATAAGGCTGTCCTGTGTGCCGTGAACAATGCCTTGACCTCCAAAGATGTTTTCTCCTTTGAACGCCCACAGGTGTCTTATGGTTGCTCTCTGTCAGACATCTTCCATGAGAGAAATGCTTAGGAAATTCACCTTGACTTTAACTTGACTCAACTTGTTAGGGATGGGAGATTTTTCCTGCACTGGTTTCCCAATTTTCCCATTTCTGTCAAGAGAATCAGGGTTCTTGCTGTGAGGGCAGGAGCATTCATCTCAAACCTCATAGCTCCTTTCCGGTCTGAAAATGTGTCCTGTGTTTTTTTTTTTTCCCAACCACTTGACTGTCTCATCTCTCATACTTTTGTGAATATGCCACAGAATCAGTGGTTTTCAAAAGTTAAGCTTTTCTCACTGTGCATGCATAGTTTAAACATCCTAGGTGGCACTAGTGGTAAAGAATCCAAGTGCCAATGCAGGAGATATAAGAGATGCGGGATTGGTCTCTGGGTTGGGAAGATTCCCCTGGAGAAAGAAATGGCAACCCACTCCAGTATCCTTGCCAGGAGAATCCAATAGACAGAGGAGCCCGGCTGGCTGCAGTCCATGGGGTCACAAGAGTTGGACATGACTGAGTGACCGAGCGCACACACACACACACACACACATACACAGTTTACATGATGATAAGATCCTCACGGTGTTTACAGAAGGAACACAGAAGCATCTCAGAGTCCTAGATTTCCAGAAAAGCTCTCTTTTGGTTGCTCTTCTTGGAGCACCCCACTCTCTGAAGCTTGTACACCCTCTCCTGCAGGGAGAGAATCCCTCTGGCTAATTTCTTCCAGGACATTTCTTCTGCCCCCAGCACACAGCCCCGGAGAGGAAATAGCAGAGCTCCTGACATCCAGCCCCATGAGTCCCCTGCAGGCCGCAGTCTGGGCTTTGTGGAGACAGGCAGCGGGCCTTCTCCTTGTCTGCTTCCTAGACTCTCTTCATCTCTCTCCAAACCCCGTCTTCTATCTGGGGCTGCTGGATGCAAAGGCCCTCTGGGAATGGAGTCATCCTCTGGAGACCTTGGACAAGGGCCACCTTGGGCTGTAAACATTCTGGGCAGGGTCCATGAGGAGACTCTGAGATCAACAGATGGGAGACCCGCTGCTCCAGAGAAGAGCTTGCATCCATCCTCTGCTGCGTGCTATGCTCTCATAAAATAGTCCTCTCTCTGGGGGCACTTGAAGAAGAGGAGCACCCCTGAAGGGCTCCATCCATGGCTGTTTATGACAACCCACTGCATGCCAGCTGAGATTTACTGTCTTTGGAACAAGATCTAAAGCCACTTGCTGTAGCTGTTTCAATCACCCATGATCAAATCCAGGTATAGCATCTACATCACTGATCATCCTTGTGTAGAAGCTGTGAGGGGCTGGCCATTCCTGTAGACAGATGTCTGTCCCCTGCGCTGCACCCAGCCTAGACAGTGAGTGTTTTAACACCCACTTCCTGCCCTGCCTTCGGGAAGCCCACCAATGAGCAGTGAGCACAGGGTGTGCAGGTCGGGAAGAGGGCAGGGCAGGCCTGGGCCAAGGGCTTCTTGGCAGAGATCCCACTGCAAGCAGGATAGCCCAGCAGACTGTGGCTTGGACCATGGGGTAACATAGTCACAGGTTTTGGGGACAAACATGTGGACTTCCTTGGGGGTTCTTTTTCTGTTTGTCATAGGAACTTACTGGGAGAAAATGGATCAAGATTCCTAACATTTGGATATTCAGTGTTGCCAGAGTCTCACTGGTGGATTATTGTTGTTCAGTTGCTCAATTGTGTCAACTCTTTGCGACCTCATGAACTGTAGCCCGCCGGGCGCCTCTGTCTATGGGATTTCCCAGGCAAGAATGCTGGAGTGGGTAGCCATTCTCTTCTGCAGGAGATCATCCCCACCCAGGGACTGAATCAATGGCAGGAGGATTCTTTACTGCTGAGCCACCTGGGAAGCCCCACTGGTGGATTACGATGATCCTACATAAGTTTACTGCCAGCAAAGCATGCTGGGGACCCACAGGGTGCTGCCCTGTGGAGGAAGGGGTGTCTATGTGGGCTGCTTGGCAGTGCACCTTGGGCAAAGTTTTGATCTGGGGCCCAGGAACAAAAAGAACAACTCAATGAGCCCAACTCGGGATCCACTAGGGATATAAACCAACAGGAGCATCCGTGTAACTGTGGACCGGCCTCTACCAGAGGGTTTTACCTGTCAGCCCTGGGGGCTCTTAGGAGCCAGACAGACTTTCCCGAGGTGGAAGGGAACTCGGGAAGGAGAAGCATGGGTTCTTGTGCAGATGGTATATGTTCAAGTACCTGGAGAAATAAAAGACATGGTCATATGTGCACCCTGGAGTGGTGATGGGGAGATATTCCACCTGACTCCGTGTGTGCATGCTAATTCACTTCAGTCGTGTCTGACCCTTTGCGACCCCATGGACTGTAGCCCATCAGGTCCTCTGTCCATGGGATTCTCCAGTCAAGAATACTGGAGTGGGCTGCCATGCCCTCCTCCAGGGCCACCTGACTCCAGTGCTCTGGAAACGTGCCTTGAAGGCAAGCAAGGGGTGGGAGGGCTTAGATATTCCTCTTCAAGTTTAAAGGCACTCAGATCCCCCCGGGGGAGTCTAATCAAGATGCAGACTGTGATTCAGTGGGTCCTCAGGGTGGTGGGGGTGCTGAACATCTGCATCTCTACTTAACTCTCCGGATGCTGGCTCTGCTGACTTTGAACCCACTTTGAGCAGCAAGGAGCTGCTCACAGACCCCACATACTTCGGGAGTCACACAGACCCCATACTTTGAAGGACTGAGCCTGCTTTAATGCTCTTCTGCTGATCTTTTGAAGTACTTCATTCATTTTTTAAATAAGGGGCCCCATAAGTTATATTCCTGGTCCTGATTTAGCATCAGAGCTGGGTTCAATTCACAGCTCTGCCCCTGCTTCATGCTGTGTGCTGGAGCAAAATCCTTGGCTCCCAGGTTCATCTCCTTTGATGATAAACAGGATGATTGGCAGTGGCTGGGAGGGTGAGATGAGGTGGGCACGTCTACATGTGATGACAAGAGCTGCTGCTGTTACCCACACGGATCAGGCTGCCCTTACGGGCAATTAATGAGTGCTAATTTGTGCCAATACTGCACTATTAGCATTGCCATTATTATATTTTTTTGACTATTTAATTCTTAGTAATCATTTCCTCCGTAATCTCACTTAATTGGTATTAAAGCCCTGTGGTTACTTTCATTTTAATGTGGATCTGGCGCCATCACATGCTTAAAGAAAACAGGAAGGACGTTTCAAAGAGAAGCTATGTAACCCGGAGGCTAGCCTTTTCCTCATATCAGTGTCAACCACAGTTTTTCTAGATGTGAGTCTCAAATCCTCCCCAGGCTGGCTGGTTGTACCATCATCCATCTCAAGTTTTCCCTGAAATCATGAGGGACAGATGCTCCCCCACCAGGTGACCACAAGGCACAGAGTTTAGGCAAGGGGGTTTAGGGCCAAAGTTCCGAGGTAAAACATCGAGGTGTGTGTGATAAAGTCTTGGTCACTAAGTCGTATTCAATTCTTTGTGACTCCATGGCATTTGTACCCCGCCAGGCTCCTCTGTCCATGGGATTTCCCAGGCAAGAATACTGGAGTGGGTTGTCATTTCCTCCTCCAAGGGATCTTCCCAACCCAGGGATCCAACCTGCGTCTCCTGCATTGCTAGCAGATTCTTTACCGTCTGAGCCACCAACTTGTCTTCTAATGTAGAAAACAAGAAGGAATATCAACTAAAAGCACAAGATGAGAACGGCTGTTGGTGCAACGAGGTCTGATCAACAGTATCCCAAAGCCACAGGGAGACTAATCCAGAGTCTTAATAGAACTCACGTTTACTGTGTCTTTCTTAGGTCTGGCTTTTTGGAGCCACTTCCCTGTAGAAAAGTATTAGGTCTCAACCCTCTTTGGTGTCCCCCTCCCTGGGGCGTATCGAACAGCCTTCAGAGATGCCGTCCTCCCAGCTGCTTCCTAACGAAAAGCAGACAGGAGGGAGGAGCACTGTCAGCTGCCATTGAATCGAAATATACTCAATCCTGGCTGTTTCTAGCATCATCTGAGGGTGCCTTTAAAACCTACCAATGCTTGGGCCCCACCTGCAAAGATTTTGATTCAGTTGCTTGGGGAAGCTTCAGGCATTAGCACGTTTTAGATGCCCCCAAGGTGAGCCTGAAGTGTAGCCAGATTTTAAACATAAGATTGTCTTTGCTGCTATTCAGTCGCTCAGTTGTGTCCGACTCTTTTCGACTCCATGGACTGCAGCACACTAGGCTTCCCTGTCTTTCACCGTCTCCCAGAGTTTGCTCAAATCATGTCCATTGAATTGATGATGCCATCCAACCATCTCATCCTCTGTGGCCCCCTTCTCCTCCTGCCTTCATGATTGTCTTAACGTGAGTCAGTTATCACGGAGAGCTTGGTGGCTAAGAACATAAATGCTGGACTCATACTATCTGGGTTCAAATCCCTGGGTTGCTCCTAACCAGCTGTGTGGTCTTGGCAATTCACTTCTCTGTGCCAAGAAGAAAATGCCTCTTTCATAGAGAATTCAGTCAGGTTTCCTCTGCAGAGCACTTTGGATGATGTCTGGCCATGGTAAGCACTGTGCAAGCTTTTGATAATTAAACATGCTCTATACATTGTAAAGCAACGTGATTTATAAGAAAGGCCTATTATTGTCTTATGCTGTTTTGGCTAACTACTTAGATTAAATGATTTAAAAATTTTGTCAAGTGTCAAGTTTAACTTATTTTCTGATTCTAATTTTGAAGACTTTCTTGGGCTATATTCCAGTTTGCTTGTGCTGATCGAGTTAAAAAAAAAAAAGTCAGATTTTCTTTAAATCTCCTAGTGCAGACTTTATTGCTAACAGGTTCATCCAATTACAGCTAATTAGTGAATGTATATTTTTCTTTTGCGCAGGGGCATCTAGAGGAGCTTCTCATCATTAGCAAGGCTTAAGTTCCAAAGACTGTGATCCTCACAGACAATTCCTGCTGGTAGAAGCAGGAAGATGAAGTCAGGCTGGGAATCAGGTTTCCGCATCAAATTTGGCCCTGGGGGATGCCCGCAAATCAGAAGGAGAGGCTCCAGGGCAGCAGTTCTCAAAGTGTGGTCCCCAGGCCAGTAGCGCCCACATACCCCCCAGACCTTGTTAAGAGATGCACCCTGGGGACCCCACCCAGACCCTCTGCGTCAGAGACTCTCCCTGGCTGGGGTCCAGCTGTCCGAGTTTGACTCTCATGCTGCTAAAATTTAAGAGCCACACTTGAGTATGTTTTCTCCGTTTCTAAAATGATACTGTTCTGTTTTGCCAGGAAATGAAAATGAGAAACCTCCTACAGTAATTCCCACCAAATTCTTATCTTTAACCTTTGAGAATGTATTTTTTAAAAAACCGCTGTGCCATAATCCAGAACTACTGTGACTTTAATGAAAAAGTATGAGTCAATGATTCATTTGGTTGGCATGTTTTGAAATATTGAATTTAGTTGATTTATTGTCAGTGCCTCCATGGGTTCGAAGGACTGCAAATTGTATATTTATATCACCAGAGGCATTTCCTTTCTCTTATGAACTTCGGTGTTTTATTTACTTGTCCTTTTTTCCTTTTAGCTGTTTTTACTATTTTTGAGAGATTTTTGCCTAATTGAAATAATGTTGCTATACTGTTTGATTTCCTTCCATTATGTTTAAGAAATCTGAAATGGCCTATTACATACAGATTTTAAACTATCTGATAGAAATCCTTAATATATTAATAGCTAAAAAATAGAAATTACAAGATAGATCTATTTCTTAGCATGCTGCTGCTGCTGCTAAGTCGCTTCAGTCGTGTCCGACTCTGTGTGACCCCACAGACAGCAGCCCACCAGGCTCCCCCGTCCCTAGGATTCTCCAGGCAAGAACACTGGAATGGGTTAGTATGAGCTGTGCACAAATATTTATTTTATTTCTATTCATTTTTATGATTTCTTTTCTTGAAAATGATCTATTTTTTGGCAAAATAAAATTGAATAGTCATAAAAACAATGAACTTTACACAGTATTTTCCAAGATGTTATGGTTTCCCCTTTCTAAGGCATGAAACAGTGTAAATTAAATCTTTTTTTAAAATAAAAGACAAATCTCAGGGAAAATATAAAAAAGTAATAGCGATTAAATTATATTCTTATGTTTATAATCCTAATACTGCAGTGTTTTGGTATTATGATTTTCGTAGGGAAAATGAAAGACCTTATTTATTGTACTAACATCTTAAATTCTGAGATTTAAATAAAATTAAAAAAAATTAGTTAACATGGCATTTTATACAAATAACATCCAAATTTATGTAAAGTGAAATGTTTTAGTTTTGTGGTTTCTATCAATATGTATTTCAATGTAGTTCCTTCCTATGTGAGTCCAAACATTTAAATCTGATACATGGGGACTTCCCTGGTGGTTCAGTGGTTAAGATCTGCCTCCCAATGCAGGGGACACAGGTTCGATCCCTGGTTGGGAAGCTAAGATCCCACATGCTGAGGGGCAACTAAGCCTGAGTGCTACAAAGACGACCTAGCACAGCCAAAATAAATGAATAAGTAATTTTTTTAAAATAGTGACTTAAAAAAAATAAATAAGTTTGATAAATACTTTCCACATAATGGGCTTCCCAGGTAAATCAGATGGTAAAGAATCTGCCTGCAATGCAGGAGACCCAGGTTCGATCCCTGGGTTGGGAAGATCCCCTGGAGAATGGAATGGCAATCCACTGCAGTATTCTTGCCTTGAGAATTTAATGGACAGAGGAGCCTGACAGACTACTGTCCATGGGGTCAAAAAGAGTTGGAGATGACTGAATGACTAACATTTTCCCCAACTCAGCACTCAGTGATGTAATACTGGTAGCTTGAAAGTGGTCATTGGTGGCAGTCTTTACCCTATGAAAACTGGCAGAAGCTACAGAGAAGAGCTTTTTATTTCTGCTTGCATATTTACATATAAACATACATGGAGGGCTGAGTGTTAAACCAGCCCTGAAGACATCCATTCACAGTTGTTGACAGCGTTCGTTGAAATAGGTTACATCACTGGCTGGCATAGTGACTGGGACAGGGGAGGGGCTGAGTGAATGAGAGCTGCTGATTTTAATCACAGCAGAAAGCGTAGAAGTTATAGAAACAGCCCTTCCTTTGTCTATAGGCAGACCCCAGCTCCACTTTTGTGTCACTTTGGGTAAGTTTACTTTATCTGTCTGAATCTTACAATATTGGTTTACCTGGACTCCACTTTATTCCAGAGGAGTTCGAGATATCAATGTCTTCCTTTGCTCCCTCCAGAATCCCTTTTTAATCTCCCTGGATGTCCCCAAATTCTCATCTAATGTACTTTTGACAAGAGCATCCATGAGAACACACTCAAAAATTTTGAAAACCCATCAATCAGATAACAATACTTTGGACCTGACATCACAGCTTCTGGATTTTGGCTTTTGGACCAATGGCTCACATTAAGGCAGATCCCATCAGACAGCTGGGAACATCCCTGAGGGAGATTTCCTGGAGTCTGTTGTTATTTAGATTTAAATGATTTCTGTTTCCAAGTGGCTGAAGCAGACTAGATGTAGAAAAGAGGAGAAACTCTTTCCGTCCAAACTCAGTGAAGGGATTTCATAGTCTGCACAGAAAATCCCAAGTAACCGTATTAACGATAATAGAGCCCTGAAATGTCCCCACAAATTTCTAGAAGTCAAAGAAGATTTCTTGGCATGTCAGAGCTGGAAGGGACCTTTAGGGTGATCTCACATAATCCTCTCCTTTCACAGATTAGGAAAGAAATGCCTGAGACTTTAAATCACCTGCCCGAGGGGGCACAGCTGGCTAGGGGTTCCAGCAGAAGGGGACTGGGTCTCTCCACTGCACGTGGTGTGGAGGATGCTAATCCATTTTTCAAACTCAAGAGTACTGACATCAAAGCACATCCTATCTGACCTCGGGGGGTTATCTTCTGTAAACATCTACTAATTGGTTTTGCCAACCTGAGACCTTTATGGTCTTCCCATCTCATTTCCCTTGTTCAGTGTATCTCTTCCTCTATAAAAATATCCATCTTCCCTCCTTGTCACCTAAATACACTCATGGCACCTCCTTTCAGCTCCCCACTCCACTGCGGATATAAAGCTGTCAGGTTCGACGGTGACAAGAGCCAGGCGGACGGCTCTTGGTTTCATCTTCGTGTGGGGAGATGTGTGTGTGTCCGCAGGCTGGCTCTCTCCAGGGGTTTATGAAACAGATAGGGAGCTACCTGCTGGGTCTGCCAGTCTTCTTGGGGCTGAGATTCCTGTTAGAATGGACTCCAGCCTCATTGCTCCCACCTATTCTTAAGTCTAACTCTGTGGTTCAGAAAGCAATGATGTCAAGTCCCTAGAACCTTCCAGCAGTTTTTGAAACAAGATGAGGCAGTAGTTTTCCAATCTTGGGTGACCCAACATCATTATAAAACTCGTCATTTCTCAAGAATCCCACCTTGGGCTGAAATGGCCTCCCTATCCGTATAAGTTGATTTTCCTTGCTTTGGGAAGCATTAAAAATTTTAATTAATTAGATTTATTTAAATATGTTGGACTTCCCAGGTAATGCAGGAGACACAGGAGATGGGAGTTCAATCCCTGGCTCAGGAAGATCCCCTGGAGGAGGAAATGGCAACCCACTCCAGTATTCTTGCCTGGAGAATCCCATGCACAGAGGACATTGGCAGGACTATGGTCCATGGAATCGCAGAAGAGTCAGACATGACTTATCAACTAAACAACAACAAAATATTACATATGATTTTATTCTAGTTTATTTCATAAAATAAAAATTGTATTTTTATTTTAAAAATTATTTAAAACAGCAATGTAGCATTGATTCATGTGTAGCAATGATGCTTCATGAGAAAGAAGACTGGATTTTTGTGTGATTTTTTTTCCCCCTAGAATAGAGAAGCACTGACATGACCAACCACGCCTCCTCCTGCCCCTTCATGTACCCTGTGACAAATATACTTGACAAAGCTGTGGCAAATATACTTGAAACTAGTAGTTCTCTAACTTGATCATGTGTCAGGCTCAGCTGGAGGGCTTAGGAAACCCCAGATTGCTGGGCTTCACCCCCAGAATTTTTGATTAGCAGGTCTTGGTTGGGTTCGTAGACTCTCAATTTTGTACAAGTTCCCAGGTGATGCTGACACTGCTGGTCCAGGGACCACACTTTGGGAAACACTTCTCTTAAGCTCAGGGGGCCATGTTCTCCTCTTGGTGCTTGAATCTCTACACTTGGCCTCTTTTTGCAATGAGCTGCATGCTTCAGCTCATGGGTCCAGATGCAGGACACACAACACAGTCAGGCCGAACTTTTGAATAGGTGGTGTGCTTCTGAAATACATTCAAGGGCTGCAGCTGTGAGTGAAGTTTAGAGAGGAATTCTCAGCCCAGAGCTGGCCTGAACACAAGCAGCATGGTCTGTGCGGGTTGGGTTCGTGGGTGGGAGAATGGCTTTTATCTGTGAAGATTTCACGGCAGGAGTGACGCTTTATTCTAGGTCGTTTTGCATCTACTAAAAAGAGTGTCCCCGAGGAGGATGTTGGCCCTGGATTTTCTGGAGAATCTGTGCTACTTACATATTTAGCCAGGAGGAGTAAGAATCAGGGCTGCTTTAATTATGGGTAACATATTTCAGTGGAACGCTTGTGGTTTTCAGAGTTAAAAAACTAGAGTTTATGTATTCGTTCCACCACCTACCAGCCGTGTGGCTTGAAGGAGTTACTTTACCTCTCCAAGACTGACGGTGTAAAAGGGGGACTCATCATCGGTCCACAGCTTGGCGGGAGGGTGGGCTGTGACACGTGTATGAAGTTCACACCAAGGGAGTAGGTCTGCTGCGAACTCAGGATGCCTATCACACAAGCTGAGTGTGTGAGCAGGAAGGCCGATGATGGTGAGTGTGTGGCCTGAGACTCAACATTCCTGCTCTGTCTGGGGCCTTTGGGGCCCCATTTAATACAAGGACCTGAGCCAGGGAGCCATGCACACAAGACGCAGCTTGCACAAGTGGATTCTGAGAAAGTCGATACATCACATATCCTGAACATCTTTGTGATCCAACCACAGGACAAATCAACACACACAAGCACACACACCAAAATAAACAAACACACAAAAAAACCAGCCTGCCACTATTCATTGCCACAACTGTCCCCAGGGTCCCTTGTTTAATCACCCAGTATTTGTTAACAACTGTCTATGACCTTTTCCTGACAAAAGGGCCATATACATGTACATGTGTAACTGAATCACTTTGTTATACACCTGACACTAACACAACATTGTTAATCAACGATGCACTGATATAAAATAAGAATTTAAAAACAAGGGGGAGAAAAAGAAAAATTAACTGCCTTGATGGAAAAAATTGAAAATAATAAAATTCTGAATAATGAAAATTTAAAAAATACTAATATAATGAGGAAGGTTTTTTTAGGCAATATGAAATCCATAAACTATGAAAAAGATTAATAAAACTGGATATATGAAAAGAAATGTTTTTGGATGAAAAAATAATCAAAGGCAAAGTTAAAAGCAATCAGCTCCTGCAAAAGGTTTTGTGACAAATATGACAGAGGCTAAATTTCCTAAATATGTGAGTAATTCTTATAAACAAAGAAAAGTTATCCACTGTTCAATAGGAAGAAATTGGGAGAGAGTATAAACAGAATATTCACAAAGAAAGAAAGACTGATAGCTGATAAGTTTTATTGTTCAGTCCTTCAATCATGTCTGACTCTTTGTGACCCCGTGGACTGCAGCACACCAGGCTTCCCCATCCTTCACTCTCTCCTGGAGTTTGCTCAAACTCATGTCCATCGAGTTGGTGATGCCATCCAACCATCTCATCCTTCTCCTCCCCCGCCTCAATCTTTCCCAGCATCAGGGTCTTTTCCAGTGAGTCAACTCTTCACATCAGGTGGCCCAAGTATTAGAGCTTCAGCTTCAGCATCAGTCTTTTCGATGATAAACGGGTGAGAAGATAATCATTCTTGATTAGACACAGTTTAGAAATCCACATCTTTAGAAATGAAAAACTGTTTTCCACCACAGTTTGTGGTGGACAAATGTACATGTTGACAAATGTACATAAAGCTTTGTAATGGAGTATATGGGTTCCTGTAAAGAAGTGGTCCCTCTCCCAAAAGGCTGGTAAATTGTAACCAGTTTGAAGCCCAATTTGCTGATATTATATAAGTGTAAAATAGTCTTTGATTCTGCATGTCATAACGGCCTGCACTAGGGTTTGGAGTCAAGTGTTCATTGCCACATGGCTTGTCATTGCAAAAATAGGAGGCAACTCTATGTCCATTAAGGGGCTGGGCAAATAAATACATTATACCTGTATGCAGCCATGAGCAGGAAGCAGATTGGTACGTATGAACCAATATATAAAAAGAGAATTTTCAAACGTTTCAACAACAACAATAGAAAAATCACAGTGTAGCATGGTATAGACAGCATTACCCCTTTGTGAAAAATGGATAATAATATGGATATTATTAAAAATCATAGCATATATCCACATAGTATGTGGGAAATAATAAATGTCTGTTCTACTGTATGCAAAGAGTTTCTGGGAGACTTAAGTTGACTAGTGTGGGAAAGGGACTTCTGGGAAAGGGACTAAGGAAATTCATATATAAGAGACTCACATTCTTTTGTATACATTTTGCATTTTGATTTTTTTAGCTGTGATATTAATTAAAAGCAGTTAATCAAAGAAACCCATATTGAATAATGAGTCACTGAGGTTTTTTAAAATTAAGAATGAGTCAGAAACCTCCCAAAGGCAGACATCTGTTATTAAAGTGTTCTTTCCATGTCTTCTGTCTAGGAACTGTAGCCACTCCTCTCATCTGCACATAGAAATTAGGACAGGCAACAGGATCTCCACTTGCAAACACACACACACTTGGCAAAATTTTTTAAAAAAGGTTACACATAAACCTAACATTTTAGTTAGATGATTTTCTCTAGTAGGTATATGTGTGATTATTTTTTCTACGTATTTTTCTTTTCTCATATTTTGACAATCTTGTATTTTTCTTTTCTCATATTTTGACAAGCTTGTATTACTTTTGTAAAGAGAAAACACAGTTTTAAAATTATTGATATAACTGAGGTCTGCACTAGATAAGCTAAATTATATTTGAAAAATAGGTACAAGATATATATTAAAGTGAAAGGAAATACATCAGAAACTATCAACAGTAGATAGCTCTTCCTGGAGAAGATTTTTCTTTTTTGTGTTTTCAAATTTTTTTGTGATGAGCATTATTGTGGTTTAAATTGAAAAAAAACTTTAACGATAGGCTTCCCCAGTGGCTCAGTGTTACCACTCCTGCCAATGCAGGAGATGCAGGTTGGATCCCTGGGTCAGGAAGATCCTCTGGAGGAGTGCATGGCAATCCACTCCGGTATTCTTGCCTGGGAAATCCCATGGACAGAGGAACCTAGTGGGCCACAGTCCATGGGATCTCAAAGAGTAGGACACGACTGAAATGACTGAGTGTGGAGGGATAAAAATTGGGAAAATATCTTAAAGATACAGTTTTTTTAAAAAAGAACTGTCAGATTCTTTTTCATTTTGTGTAATATTTTTTCAGAAAGAATGAGGAAAATATTAACACATTGAATAAGTAACTTAAAAAAATCTGATTGGAGGGCATTCATTAGAGATAAAAATTTGAAGGAAAAATCTACGTTGGGGAGTATCTTTACAGTCTGAGCTGCAGTGGGTAGCAATATCAGAGTTATCTGTATATAAATGTCTTCATCTTGATTGCAATTAAATACATGAACACTTAAAGAAAAGAGAGTAAAGCATCAGTTACACCTAATAGAAAGCTAAACCTTTGTGGAGGAGCGGTAACCAGAGATCAAATTGCCAACATCCACTGGATCATCAAAAAAGCAAGAGTTCCAGAAAAACATCTATTTCTGCTTTATTGATTACGCCAAGGCCTTTGACTGTGTGGATCACAATAAACCATGGAAAGTTCTGAAAGAGATGGGAATACCAGACCACCTGACCTGCCTCTTGAGAAATCTGTGTGCAGGTCAGGAAGAAACAGTTAGAACTGGATATGGAACAACAGACTGGTTTCAAATAGGAAAAGGAGTATATCAAGGCTATATATTGTCACTCTGTTTATTTAACTTATATGCAGAGTACATCATGAGAAATGCTGGTCTGAAGGAAGCACAAGCTGGAATCAAGTTTGCTGGGAGAAATAATAACCACAGATATGCAGATGACACCACCCTTATGGCAGAAAGTGAAGAAGAACTAAAGAGCCTCTTGATGAAATTGAAAGAGGAGAGTGAAAAAGTTGGCTTAAAACTCAACATTCAGAAAACTAAGATCATGGCATCTGGTCCCATCAATTCATGGCAAATAGATGAGGAAACAGTGGAAACAGTGGCTGACTTAATTTTTCTGGGCTCTGAAATCACTGCAGATGGTGATTGCAGCCATGAAATTAAAAGACACTTACTCCTTGGAAGGAAAGTTATGACCAACCTAGACAGCATATTAAAAAGCAGAGACATTACTTTGCCAACAAAGGTCTGTCTAGTCAAGGCTATGGTTTTTCCAGTGGTCATGTATGGGATGTGGGGGTTGGACTATAAAGAAAGCTGAGTGCAGAAGAATTTATGCTTTTGAACTGCGGTGTTGGAGAAGACTCTTGAGAGTCCCTTAGACTGCAAGGAGATCCAACCAGTCCATCCTAAAGGAGATCAGTCCTGGATGTACATTGGAAGGACTGATGTTGAAGCTGAAACTCCAATACTTTGGCCACCTGATGCGAAGAGCTGACTCATTGGAAAAGACCCTGATGCTGGGAAAGATTGAGGGCAGGAGGAGAAGGGGACAACAGAGGATGAGATGGTTGGATGGCATCACCGACTCGATGGACATGGGTTTGGGTGGACTCCGGGAGTTGGTGATGGACAGGGAGGCCTGGTGTGCTGCGGTTCACGGTGTCGCAAAGAGTCGGACATGACTGAGCGACTGAACTGAACTGAACTGAAACCTTTATGATTTAAACCAGAAATGATTGCAAGGAAAGTTCTGGCCAAGGGCTCGGTTGCAGAGAAGTGGGGTTGATGGGAGAGACAGAAAGAGAATGTAAGCCTTTAAAAACTTGGGTGAGGAGCAGGAAAGATGTGGAAGCAACCTAAATGTCCATCAACAGATGAATGATAAGGAAGACGTGGCACATACACAACAGAATAGCGCTCAGCCGTAAAAAGAACGAGATAATGCCATTAGCAGCAACGTGGATGGACCTAGAGATTATCATACGAAGTGAATTAAGTCAGAAAGACAGAGACAAATACCATATGATATTACTTATATGTGGAATCTAACATAGGACACAAATGAACTTATTTAAGAAACAGACACAGACTCACAGACAGACAGCAGATGTGTGGTTGCCAAGAGGGAGGGGGTTGGGGGAGGGGAGGATTAGGAGTTTGGAGTTAGCAGAGGCAAGCTATTACATATAGGATGGACAACCAAAAACGTCTACTGTGTGGATAGCACAGGGAACTATATCCAGTGTCCTGTGATAAGCCATAGTGGAAAAGAATATAAACAAGTGTGTGTGTATGTATATCTGAGGCGCTGCTGTACCGCAGGAATGAACGTAGCATTGTAAATCAACTCTATCTCAATTAAAAAAAAAAATAAAAAAACCCAAGTGAGGGAAGAATAGTTCTGCTTTTATATTTGAGAGAGAAGGAAAAGGGGAGGGGACAGGGGGAGAAGCACAACCCACGAGAAGTTAAAATATGGCAGAAGAAGATACGAATCTCTACTTAACGTGCTTTTATTTCTTTAAACTTTGTTTAATGGCATGACTGTTCATTTACATACTGATTAAAGTGCTTAGCAATAACCAGTCTTTTTGTGGAAGGTGCATGCTAGCACAGCAGAAAATCAGTAAAAAAAAAAAAAAAAGGTGCTAGTTTTTTCAGTGCCACATTAACATTTGATTTTCCCAACCTTACTGACTCACTTGGCAACCACATCTTAATGAGCACAGAGAAGAAGTGATGAGGCATAGGCAAAAAAAAAAGAGCTTCTAGAAGGCGCATTAAATTTTATGAAGATATGAGTATTAAATTGGCATGCTTCAGGGGAAAATGGAAAATAATGACACCATTTTTGGCAAATATGTTTTTATTATGCAATATGGAAACGAACAAGCACATAGATAACCAGTATCCAAATTTAATGTGTCTACATTTTGTCACATTTGCTTCACGTTATTACTTTTAAGAAATGAAATGTTGTAAATACTGCTGGAGCCTTCCCTATACTCTTGGCCTGTACATCTTCCCAACCTTCCTCTACCAGACACAACCCCTGTCCTCCTCATTCATGTTACTGTACGAGTAAATTTCCATAGATAATATATACTATTGTGTGTGGATTTAAACTGCCTGTAAAAATGTCATCTTGTATCTCCCTCCCCTGAGTTGGTCTCTCCATCTCCTCCTGTGTTTATAGGACTAAATCAGGTTGCTACGTGGGATTCTGTGGATGTAACACAACTGATCAATTCTTCCACTGATGTACATTCAGGTATTTTCACTTTCTGCTTTCATAGACAACACTGCTACAAATATTCTTTATCTCCATGTACCTCTGCTCTAGAGTTTTGTAGATAATGAAATCACAGAGTTTTAGGGATTATACAGCTTTGGTCTTTTTTTTTTTTTTAAGTTTTTATTTTGTTTGGGGGTATAGCCAGTTAACAATGTTGTGATAGTTTCTGGTGCATAGTCAAGAGGCTCAGCCATTTATATACACGTATCCATTCTCCCCCAAATTCCCCTCCTTTCCAGGCTGCCCCATAACGATGAGCAGAGTTCCTTGTGCTGTACAGTAGGTTCTTGTTGGTTTTAAATATAGCAGTGTGTACATGTCCATCCCAAACTCCCTTTCTCTTCCCCAATCCACCACCCTCAACACCGCAACCATAAGTTCATTCTCTAAATCTCACAGACTTAGAGCTTTAGTCTTAATAGACATTGCCAAATGGTTCTTCAAAGTAGTTTTACAAATTTATGACATACCTCTATCAGCAAAGTAGCAACATCTGTGCTTTCCCATGTCTTTGTCAATTAGAATTTCACACGTTCTAATTTGTGCCTTTCTATTGGGGGTGAAATAGTGCATCAATTTTGCTTGTTTTAGCTTTCATTCTCTTGGTTATAAGTGCCAGTGGTATTTTTTTCATATGCTTATTGACCATTTAGATCTTCTCTTCTGTTAAATGTTCATTTTGTTTTTGTCTTTTTTGGTATTTTTAAGTTAATTTGTACAATTAAAAATATATTTTCTGGACAATTCTTCTTTGTCAGTTACATGGGTTGAAGTATATTTGCCTAATCTGTAAACAATACACATTTGTTACATTGTATTTCTTTTTGCCTATTATCATATGGAAATACTTACATTTACATGTAATGAAATTAATAAAAGTATTTCCTTTCATGGTTTGTGATATTTCCTCTCAACTGAGGAACCCTGCTCTATCCTAAGCTATGATGATATTCTCTTACTTTTCCTTTGAAACATTTTATCATTTACATTGTCATGTTTCATTCATCTGTTCAGCTGGAATTTAACTTTGTGCACCACATGAAGTAATTCCATTTTCTTGCTTATAAATGGCCAACTTTTTGGTGCTGCTTATTGAACCTGGCATCATTTTCTTACCCATTTGTTATGCAATCCCTCTGCCTTTTATCACATTCATGTGTGGTTGCTTGTTTCTGTGATCTCTACCCCACTGTTTCACCTGTTCCTAGATTACTACCATGACTTTATTAACATTAACTTTATAATGAATCTTAATCAATGATTAAACTCCTTCCCAGAGCTTCCAAATCTCTGCTGGTTGTGCTGCTTTACTTGTCCATATGCATCTTAGCATCCACTTCTTAACTTCAGTGAAGGGCGATATTTGAAATTTGACTTGAGTTGCAATGAATCATGGACTAATTTGGCTAATGAGTTACCAGACACTGCCATGCATTTTCAAATGTATACCTATTTAACTACTATTACCGAGGTTTGCTATATGCCAGGCATGGGTCCAGACATCAGTTACACAGCAGTGAAAAACGAAAATTGACCCAAAATTCTGCATTTGTGAAGCATGTGTAATGCAGTGGCCAGATGAGAAGATGAATAAACTTGCTAAAAATTGGTAAATGCTATGGAGAAAATGTTACTGAGCTCAGGTTGGGCTGTTTATTATTTAAGAAGACAGTACAGAGACACAGGTGGTGGGTAAAAGGAGAGACAGCTTTATTGAGGAAGCTGGCAATCCTGGAAAAAAAGGTGGATTCATGTCCCAAAGAACCAACTCCTTGTTGTCCATCAGGGAACAAAAGGTTTTAAAGGAGCATTTCAGGGGTCTACAAGCAGGGGTGCTATGTGCAACACAGCAGGGTCAGCTCTGACAATCACCTTGGAACTGGTCGTGTGTTGGTCTGATCAGTGTTATCTTGATCGTTTTAAGCAGTGTTAGTCTTCAGTTCCTGGCTTCCCTGGTGCCCACAATGTGGGAGACAGGGATTCGACCCCTGGTTTGGGAAGACCCCGTGGAGAAGGGAATGGCAATTCACTCCAAGGCAATTCTTGCCTTGAGAATTTCATGGACAGAAGAGCCTGGCGGATTACAGTCCATGGAGTTTCAGTGTTGGACACGACTGAGCAACTAACAATATCTAATCTTCAGTTCCAGGGTCGGCTTGCTCCCATTTCCTTGAGGCCAGTTCTCAGAGTTGTGTAAGATGGAGCAGCTTATGTCATGGCTACAGTCTGGTCATCACCTTTTTCCATGAGGTGGCAGTTTTAGTATAGGTAAAACAAGTCAGGAATGGGCATCAGATACTTTTATCTATGTCCTTCAGGGAGGAACTAAAGATTCTGTGACTCTTGAAGGCTGATTCGGTGTTTTAACTGCTACCAGTTCTCTGGGTCTAACTGCCATCTTTGTGACTACCTATCACGACTCTCACTATCTCTATTCACCAATAAAACAGATAATATCCATAGATTTATGATGACCACTAGCTTAACCTTTTATTCCCTCCAGGTTTATTGAGATATATTTGACATTCAACAATGTGTAAGTTTAAGATGTATAGTATGATGACTTGATGCATTTATATATTGCAAAATGATGACCACTATAGCATTAGCTATCACCTCTATCATGTCACATAGTTGCCATTTCTTTTCTGTGGTGGAAACATTTAACATGTACTCAGAAGACTTCCCTGATGGTCCAGTGGATAAGATTCCAAACTTCCACTGCAGGGGGTGCGGAGTTCAATCCCTGGTTGGGGAACTAAGATCACATGTGCCCTGAGGCAAAAAAAAAAAAATTATCGAAACAAATAAAAATGAAAATAGAACACATCAGCTTAAAAAATTATTTTAAAAAATGTACTCAGTAATTTTCCAGTATTTCATACAATATCCTTAGCTCTAATCACCATGCTGTACAATAGAATTGATTCAACTTATAAAGGCAAGTTTGTATCCTTTGAACAGCCTTTCCCTGTTTCTCCCACCCTAGTTTAGTCTTTAATAAACTAAAATACTAGTTTATTTCTAACCCTCTAGACTGACTTTTTGTATATACAAATACAATTTATTTTCATATATTATATTATGCTCTGCAAGTTTGCTAAACCCATGCATTAACTGACTGGATACCCAAATACTGAAACTTTACCTTGTTAGATATATATTTTTGTGTTTCTGTAAGTATTTTTGAGCTTTGTTCTGGGATCCAACGAATTTAAATATAAGAATACAAACACTTTGATCCTTTTAGGATTTACTTTGCAGGTCTAGAGTAGGGCTCCATGGAATTATTCTCAACTACTGAGGCAACTTACTGAGTTTATTACCCATTGCCCTGTGAATTATGATTTTTGTTTGTTTTGGTCTGTCTGGTGGGAACAGAGACCAGAAACTTCCAGCCCTTTGTGAGCACCAGGCTCTGTTCTCTATAGACTGGTATTTCTTAAAGACAAAAACAAAGGGCTGACATTGTTTGCATGCATCAGAAAAATCCCATTATCACTTCTTTTTTCATTATTCATTTTCCCTTGTTTCTTTATTCAGAGCCACTGTGAATAAAAAGCAAGGTGAGAGAACTATTTCGAGAGCCCCTCACATATGCTGGGGCTTCCCAGTGGCTCAGTGGTAAAGGATCTGGCTATGATACAGGAGACAGAAGAGACTCGAGTTCAATCCCTGGGTTGGGGAGATTCCCTGGAGAAGGAAATGGCAACCGGCTCCAGTATTCTTGACTGGGAAACACCCTGGACAGAGGAGCCTGGCAGATTACCGTCCATGGGGTCACAAAGAGTTGGACACGACTGAGCACGTGTTCACTGATACATCACACATGCTTGGTCTCTGTGCGTGCTCTGTCACAAGCATTCATGGGTTTTATTTATTCCCAGAATTTCAGGTCTGTGGCAGCTGACCCATGCCTTTGAGAGCCATTCTCCAGGCTCTCCCACCAACTAGAACTTTCTCCTGATATTTATCCTATGAGTTTCTTTATTAAATTCCATCTGAAAATTTGGAATTATACCCTTGGTACCACCCACAGATGTCTTTCTTTTTGGTTGTTTGTTCTATTAGCAGTTATCGCTTCATCAATCCTCCTCTTTCACTTGGTCTTCAGGAAAGCAATGTGGTTTGTATTAATATTTTCAACCGTTCTTCATGAATCAATACCTCACACCAAGTCACTTAATTATCTCCATTCCTTTTCTTTCAGTCCTCTGCTATTTACTATATTTATCACATGCTTCTCCAAACAAACATTTTTACAACTGTTGTAGGTGCAAATGAAATGGCTGCTGGCATTCCATAGGAGTCTCCAAAAAAAACTCTTAACTAGTCAAGTCGGCAGTGTGGGAGACAGGAAGAGGTTAACATTTCTCACCAGAGCAAGAAAATAAGACTTCTGGTGCACAAATGAGCCAGGGCCAAGCAGTTGCCCCGGGAGTGGAATGAGGGATAATCCAGGGGAAGAAAAGCCAGCAGATAACTATAATTAGCACTCCTTCCCCTTGTCTGTGTGCTGTCAGTTGCTCAGTTTTGTCTGAATCTTTTGACCCCACGGACTGTAGACAGCCAGGCTCAGACTCTGTCCATGGAATTTCTTAGGCAAGAATATTGGAGTAAATTGCCATTTCCTTCTCTTGACCAAAAGAATTAAAGAAAAAAAAAATTAGGGGGAGAAAACAGGGCAAGGTGGCAAGCCTGTGAAAAAGAAATATTAAAAATGCACATATATATATATAGAGAGAGTGATTAACTTCAGGTAATTATACCTAAGAGTCACAATGGTGGCATAGCAGTAAAGAATCCACCAGCAATGCAAGAAACACAGGAGATGAGGGTTCGATCCCTGGGTTGGGAAGATCCCCTGGAGAAGGGAACGGCAACCCACCCCAGTATTCTTGTCTGGAGAATCCCATGGACAGAGGAGCCTGGCGAGCTACAGTCCATGGGATCAGAAAGAGTTGGACACGACTGAGCAACCTTGTGTACCTAAGAGGCACAATAGTTATTATTAGATAGTAGGGTTTTGAATTTTTTCTTTTTATGATTTTTCTACATTTATAACATCTTCCATGTTTAGCGTTTACCATACTTACCATGACTTTTATAATTTTTCAAAGACCATTTTGAAATAAAAGTATAAATGGGAGAGAGATCTTCAATGAGAATTTACCCTGCATTTGGGGGTTAAAAACTACTCTGCTCAAATGGTTCTAACATTACATTACAGTGAGCAAAAATATTCTCGCCCATCTCTCTTTGCCAGTTTCTCTGTTTTCATTTGGACAGACATTGTGCTATGTTGTGCTAAGTCACTTCAGTCGTGTCCGACTCTGCGACCCCATGGACTGTAGCCCGCCAGGCTCCTCTGTCCATGGGATTCTCCAGGCAAGAATATTGAAATGGGTTACCATGACTTCCTCCAGGGAATTTGCCCAACCCAGGGTTGAAGCTGCGTCTCTTAAGTCTCCCGCATTGGCAGGCAGTTTCTTTACCACTAGCACCACCTGGGTAGGCCCCTGGACAGATCCTGGGCATGCAGTGTTTCAGATTCCACAGAATCACCCATGTCAGATCATCACACCAGCTGTGATTATGAGCAGTGTCCAAAGGTTCCGAAATGCTCCAAGGAGATCAGTTAACAATGGCTCCCGTCTCCTTTTAAGGAGACAGTGCAGCCATTCCCGTGAGCCCTGGACCCAACTGTTTGATTCAACAGCTCACATGAAAAAAAAAAAAAAGTCACTCAGTTCCATGAGGAAATTTAAGCGCTAGAATATGATTTACAAAAATTAAATTGGCAAGGAATGTGGCAATAAAGTTGTCTAATGTATTCCAGGGTGATGGTGGAGAGATGATTTAAAATAGCCAAGGGCAAGAGCGATTTAAAATGGGCAGGCTGAACAGTGAACATTTTCGGAGCCGTCTGAGTCTTGGGTTGGGTGGACGGCATTTTAGTTCAAAGGCTGTAGTCCATTTCAGGGTTTGACAGGAAGAAGTAAGAGGCCAGCTGAATTCTTGCCAGAGGATATAACAAAGAATTCAGAATCCAATACCCAGCCCGGCTCACACAAAACAATGGTTCTTTTTTCCCTTGTTTGAAATGCAAGCCTCTCACTTTTCTGTTCCTACAGTTGTAACTAATGAAATCATCTCTGCAGAGCTCTTAACAATGGCTTCCCTTTCTGTCTCTGGGTTACTCTCTTCACACTATTCTTGTGGCTACTTTTCCCAAGAACTCAGGTCTCTAAGGCCTGTTACAGTGGCTGTCACGTAAACGCTATGCACGGGACACACAATGCTTTGGCCACCTGATGCGAAGAGCCAACTCTTTGGAAAACACCCTGATGCTGGGAAAGATTGAAGGCAAGAGGAGAAGGGGGCAACAGAGGATGAGAGAGTTGGGTGGCATCATCAACTCAATGGACATGAGTTTGAGCAAACTCTGGGAGATAGTGTAGGACAGGGAAGCCTGGTGTGCTGCCGTCCATGAGGTCAAAGAATTGGACACATGTTAGTGGCTGAAAAACAGGACATATTGCCCTTGGTTACTATCCTGGATGCTGAAGTGAGGAGGATGACATAGAACAGAGCTGGGATATGTAACACGAGTTGGAATGAAATCTTTGTGTTTCAAGCCATGGTTACTTGTGGTGGTTTTGTTATTGCAGCATGATTTAGCTAAAGCTGACTGATGCAGAGGAGATGTATCTGCTGTTGGAATGAAAAGATATTGGTAGACATGTGTCCCTAGTTCAGTATTTGGCATGCAGGTGGTGCTCAATGAATGTTTGAAAGAATAAATGCAGGGACAAGTGCCAACTTTGTCACCTGCATCACTTTATTTCATGTAGTTAAGGATGCACTGTGCTGCTCTGCTTGCCGTAGGTACTGTTGTTACGGGCTTCCTAGGTGGCTCAGTGGTAAAGAATCTGCCTGCCAGCACAGGAGACACAGGAGATGTGGGTTCGGTCCCTGGGTTGGGAAGATACCCTGGAGAAGGAAATGGTGGCCCATTCCAGTATTCTTGCCTGGAGAATCCCATGGACAGAGGAGCCTGGTGGGCTACAGTTCATGTGGTCGCAGAGAGCTGGACACGACTGAGCAACTGAGCATGCATACAGGTTAAAACTTTTTTCTTGTCTCTCAATAGGTGTAAAGTAGAGAAACACAGGTAAGTACAGAGGACATCCAGATGCCTGGAGTCTACCTCTGGGTGATTCAAGTAGCCGTGTGTTCTGAACCAAGACACCTCCCTTCTCTGGACTCCGGCTTCTTTATCTGTAAATTAAAAGATTTACACTAGATTGCACGTGAGTTCCTTTTCAAGCCGACCACATTCAAGTCCAACCACAGAACTTCCGAGGTTGGACTCCAGAAAACTGTAATGACAAATTCATCCGCAGCCTCTCCATGTCTTTGGTCAGGGCTCCATCTGCCAGCATTTCTCGATGAAAACCAAACAATGGTTAATTGCCCAGATGTTCCAAATGTCCAGATGTTTGGCATGGAGACACAGCTTGTGAATGATTGACTCAATTGCTTCATTTTTCATCCAGACATTTTGGCTGGGTTCAGAGGCAACCTCTCTCTCCAGACCTGGGAGAGAATCTTACACTCATGCATGTGAGGACCTGAAGTGAAGACTGAGAGGAAAGTATGGATTCTGAGCTCTTTTTCCCATGTACAGATTAAAGCTGAGACTTCTTATAGATAAGAGGGCCAGATACATTTCATGCCATCCCTTCAGTTCTTCTGCTTTCATCTCTCCGTCTGAATGTAAGATTCATGACGCTAGATTCTGTCAGCCCCTAGGAAATGGAGTGAGTAATGAAGTCAACAGGAAGATCCCTTCAGCCCAGACACCAGGTGAGTCAAAGTAACAGATAAAAAAGGAACAAACATCTGAAAGCCATCTCTCTCCTGTGGTCATTCCTCTTTCTGCTCTCTCTGCGAAATTATCTGCAAGCATGCCTCAAAGCTCATTTCCTTATCTAGAATTCTTCTTATTTATCATCTTCAGAAATATATCTATTTCCATAAATCAGTAATCATCTCATTGTAAGTGTGGAGGGAGGAGGGGAATGTAGCTAATAAGTCCAGACTCTGAACTTTGTCTTCATGTCCTTGTAGGGAAATTATTGCCACTATTAAAATAATTTTCAAACACCCACAAAAAGTGATGTAATGGTGAAGCCTAATATGGTTGTATTTTTTGGTGAAAGTAAATATTGTAAAATTATGTCAAGATGGAAAATGAAGAAAGGCCATTCATGAATTTAACAAATATTCTTTGATCCCTATGCCAGTGTGCCTGATTAGTAAGTTAGGACTATCCTGCTAAATAACAAACTATCCCAAACCCAGCGTGTAATGAAATCAGTAGTATTTAGCATATGATTCTGAAGGGCAGCAATTTGAGCAGGTCTCGGGTGGGCGGTTCTAGTCTTGGCTGGGGTCATTTATGCAAGTGTGGTCAGTTGTCTTGTGAGCTGGGACCAGCGCATCTTTGACAACCTCCAGTGGTAAAGAAACCTCCTGCCAATGCAGGAGATGTAAGAGACTTTGGTTCAATCCCTGGGTAGGGAACATCCCTTAGAGGAGGGAATGGCAACCCACTCCAGTATTTTTGCTTGGAGATTCCACAGATAGAGGAGCCTGGTAGGCTACAGTGAAAGGGTCGCAAAGAGTTGGACACGACTGAAGTGAATTAGCATGCATGAGTTCAAGCAATGGGAAATAGTCTCCCATCTCCCTGCTAGTTATCAAGGCTGGTTCTCAAGTGACAGGCAGTAGTCTGAGACAGCATGTGAGAGTGTGAGGTCTCTTAGGCATGGAAATGACACAGCATCCCTTCCATCATATCTTAGGGTCAAAAGAAATCAAATTAGTGTAGATTCAAGGAATAAAGAAATAGACTCAACATTTTGATGGGCAGAGCTGCAAAATCAAATTACAAAGAGTAGATATACACAGAGAGTGAAGAATTGGGACCATTCTTACAAGCAGCCTATTCCCCACCCTTCCAGATGCATTTTCTCTACCATTATACACTCTCACTTCTGTCCCAGGAGGCTGGTCCGTATGGGCTACCTCACTGTCTTCTAACTGGGTGTAGCCAGTGGGCAATCACAGACAGGGAAGACAAGAAGGAAGGGAGGGGATTGATTGCATGGCTTCCTCAGCTGGCTTTTGACCTTGACAAAGGTCAGTGTTCCTCTCAAGACAACCATCAGAGATAATGAGCAAAGCAAAGCAGGAAAAGAAGGATTTGGGGTACAGCAACACCATGCCAGGCAGAAGGACTCTGATGTAGTCATGACTCTTCCATCAACCTCTGGTTCTTTATTCACAGATCTGTGGGCTTCCCAGGTGGCGCAGTGGTAAAGAATTTGCCTGCCAATGCAGAAGACCCAAGAGACCCAGGTTTGATCCCTGGGTCAAGAAGATCCCCTGGAAAAGGAAATGGCAACACACTCCCGTATTCTTGCCTACGAAATTCCAAGGACAGAGGAGCCTGGCAGGCTACAGTCCATGGCATCGCAAAGAGTAGGACACAACGGAGCAACTAACACCACACTACACCACAAAATAGAAACCTGATTCAGACAGGATGGTTAGGAAAGACCTCTGTAAAGAAGTGATGTTTACTCTGAGACACAGAAGCAGAGTTGATACTAGTAGTTAGTAGTTAGCGTGTAGTAGTTAGTAATTAGTACTAGTAGTTAGCATGATGTAGGGGTTAGCGTGTTTGAGAAGAGAGGGAGGATTGAAATACAGAGTCCTCGGAACAGGTAAGAGCCGGATCTCACGATGACGGCAAACTTTGGACTTTGGCTTTTATTCGAGGCGTGAACAGAAACCATCCAAGAGGTCAGAGCAGTCCTGTGATGGTCAGGGAGCTGAGGAAGGGGATTCAAGGACCAAGAAAGGCAATTTCATGACTAACAAATGACACCACATAGATTAAGTTCTTAGCAGAGTGTCAGGTATGTAGAAAGTGTTGAATAAACACTCGGCATTATTATTTTTATGTATCATTCATTGGAAAACAATGTACACTCTTGGAGGTTCTGCTGCCTCCCTTGCAGAACAGGGATAATATCCACCCCCCGAGTGTGAACACAGGACAGGAACCATGTCATAAACCAGGAAGCATAGATCATTTTTGCTCCTGGATGGAAATAGCCAACGGTTGGTCCTGTTTCTCTTTCATCTTGAGAATATTTTGACTGGCGTGGAGACGGCTCTGGGCTCTCTGAAAGTGAACCAGCGTGTGTGAGCAGCTTAGCTGGGGAAGTGCCACTGGCTTCCCTTGCTTCGACACAAGTGCTTCTTCCCAATACTCCCCGGACCTTCTGCGTGTGAGTAGAGGTGTCTGCCAGGAATTGCACAGTGAGCATTCAGCCTGGGTGCACATGCTTTGGCGTCTTTCCCGCCCCCGTTGCCAAAACAGCCAAACCTGAAATGTAGCGGCACCGCAGGTTTAACGACCCACTGACGGAAGCTTTTAGAAATGTGCGGTTTCTCTTTGTGCCAACGGGCTGTTTTTCCTCTGGTCCCCGTTTGCTGCAGGTGGTCCATTTAATTGAACTTCCAGCCACTACCTTTTGCTTTGATTTGGGGAAGTTACTTGTCTTCTCTGTACATTTCAAATTCCAGGATCCTTTACATTTCCTGTGTTTTTCTTCTTTTCCCCTCGTCCCCCTGCCCTTGAACTGCAGTGCAAAAAAAAAAAAAAAAAAAAGATTAAAAAAAATCCTACAGAATAAAAAATTTTCCACGAGTCTGAGCTGAATCTGGCATCGTTTATACCTGAACAGCTCTAGTTGACTCTGTGGCCGGAAATGGTTTGCTTCAACACCTGAGGTCTTTTTTTTTTTGAATGACCTTGTTTTAATGGTCCGATTTGAACAAATCCTGAATTCTTGCTGAAAGGCATGCGTGAGACACCTCATTTCTCTAACTGGTGACAGGAGTTTATGAAGTCTGGGCTGGTGCAGTGAGGCAAAATTAAAGAAAGGAATAGAAGTTTTCAGTTTGGTCAAGCCCCGGCAGGGGTGAAGTTCAGGGCTCACACACCATCCCTGTGATTAGAAGAAAGCTTCCCAGAGAGGGTGGTGCTTCAAATCAGCAGCTAGAGAATGAGAAGGTGTGTATCTGGGAAGACCTTCCAGATACAAGAAGGGGCACGAAGGCAGATCAGCTGTCAGCAGACCAAGGAGGCCTTGAGTAGATCGTCTTGAAAGGAACCGAAAAGCACGTTCAAGGTGAAGGAATGTGGACAGCCTGTCAGGGCCCACGACCTGATGCAGGACTCAGGTGAGAATCCACCCCGTGCCCAGGTGTGCATGCAAAAGTGTGATGGTGTGTGCACAGGTACACATTAGCAACGTTAGTCTTAAGCTCCACACTGGTGTTTCAGAGACAAGCAGGCATCAGACAGACAATTCACTTCACCATTCTCTTAGGATCTTGAAGGACATAGCAGTAGCACTTTCTGGAGGTTTGGGGGAAGAAAAGCAGGACTTAACAAGGAAGGCACCTTCTGGGCTGAAACACCCTGTCCACTGCGGGAATTTCAGTTTTCCCAGGGAGCAGCGAGCTGCTATGATGGGGAGGAAGAAACACTTAACATCTCCAAGCCTTGTTGTTCTCATCTGTGAAATGGGTCCTGCTGGGGTGCCTTCAGTCAGAATGGGAGAGTATTCTTAACTCCTCAAGACTAGGGGGCATGAACTCAGGTCATCTATTTAGTTCAGTTCAGTTTGGTCACTCAGTCATGTCCGACTCTTTGCGACACCATGGACTGCAGTATGCTGGGCTTCCCTGTTCATCACGAACTCCTGGAGCTTACTCAAACTTATGCCCATTGAATCGGTGATGCTATCCAACCATCTTATCCTCTGTTGTCCCCTTCTCCTGCCTTCAATCTTTCCCAGCATCAGGGTCTTTTCAAATGAGTCAGCTCTTTGCAACAGGTGGCCAAAGTATTGGAGTTTCAGCTTCAGCATCAGTTCTTCCAGTGAATAATCAGGACTGATTTCCTTTAGGATGGACTGGTTGGATCTCCTTGCTGGCCAAGGGACTCTCAAGAGTCTTCTTCAATACCACAGTTCAAAAGCATCAATTCTTTGGTGCTCAACTTTCTTTATAGTCCAACTCTCACATAAATACATGACTACTGAAAAAATCAAAGCTTTGACTAGATGGAATTTTGTCGGCAAAGGAATGTCTCTGCTTTTTAATATGCTATCTAGGTTGGTCATAGCTTTTCTTCCAAGGAGCAAGCATCTTTTAATTTCATGGCTGCAGTCACCACCTGCAGTGATTTTGGAGCCCAAGAAAATAAAGTCTGTCACTGTTTCCACTGTTTCCCCATCTATTTGCCATGAAGTGATGGGATCAGATGCCATGATCTTAGTTTTCTGAATGTTGATTTTTAAGACAATTTTTTCACTCTCCTTTCACTTTTATCAAGAGATTCTTTAGTTCCTCTTCACTTTCTGCCATAAGTGTGGTATCATTTGCACATCTGAGGTTATTGATATTTCTCCCAGCAATCTTGATTCCAACTTGTGCTTCATCCAGTCCATCACGATGTACTCTGCATATAAATTAAATAAGCAGGGTGACAATATACAGCCTTGATGTACTCCTTTTCCTATTTGGAACCAGTCTATTATTCCATGTCCAGCTGTAACTATTGCTTCTTGACCCGCATACAGATTTCTCAGGAGGAAGGTCAGGGGGTCTGGTATTCCCACCTCTTTCAGAATTTTCCACAGTTTGTTGTGATCCACACAGTCAAAGACTTTGACATAGTCAATAAAGCAGAAGTAGATGTTTTTCTGGAACTCTCTTGCTTTTTCAATGATCCAATGGATGTTAGCAATTTGATCTCTGGTTCCTCTGCCTTTTCTAAATCCAACTTGAACATCTGGAAGTTCATAGTTCACTTACTATTGAAGCCTGGGTTGGAGAATTTTGAGCATTACTAGCTTGTGAGATGAGTGCAATTGTGCAGTAGTTTGAGCATTCTTTGGCATTGCCTTCCTTTGGGATTGGAATGAAAACTGATCTTTTCCAGTCCTGTGGCCACTGCTAAGTTTTCCAAATTTGCTGGCATATTGAGTGTAACACTTTCAGAGCATCATCTTTCAGGATTTGAAATAGCTCAGCTGGAATTCCATCATCTCCACTAGTTTTGTTTGTAGTGATGCTTCCTAAGGCCTACTTGACCTCACATTCCAGGATGTCTGGTTCTAGGTGAGTGATCACACCACTGTGATATTACTATCTACCTATTAGTCCTATTAGGTCACCTATTGCTTCAAGTCAACCTGTTGGTTCAGGTCACAGAGTGAAACCTCTCTCCCTCTTACCTAGCATCACCCTCTCCCCTCTGCTGGCTGCCTGTAGACACAGTGTCATGTGAGGGGTTTTTCTGTTGAGCTTCTGATGCCTGAGGCTCTCAGCCTTGTGGACGGAGCATCAGAACATCCAAAGACCTCATAGGAGAGCCTGGGTGTACAGGCATGCTAAGTCACTTCAGTTGTGTTGGATTTCTTATGACCGTATGGACTATAGCCCACTAGGCTCCTCTGTCCATGGGATATCCTAGGCAAGAATACTGGAGTGGGTTGCCATGCCTTCCTCCAGCGGATCTTCCTGACCCAGGGATCGAACCCGCATCTCTTATGTCTCCTGCATCAGCAGGTGGGGTCTTTACCACTAGTGCCACTTGGGAAGCCCATATGACATGTAGCACTAGGGAAGCAGTGATATGTTAAGAAGTATTTCAGCTAATGAATGAATGGAGAATATGACTGTCACCATTTTGTAAACACCCACAAATTAATTTGGGTGCAGTTTAAATTTACTCCCTCTGGATCTAACTGCTTGTTTACACAAAATGCATGGTTCCTTTTAAAGACACTATGGGGTGCTCACTTCGGCAGCACATATACTAAAATTGGAACGATACAGGGAAGATTAGCGTGGACCCTGCGCAAGGATGACACGCAAATTCGTGAAGCGTTCCATATTTTTAGACAACCTCTTTAACAAGTGGTGCTGGGAAAACTGGTCAACCACTTGTAAAAGAATGAAACTAGAACACTTTCTAACACCATACACAAAAATAAACTCAAAATGGATTAAAGATCTAAATGTAAGACCAGAAACTATAAAACTCCTAGAGGAGAACATAGGCAAAACACTCTCTGACATAAATCACAGCAAGATCCTCTATGACCCACCTCCCAGAATATTGGAAATAAAAGCAAAAATAAACAAATGGGACCTAATGAAACTTAAAAGCTTTTGCACAACAAAGGAAACTATACGCAAGGTGAAAAGACAGCCCTCAGATTGGGAGAAAATAATAGCAAATGAAGAAACAGACAAAGGATTAATCTCAAAAATATACAAGCAAATCCTGCAGCTCAATTCCAGAAAAATAAATGACCCAATCAAAAAATGGGCCAAAGAACTAAACAGACATTTCTCCAAAGAAGACATACAGATGGCTAACAAACACATGAAAAGATGCTCAACATCACTCATTATCAGAGAAATGCAAATCAAAACCACAATGAGGTACCATTACACGCCAGTCAGGATGGCTGCTATCCAAAAGTCTACAAGCAATAAATGCTGGAGAGGGTGTGGAGAAAAGGGAACCCTCTTACACCGTTGGTGGGAATGCAAACTAGTATAGCCACTATGGAGAACAGTGTGGAGATTCCTTAAAAACTGGAAATAGAACTGCCATATGACCCAGCAATCCCACTTCTGGGCATACACACAGAGGAAACCAGATCTGAAAGAGACACGTGCACCCCAGTATTCATCGCAACACTGTTTGTAATAGCCAGGACATGGAAGCAACCTAGATGCCCATCAGCAGATGAATGGATAAGGAAGCTGTGGTACATATACACCATGGAATATTACTCAGCCATTAAAAAGAATTCATTTGAACCAGTTCTAATGAGATGGATGAAACTGGAGCCCATTATACAGAGTGAAGTAAGCCAGAAAGATAAAGACCATTACAGTATACTAATACATATATATGGGATTTAGAAAGATGGTAATGATAACCCTATATGCAAAACAGAAAAAGAGTCTCAGATGTACAGAACAGACTTTTGTTGTTGACTCTGTGGGAGAAGGCGAGGGTGGGATGTTTCGAGAGAACAGCATCGAAACATGTATACTATCAAGGGTGAAACAGATTACCAGCCCAGGTTGGATGCATGAGACAAGTGCTCGGGCCCTGGTGCACTGGGAAGACCCAGAGGGATCGGGTAGAGAGG
Organism: Cervus canadensis; assembly: GCF_019320065.1. Lineage (NCBI taxonomy): Eukaryota > Metazoa > Chordata > Mammalia > Artiodactyla > Cervidae > Cervus > Cervus canadensis. Next base: position 28,265,559 of record NC_057386.1, read on the forward strand.
GAGGTGGGAGGGGAGATCGGGATGGGGAATACATGTAAATCCATGGCTAATTCATGTCAATGTATGACAAAAACCACTACAATATTCTAAAGTAATTAGCCTCCAACTAATAAAAATAAATGAAAAAAAAAAAGACACTATGGGAAATTCCAAAGTGCCTAAAACTGCAAAATCCAGACTGGGGAAATTCTATATGTCAAATATTCTAGTTTCTTCAATCCAAGTCTGTGAGAAGAAAGAAAGATTTGAAAGGAGAATCTTTGAACCTAGGGAGACATATCAACCAAATGGACCAACACTCAAACTTTACTTTAAAAAGTTGTATAAGACAATTGAAAAAGTATGAATGCTATAAAACCTTTGATATATTAAGAATTTACTGTGCATTTTAAAAACTGAAAGTGGTATTATGATTACACTTTAAAAAAATCCTATCTCTGGAAGTAGATACTGAAATATTTATAAATGATTCACGTCTAGAATTTGCTTCAAATTGTTCCGGGGCTGGGGAGAAATGAATAAGGGTAAAGATGAAAGAAGATTGCCATGTATTGATAATTTTTGAAGTTAGGTGATAGATACAGTAAGTTCACGATAGTCTTCTGTCTACTTTTTGATTTGTTCAAAAATTTCCATAATGAAAACTTAAGAAAAATTTGGAAGAAGCCAAGATATTCTTAGATGGAGTAGGCAAAAAGATAAATAAGCTGTGGCCCATGCAGACAGTGAAATATTATTCAGCACTAAAAAAATAATGAGCTATCAAGCCATGAAAAGATATGGAGGAACTTGAAGTGCATGTTACTAAGTGTAAGAAACCAGTCTGAAAAGGGTGCGTATGTTTAATTCCAACTACATGACAGTCTGAAAAAGGCACAGCTATAGAGACAGAGCACAGAGGATGTTGAGGGCAGTGAAAACACTATGAATGGCACTTAATGCATTTGTCCAAACCTGCAGAATATACAGCACCAGGCATGAACCCTACTGTCAACTGCAGACTTTGGGAGACAGTGTCATGTCATTGTAGGTTCATCAATTGTAGCAAATTTAACAAACGTGCCACTCTATTGGGGGATGTTGAGAGAAGGAGGTAGGAACAGGGGGTATGTGCAAAATCTCTGTAACTTCTCAATTGTGCTGTGAACCTAAACTACTCTGATAAGATAAGTAAGATCTTAAAATACCCAGACACACACAAAGCAATATCATTAGTCATTAGAGAAATACACATTAAAATCACAATGAGATACTACCGCACACCTGTTAGGTGGGCAAACAATAATAATAAGGGACAACCCTAGATTGTGGAGCAACTGGAACTCTCACGACACTGCAGGACCACTACAGTGTTACACAGGCCCCTTGGAGATGGAACTTGGCAGTTTCTGTAAAGTTAAACATACACCAACCTTATGATGAGCAATCCCATATCTGGGCATTTACCCAAGAGAAATAAAGACATGTTCACACAAAAACCTATATGCAAATGTCTACAGACACTTGATTCAAAATTTCTCAAAACTGGTAACAATCCAAATGTCCTTCAACTGATGAATGAATAACCACATGTTGTCCTTCCATTGGAGAGAAATTCTCATTGGAAAAAACCCTATTCTGGGAAAGATTGAAGGCAAAAGGAGAAGGGGGGACAACAGAGGATGAGATGGCTAGATAGCATCGCTGACTCAATGGACATGAGTTTGAGCAAACTCCGGGAGATAGTGAAGGACAGGGGAGCCTGGAGTGCTTCTATACACAGAACAACAACAGTCTTTCCATGCAATGGAATTTTATTTACCAAGAAAAAAAGGAATGCAGATTTGATCCATACAAGGGCATGGTAAATCTCCCAAGCGTCATGCTAAAACAGAAGCAGCCTGACTCTACAGGCTACATCAATGTGACTCCATTTTTACGACATTCTCAAAAAGACAGAAGAATGGTCCCAGTGGGTGGGAGTGGGGTTGACTACCAATGGGTAGGGAGGAATTTTAGAGGGTGATGGAGCTGTTCTGTGTCTTGATAGTGGTGCTGGTTACAACATGGTATGATGTCTTGAAACTCCTAGAACTGTCCATTTTAAAAGGGTGCACGTGTGCATGTTCAGTCTCTTCAGTCGTGTCTAGATCTCTGGGACCCCATGGACTGTAGCCCACCAGGCTCCTCGGTCCATGGGATTCTCCAGGCAAGAATGCTGGAATGGGTTGCCAGGTCCTCCTCCAAGGGATCTTCCCGGGATCGAACAGCATCTCCAGAAGCTCCTGCACTGCAGGCAGATTCTTTACTGCTGAGCCGCCAGGGAAAACCTTAAGGGTGTGTTTGCTCTATGTAAATTAACTAGATTTTTTTTTAAATTTTATTTTGAATGTAAATCATTGTGAGAGATAACAGCGGGCTAAAAGCCAATGACATTAAAATGAGGTCAATTGGCCAACAACTGCTGGCAGTTGGTGTTCTGACCCTTCCTGATTTTGGAGAACAAACGTTAAGGATGGTGGAGTGCCCGGGGCTCCAGAAGGAAAGAGAGTGGGGGAAGGGACGGGACAGGCTGGGGACCAGCTGGTGGGGCTTCCTTGGGAGACCCAGCAGGCCCCAATCCAGTCCCTAGGGGCACTTGAATAAGCCATTCATTTGCTAATGATTCTTTGGGAGCAGCTTACCCGGAGTCCTGGTGTCCAGTCGCCAGCCCCACATACCTCCCCTGCTCATTAAATTCTTTTCCTTGGTTTGCTAGAAAAATATTCTGAGACCAAATGATACATCACAGGTGTACTGAGTCCTGTGACTCAGTCCTGTTTCAGCACAAAACCAGATGAGATTCTGTCCTAAAATTCTTTTCCCTGGTGTTTTGCACACAAGGTGCCACGTGGCAGGAGAATGCAGGACCCAGAGTCTGAATTCCGGGGCTTCGGTCCAGGACATACCCATGATGGACGTTGTTGACCAGCCTCAGTTTCATCGCCTGTCAAATGGAAGTTGTCATTCTGAGCAATAATGTACTTTCTGTATTTTTAAGCAGTTTGTTATCTGAAAAATGTTATTTACATGGGAAAGCACTGGTGAGGGCCTGAATCCCCTGAGTCGTGACCTGGGCTCCCCCCACCCTCTCCGGATGGCTCAGACCTTTGTTCTACAGCTCTTACATCTGGGATATGATACGCGCCTTCTTGCGATGGGGAGGGGGGATCCCGATTCCCACTAATGCAGCCCCTAACAATGGCTTCGATGAAAGAGATAAGGGAAGAGGCCAGAGGGTCTCCGGAAAGAAAGGGAGCTTGTAGCTTTTCAAGTTCAATGAGGCTTAGGAGGTTGGAGGGCTCTTCACATAAAGGCTTGTTGAAAAGAGCTCCCCTGATTCAAAGCCCAGGCTTTCCCAGACCCCTGACCACTTGCAGCCGTCCGGAGGGACATGCGTGTACCATGTGTCAGCTTCCCTTCTCCATCACTTTTCCACCCCAAGCCTGGAGCCCAATCTGTAAGGACCCAAAGGGATCACCTGCAAGGTCTGACTGGCGGCAGCCTGGGAACCCCAGGCAGCAGGTGCAGCCTGCATCACCGTGCCAGCTCAAGGACTTGATGTATGCAAATGCTGGGCCCAGGGGCCCGAGGACAATGCAGCATCCTTAATCCCCCTGGGCGAGGGAAGGGGGAGCCTTGGTCCACACCCCTCCCCCCTGCTGAAGCCTCGGAAGGAAGGAGCTCTTCCTGCACCCGCCCTGCCTCCCTTCAAAGCTTGCAGCCCAGAGGCGTCCCTGGCTCCAACAGAGATGCCTGGAAGGCTCAGCCCGGTGCCCTGGGGCCTGCAAGGGGACCCTCAGCGGTTCCTGCTTTTTGGTGAAAATGAGCAAGCCCTGGAGTGGGCAGGGGGCCTGAGGAGGTCTAATGCTGCTGTGCAGGCCTCAGCCTCCAAGTCAAAGTGAAAGTGTTAGTTGTTCAGTCGTGTCTGACTCTTTGTGACCCTGTGGACAGTAGCCCACCAGGCTCCTCTGTCCATGGGATCTCCCAGGCAAGAATACTGGAGTGTGTTGCCATTTCCTTCTCCAGGGGATCTTCCCGACCCAGAGATAGAAGCCGGGTCTCCTGCATTGCAAGGCAGACTCTTTACTGCCTGAGCCATCAAGGAAGCTCAGCATTTGTGATTTCTTCCACCCAAGCAAAGCCCAGCTCTTACTCTGCTGGCCCGAGCACTTGGGCCAGTCACTCTCCCCTTGGTGACCGAGGCAGCCCTCTGAGGACCCAAAGCAAAAGGAATGTGGCTTCTATCTGATGGGTGTGAATTATCACCACTGCCACCAAGGGGACCAGGGTTTCCGTCCCCACCTTAGGTCGTGAAAGCCCTCATTTGTATCCACTCTTAAAACTTTTCAAGTTGGTACTGTGTTTCCATTTTCAGATGGAAAATGCATGGTCCCAGATTGTAACTCCCCCAACCCCCCACCACCCCGCCCTGCCCCAAATTGCGCCTCCCAGGTCCTCTTCACCCCACAGAGGAACTCAACCTTCAGAGTGCATCTACTTAAGCCTTGGGCTAGAAGAAGTATGATGCAGTCTGCACACAAATGAGGAATGTTTTACAGGAGCCCCAAGTTGTTCAGATTCTGCTAATATCTGCCATGCTTTCTTCCTCCTTCCTGATGTTTTCGAGGCCCTTTCTTTCATTAAACTCCAGCCTCAGGTGAGTACCAATACCCGGCTCTCATGGTGTTCCCAAAAGCTCCCTGGATTCTGGCTCCGTTCTGGGGCATGGCTCCCTTCAAGCGAGGAGGAGGTGCACTGTTAGGTAAAGCTGGAGGCTCCCTCCAGGCCTGGGATTCCGTGACTCCGGAGAGGTCCCTAGCTGTGCCATAATCCTGTGGCATGCGTGTCTGCTGTCGAATGCCACTTTAGCTCTGCCCCCGGGACAGGAACAAAGCTTGGGCTGGAGCTTTTTGAAAGACAAGACTAAACATTTCCCCTTCTGTTTTCTTATCTCTGGGAAGATTTGTTTCTGAGGCGCTCTGAGTCTGATTGCATTTAGGAGGAGCTGTGGGCTGGCTCTGGGCTCTGGGCTCTGGCACTTGGGCACGGGGACCCTCTTCTGGACACCGTGGCTGTGTCCGAGCTTGAGCCCATCCAGTGGCATGCGGAATTGCTTAGATGTCCTCTTCCCTCTATCAAGAGCTTCAGAAAAGCCAAAGGCGCCGCCCACTCGCCCTCCTGCCACGGGGAGAGTCCGGTTCATTACTTTCTAATGTTTTCAGATTCAAATGATCGTGTCAATTAGCAATAGGAAATCACCATTAGGTCATCTTTCCTATGCTCTCAGGGGCTGAAGCAGGATCAATGTATGTTCTCCTGCCCTTTGTTCTCCCTCGTGTTAAATAATGTAAGGAAGGGGGCTTCTGTTCTTGAGAGAGTATTACATATTCTAATAGATTTTCCCAGTTAAGAAGGCCTTTCATCTTTGGCCCAAAGTTTCCTTTTTTGAAATTCATTTCAGGACTTCATTTTTCGGATCTCTTTTCCACGGCAGCCTCTCCCTTCTGGGATTTAGACTCTAAAGATGCATTTTGTAAAACTGGTTCTGTAAGTGAGATATACAAGCCTGCCCAGGACGGGAAACAAGTCCAAGTGGACCAGATCTTTTCTTCCTGCTGTTACACAAATAAGTGAAATGATTATAGAAACAATCACAGAGACAAACGAGTGGGTGATACTAACCCAGAACTCTGGGGCGTTGTGGGCCAGAGGTCTCATTGAGATTTTTTTCCTAGATTTTTTTATGATTCAAACAATGTAACTTGTTCTGTTCCCTTCAGAAGGACCTGACATGCTGCTTAGAAACATCTCTTTTCCTTGCTCAGCCACCTCCTTCTGTACCAACACCACCTGGTTCCATCCAAGGATGAAGGAGGCAGTTAGGGAATCAGGGGCTCTTAGGGGCTGTGAGCGGAAGTGCGTTCTTACTGACGACTCAGAGGATGTGGCCTCTTCAGCCCCTGTTCAGAGACCAAAAACAAAAAGGTCTCATTTTTCAGAGGTGCCCATGAAGCATTGACTTGTTCAAAGACTATAGGTGCTTAACTCAACTCTGTGCTTCTGGCTGGTTCTACAGACAATTGGGAAATCATTTGCAAATCTGGCCAGAACTCTCTCTGGACTCTTCCCACAGTACTTTTCTCAACTCCTGGCAACCTGGCTGGAGACGCCCCGCCCCCCAAATCCCACCCACTGCTCCCACCCCATGCGTCTCCCCTTTCAGATTTCTCCCCTTCCTTGGCTCTTGACTTCCAAGCCACTGAAAGGCATTCTGATCAGTTAATTCAAGGTCAAGTTCTCCTTGAAGGACAAGGCATGTGGCTACTTTCTGTCCTCAGCAGCTTGCACAAGACTTGTCTGTGCAAAGTAGGCGTTCATTTGAGGTAAGTTAATTAGAAGAGGGGCTACTGTTTTTTATAAAGATTTCAAAGACATGGCTCACTCCTTCAGCTTCCTTCCTGTCATTCCTCTGTCTCTCCTTCCCTCCCTTCCCTCTTTCTCTTCTTGTCTTTCTCCTTTCCCAATGCATAGTCTTCATCCCTCTTTTTACAAATATTGTTGAACACTTGAGCAACACCTTTTTAAAATGGTTTTTTATTAATATTTTAAAAATTTATTTACTGTTAATTGGAGGATAATCACTTAACAATTTTGTCTTGGTCTCTGCCATATATCAACGTGAATTGGCCATGGGTATACATATGTCCCCTTCCTCCTGAACCTCCCTGCCAGCCCTCCATCCCATCCCACCCCTCTAGGTTGTCACAGAGCATCTGATTTGAGCTCCCTGGATCATACGGCGAATTCCCACTGGCTGTCGTTTTACGTATGATAATGTGTATGTTTCAATGCTACTCTCTCAGTTTGTCTCACCCTCTCCTTCCCCCACTGAATACACAAGTCTGTACTCTAAGTCTGCATCTCCATTGCTGCCCTGCAAATAGGTTCATGAATACCATCTTTCTAGATTCCATGTAAATGCACAATATGCGAGTTGTTTTTCCCTTTCTGACTTCTAGGGATTCAGAAGAAAACAAGATGGACAAAGCACTTTTGTGAAACTTGTATCTGTTGGGGAAATACCATAACCAAGTCACCACAGGAGTGTGTGACATAAACTCAGAGCGTGGCCATGCTGGGAAGAGCATCCCCTGTGAGATGTTCGGCAGAGAGAGGGTAGCAATGCGGGGAGGGGGAGGAGGAGGGACTTCCTCGGGACTGGTGACCTGGTAACCTCTCCGAAGTGACTTTTGAGCTGAGAGTTGACCAACAAGAAACATTCACCTTTGTGGAGTGCTGGGGGCAAAGATAGCTGGGGCTTCCCAAGTGGTACTAGTAGTAAAGAACCTACCTGCTGATGCAGGAGATGTAAGAGATGCAGGTTTGATCCCTGGGTCTGGAAGATCCCCTGGAGGAGGGTGTGGCAACCCACTCCAGTACTCTTGCCTGGAGAATCCCATGGACAGGGGAGCCTGGCAGGCTACAGTCCATGGGGTCGCAAAGAGTAGGACACGACTGAAGCAATTTAGCACAGGGCGGCAGAGTGCCAGTCAGACTGTAAAGTGGGATGATAAACATCTTTGCGAGGGGGAGAAGGTGGGGAGCACTTGGGAAATTAGTAGGAGGCAGCCAGCTGGTGTGCACTGAGCTGACGGTCAGACCTCGTCAGAGCCTATTGCATCGATGTGAAGCCTTGTGGGCCTTGGAAACAAGGATGCACTTTAATCAGAAAGATAATTCTTTACTGTTGTCATTTTGTACCTGTCCTATCCCTGCTCTGGGTGTTATATTAAGTATGGCTGTGTTACACATTGCTCCAGGTTTAGTGCCTTAAAATAATGATCATGTCTGAAAGAGACACGTGCACCCCAATGTTCATTGCAGCACTGTTTATAATAGCCAGAACATGGAAGCAACCTAGATGCCCATCAGCAGACAAATGGATAAGGAAGCTGTGGTACATATACACCATGGAATATTACTCAGCCATTAAAAAGAATTCATTTGAATCAGTTCTAATGAGATGGATGAAACTGGAGCCCATTATACAGAATGAAGTAAGCCAGAAAGATAAGGAACATTACAGCATACTAACACATATATATGGGATTTAGAAAGATGGTAATGATAACCCTATATGCAAAACAGAAAAAGAGACTCAGATGTACAGAACAGACTTTTGGACTCTGTGGGAGTAGGCGAGGGTGGGATGTTTCGAGAGAACAGCATCGAAACATGTATATTATCTATGGTGAAACAGATTACCAGCCCAGGTTGGAGGCATGAGACAAGTGCTCGGGCCCTGGTGCACTGGGAAGACCCAGAGGGATCGGGTAGAGAGGGAGGTGGGAGGGGAGATCGGGATGGGGAATACATGTAAATCCATGGCTGATTCATGTCAATGTATGACAAAACCCACTACAATATTGCAAAGTAGTTAGCCTCCAACTAATAAAAATAAATGAAAAAAAAAAGAATTCCAAAAAAAAAATATATATATAATGATCATGTATGATCTCAAAATCTCTGGGCTCAGGAATTCAGAGGCCCTCACTGGGCAGTCCAGCCCAAGGTCTCCAACTCTGCTCATTGAAAGGCTCCATGGGGGCGGGAAGACGTCTTTTCCAGACAGCTCACTCCTGTGACTACTGCTGCCCATGGTCACAGACCTCAGTCCTCAGCCATGTGAAGCCCTCTCTGGGGCTGCTGGAGTGTCCTCAGGATATGGGGGCCAGATTCCTCGAGTGTGAGTGACCCGGAGAACCTCAGCCAAGCTGTGAGGTCTTCCTTGGCTAGACCTCAGAAGTCACAAGTCCTTATTTCTACAGCATCCTCTAGGATACACAGGTCAGCTTTGGGGTCAAAGGGCATGGATCAGGGAGGTGAGGGACATTAAGAACCAACCACAGGAGAAGGAAATGGCAACCTACTCTAGTACTCTTGCCTGGAAGATTCCATGGACGGAGGAGCCTGTTAGGCTACAGTCCGTGGGGTCGCAAAGGGTTTGGACATGACTGAACGACTTCACTTTCTTTCTTTCTGTAGTTTCTTTTGGAGGAGGAAATGGCAACCCACTCCAGTGTTTTTGCCTGGAGAATCCCATGGACGGAGGGGCCTGGTGGGCTGCGGTCTATGGGGTTGCAAGAAGTCGACATAACTAAGCAACTAACACACACACACACACACACACACACACAGGTCTGCTTGCTTATCTGTGCTTAGTGATGTTTATGCTGGATAATTCCCAGAGTCTTTTCTAAACCTAGCATTTTTGGGTGATAACTTCCATGAATACTCCTGTTCTCATAGGATTCTGGTTTTCACTAGTTCATCCCTCTGCTCCGATGGAAGGTCATGAGAAGATGGAGGAGAGGACTTGGATGAAGCTCACAGTCCCCTCAAATCAGACCACAAGAGATGCTCCTAGGCTTACACTAGAGCTGACACAACTCTGGCTGCAAGGAGTAAAAAAAATAAAGCTGTCGAGCTTTATGACTCACCTCATAGGAGGGACTTGGCAAGCCTGAGCTCACCGAATATTCCACGGCACCAGGGTTGTCTTCACTGGGGCGTCTCCAAGCCACATACATACCAGTGTTATCAGCAGGGAATTGTTATGAGGGGGCAGCCTGACAATGTGGCATTGTCCTGTGGGATTTATGGCCAGGTTTTAACAAATGACCCATTATCCCATGTGTTTTTCCCTGGGTCGTTCGATACGCCTCAGCGCAGGCTCTCGGGGGATATTTGGGAACACCTGTTTTTCTGTGGTGTCTCCAATACTTCTTGGTACATCTTTCCACTCTTGATTGGCACTGTTCTGGCAGGGTCCTGAAGATGGAATGTTGTTGTAGGGGAGCCTGGGGGAGTTGGCAAGGGCAGTCCTGGTGGCAGCTGTGATTTGTGGCAAAGAATGTTCCAGAGTTGAATTTGCCCCAGCAAAGCTCCTACTGCAGCTCAGCATGAGATGGAATGATGGTGTCAAAATCTGTAGAAAGGAGAAGAGGGTATTGTATGTCATCCAGGGTTAAGGAGGGAAAAAACATCTTTTGAAAGTTACAAAAACATTCTTAAGGAAATACATCACTGGATCACTAGGATTTGTCTGAAAACCGGGGTTCAAAGCCTTATGTCTTAGAGCTTCCTTGATAGCTCAGTTGGTAAAGAATCTGCCTTCAATGCAGGAGACCCCAGTTTGATTCCTGGGTCGGGAAGATCCCCTGGAGAAGGGATAGGCTACCCACTCCAGTATTCTTGGGCTTCCCTTGTGGCTCAGCTGGTAAAGAATCCACCTGCAATGTGGGAAACCTGGGTTCAATCCTTGGGTTGGGAAGATCCCCTGGAGAAGGGAATGGCTACCCACTCCAGTGTTCTGGCCTGGAGAATTCCATGAACTCTGTAGTCCATGGGGGTCACCAAGAATCGGACACGACTGAGTGACTTTTGCTTTCACTTCCCTTTGGTACCTGTTGCTAGTGAAACTCCCAGCTATGTTATTTGTCCTATGTGTGGTCTGCTTCTCTCACTGAGAATAAGCTTCTCGAGGGTAGGCACCTACATTTAAAAATCCAGAGAAGCCCTGGGTCCTTTTAGGTGGGCAAGCCACCCCTTTTGATCCTGGGTTTTAGAGTGGGTAGATCGCCATTTGGGACTTACAGGGCACCTCTGGGTCCCTCTGAGTTGCTCCTTCCCCCCCTTCCCTCTTCCCACTGAGGATGAAGAAGAGTTAGAGAAAAGAAATCAGTGCAAAGTCACTTTTTGCTGTGTCACATAGGAGCTCCGCATAGTGCTCTGTGATGACTTAGAGGGGTTGGATGGCAGGTGGGTGGGAGGGAGGCTACAGAGGGAGGAGACAGGTGCACACTTATAGCTGATTCACTTTGCTGTAGAACAGAAACTAACGCAACATTGTAAAGCAACTATACTCCAATAAAGAAATTCTATGATGCTGACAAGTCAAAATGCATGAAGTGGTAAAATGTGGTCATGTCTTAGTCTTTTTAAAACTTTCTTTAGCTACTCTATGTTTCCAACAATTTTCAACTTTTAGATTAATTTTCAGCCTTGAAAAATTAAGATAGCAGAGCCTTTCAGCCGTTTATTCTTCTGACAAATAGTAGCTCAACAGCTACCATCGACATCCATTCTTGGGACTGAGTCATGATAGAAACCAAACACCATCCCTGTTTTCTAGGAGCTTCAAAGTCCATGCAATCTTTCTCAGAAGAGCATTTTTTGAGACATAAAATAGAATAGATAAGATTAAAACATAAAATGAATTACAATGTATAGATACTGTTAATAAACTATTTTAAAAGCTGCAATGCAGTGCAGTTAGTCACTCAGTCATGTCCAACTCTTTACGGCCCCATGGACTATAGCCCACCAGGCTCCTCTGGCCATGGAATTCTCCAGGCAAGAGTACTGGAGTGGGTTGCCACACCCTCCTCTAGGGGATCTTCCCGACCCAGGGATCTAACTCAGGTCTCTTGCATTGCAGGCAGTCTCTTTACCGTCTGAGCTACCAGGGAAGCCACACAATGTAGTTATAGATGTAATTTTAAATTAATTGAATGACAATTGTGATGAGAAAGAAAAATCCTATAGTGAACCAAACTGGAAAAGAATATTAAAAAGAAGAATGTATACAAATGTATAACCAAATGGCTTTGCTGTATAACAGGAATTAACAACATCGTAAATCATCTATCCATGCCCTGTGCTGCGCTCAGCTGCTTCAGTCATGTCTGACTCTTTTCGACCCCATGGACTGTAGCCCACCAGGCTCCTCTGTCCAGGGGATTCTGCAGGCAAGAATACTGGAGTGGGTTGCCATTTCCTCCTCTGGGGGATCTTCCTGACCCAGGGATCGAACCCAGGTCTCTTATATCTCCTACATTGGCAGGTGGGTTTTTTACCACTAGTGCCACTTGGGAAGCCCATAAATCAATTATGCTTCAATAAAAATAAATAAGAAAAAAGATCTTTATTGGAGTTCTGAAAAAGATTTGGGGGGGTGGGGTCCTAAAAGAGTATGTCGTCTCTGTCCCAGGGCTGAGGTTATCCGGGGAAGCAGTGCCTAGAAGTGCTGATGTAAAAATTACTCAAGCAGCCTACTGGGGTGGGATCATTTCAACTTGGGTGCTTAAAAGCGCCTGAACGTTGCATGCAAGGAGCTCATCAGATCCCAGCAAAGGCTGGCATGGCACACTCTGAGATGCTCTCAAGGGATTTAAGGCTTGTGCCCTGGAATGTTCCCCTTTCCTGTTTCCATCCTGATGAGTGAGCAAAATGGCTCTGGGTGGAAAAAACCTTCCGTTTGGCAACTGCACCAAATCATGGATAGAAAATAGTATTTTGGATGTAATTGGTGCCTTTTTCGATTGACAGAGACCAAGAGAGTTCTTATTTATTTTGAGAAAAAAAAAACAAAAAAAACAACACACGAATTCAGTGGAAATAGGTGTGTAATTGGACCAGCTCCTGGGACCCAGCACACAGCAGAATTAAATTCTAGTTGCTGACAACCTAATGTGTCTTTCCTCTCTGGTCATAAGTTTAGGAGAATGAACCCAGGATTGAAAAGCTTTCCCTCTTATGCGATAGTTCCCCTTTGTAAGGGTGCAGAGATAGTAAGACACCTTGATTAGTCTCTTTTGTACTGCAGAGGTTACCAGAATACCCGGGCAATCAATTACAGAATATTTTGGCTGGGCCAACTGGAGGTGTCCCATTCTTGTGGGTGAATAGAACCATCCCTACCCTGGTAAGAGGACTTTCTGGGAGCGGAAAGGGGATGCTCTTAGCTCTTTTGATGTGAGGTCCAAAGTTATTATAACCCATTCAATGGGCTGAGGTTGTCCTATTGGGGCCAGTTGTCAGAAAATGAGCTCATGGTCTTGGAAGAGAAATTATCGTAAGAGAGGGCACTCTTGTCTAGTGATCCCTAGCTTAATAGTAAGGATCTAGATGACCCCAAGAAGAAAGCTCAGGTGTCATGGTGAAATATCTTCTGCTCTGGGCTTCCATAGTGGTTCAGATGATAAAGAATCTGCCTGCAGTGCAGGAGACCTGGGTTGGATCCCTGGGTCAGGAAGATCCCCTGGAGAAGGGAATGCCACCCACTCCAGTATTCTTGCCTGGGAAATCTCATGGACAGAGGAGGCTGGTGGGCTATATAGTCCATGGGGTTGCTAAGAGTCAGACACAACTGAGGGACTAACACTTTCACTTCACTCAGCTTCCTGGAATAAAGACTACACTTTTGGGGAGCATATGCTATTTTTTTGGCACTTGCTTGCATTTATGCCTTATGTTATAAAAGAGCTGCAGTGTTGGAAGCCTAGGTCAGCTCCTGAGGATCACCCAAAGTGCGTGCAACTCTTCATCAAACCCTGAGAGCAACAGCTCTGCACCAGTCGGAGACAGGACCCTTCCACTCCACGGACTTCCCAGACCCCAGGCCTGGGTTTCTTACCGGTGAGGCATTTGTGAGCAGCACAGAGTCCTCTACGGCAGGCAGATTTCTTCATGGTTTGGGGACTTAACCATGGGAGGGAGAGAAAAAATGCCCTTCTTTCAATTTGTGGTATAAGCCCTGGGAGTCATAATCTGGACACGGAAGAAATATGATCTGAAGTCGCACCCTTGGGCAGTGAAGTGGGGCGTATCAATTATCCTTGACTGTGGAGCAGCCAGATTGCCCAAAGGCAAGTTTAATCGAGAAAGAGAGAGAGAGAGAGAGAGAGAAAAGAAGAAGAAGAAGAAGGAGGAGAAGGAGAAGAAGAAGAAGAGAGGGAGAAATACGCTCCTAGGAGCCCTCCGCCATCTTTTCCTTTACAACATTTTCTAACAGCAGGAGCTTTCAAATACTCCCTGACACATCAAGAATGATGGAAGACGGACTGTGTGCCAGGCACACACGTGTTTGGGAAAATCCCTGCCCCCATGGAGCTGACACTCTAAAGGAGGGAGACAGACAACAAGGAGTTAAAATGTTAAGTAAGTTAAGTATGCAGTATGTTGGAGCCGGGGAGCACAGTTGAGGGAAAAGGCACATAGTGGAGCACAGTTGAGGGAAAAGGCACAGAGTATGTGGGCGGGGAGCTGGCAGACTGCAATTTTAGGGGAAAAAACCAGGTCTCATGGAGAGGGTGCTATGTGAGCAAAGCTGTGAAAGAGGTGTTAGGAGGGCGAAGGGAAGGCGGATTTATGCAGAGTCAATAGCCACTGTGAAGGTCCTTGAGCAAGGGTGTCAGGCATAATTGATGGACAGCAAGGTGGCCAGTGTCGCTGGAGCCGGGGGAAGGAGGAGATTGTTAGGAGATGGGCTGGTGGGGGATGGTGGTGGTGGTGGTGAGGGGCATGTGGTGTCAGACCACGAAGGTCTTGTAGGTCACAGAAAGCCCGTGGGCTCCTGGAAATCATCACTGGAGGATTTTAAACAGAAATGGTGTGTTCTGACTTATATTTGAAAACTCTATCACTCCCACTATGGTGCTCAAGGAGAATATTGGGGGTGGGAGGAAGCCTGGAAGCAAGGAGCCCAGTGAGAGGTTATTGCAGTGACCCAGAAGAGAGAGGCTGGGGGTCTGGGCCGAGTGGTGGCTGTGGAGATGAGATGGGGGGAAGAATCCCATGGACAGAGCAGCCTGGCAGGCTATAGTCCATGGGGTCACAAAGAGTCAGACATGACTTAGAGACTAAATAACAAATAGCCAATCACACAAATCAAGAGAGATACTTCAGGAGAAAGGACTTTTTTTTTTTTTTTTTTTTTAACAAAGGGCTCCCTATTTTTATTTTGGACAGGACTCTTAAAAATTGTGTTGCTGGCCCTGGTGGGAAGTCATCTATGGACAAAAGTGTCTACTACCTACTCCCCTGCCCCAAAACAAGCTTCGAGGAGCCTGGCTTGGACCACAGGTCCACAGGCCCCCAAGAGCTGAGAGCTGCTCTTGGGGAGATCTGACCCAACGGAAGATGCTGGGACTGTAGCTCTGCGGCTGGAATCCTGACTGACTGCTTCCAGACGGTCCAGGCTGCCGTCAGAGCAGGATAATGAGCAGTTCCTTCTGAGGACAAACGAAGCCCAGGCAGGAAGGACAGTCGTTAGCAGCTCTCCTGTGGATATACCAAGGCCAGCAGAACCGTCTGCAGACAAGTAATTTGACTGGGTGTGTTTTGACAGTAAACTCAAACCAGACAGAAGTTGGGTGGGGAGGGGGGAGAGAGAATGAGGAAGAAGCCATGAACTTTCCAGGAGAAAATAACTGTTTTCCTTCACGCTCGGGGCTCCAGAGATGAGTTGCAGTGAGCAGGCTTCCTGGGGAGCAGGCACGGGCTGATGGGAAACTCCCTGGGTCGAGTGTCAGTCCCTGGGGTCCCTGGTCCATCTCTGTTACAGACCAGCTGAGCCCTGCAGGGCAGTGGTATCAGCCTTGCTGAGCCTCTGTTAGCATCCTTCTAAGATTTCTATAACCCAGAACTTATCCATGTGCTTAGGAGGGAAGGATGGGAAGGGACCCCTGAGCCTCAGTCATCACTTTCCTGCCTTACCTCAGACTGGAGGGTTGCCAAGGGAATGGCCCTTGGTTTGGGAGTAAATGGGCGAATGTGCCCATGGATCCGTCAGACTGAGCACATGGGCTCTACCCCTGACACAGCAAGAGGGAGCCAGGTCCCCCTCGAGGACCCTCAAACACCTGCTGCAATTCCTGAAAACTGTTAGCTTGTTTCATTTTGAGCTCCAGCTGTCTGGACTCATTATCTGCTTTTAGAAATCCACAGATTAGCAAGTGCAGTCAGGCATGTTGCCCAGGCATAATAAGGTCAGTCACCAGGGAATCGAAAAGAGTAAACTAATATTCTCCCTTACAGTTCCTGACAGGTGGTACTCACCTTGGCTGGCTCTGAACCTCACTCCCAGGCTTGTTGTCTACAGGGGTGTCTGTACCTTTGGTCTTTGCTGAGAACTTGCCTTACTGTGGCGTCCAGAGCATCCCTCTGGCTTGTATTATTTCTGTAGTGGTTATTTTCAAAGTAGATTTGCCTTGTGCATGCGAGAATCCATCCATCAAACAGTGTTAACTAAGAATCTGCTGTGTGCAAGGAAGGTTTTTATTCTGAGGCTATGCGCCCTTGAGAAGATGTCTGAGGTGGTCTTTGTCATGAAGCAGGCTTTCTCAATCTTTTTGTCCTTACTGATCCCTTAAGAAGAAAATTTTTCATTTACATTCCTCCACCAAAAGAAATTAAATTGTGTAAGGAACAAAATTTCATGAGGGAGGTTGGAAGTTTGAAGAACCACAGACCACTGAGGTATTTAATATTGTTTTCATACTTTGCAAGAACCTATTTTCCTCCTCCGGGAGGCAATATGGTCCCCATTGAGAACGATACCATCAAGGACCCACTGGCAAGAGATAAGAGATAAGTGAGAAGACAGAATAGCTAATAAGACCCCAAAGTTTGGACTCAAACATCCTGGGTTGACTTAGCACAAGTACTTCTGGTCCTCAATTTCCTGACTTGTAAACTGGTCCAATGATGGTTCCTTCCTCATCGTGTTACGTAAAGATTAAGTTAGATAGTATTCAGAAATTATTTACAAAACAGAAACAGACTCGCAGATGTAGAGAATGAATGTATGGTTGCCAGAGGAGAAGAATGAGGAGAAAGGAATGTAAGGGAGTTTGGGATCGACAGGTATACTCTACTATATCTGAAATGGTTAAGAACAAGGAACTACTGTATAGCACAGGGAACATGCTCAATGTTACATGGCAGCCTGGACAGGATGGGAATCTGGGGAAGAATGAGTACATGTAATGTATGGCTGAGTCCCTTTGCTGTCCGCCTGAAACCATCAGAACATTGTTAATCAGCTATGCATGCATGCTCAGTCGCTTAGCTGTGTTCAACTCTTCGAGGCCCCATGGACTCTATCCCACCAGGCTAATCCAATAAAAAATTAAGTGTTTTTTTTTTAATTAGGTAATATTTACATAGTGCTTAGTAAAATGCCTGACATGAAGTAAGCACTAAATGGTAGCTTGGGGCCAAAATCTGTATTCATTATATACAGATGCACAGTAAACTGCCCAAACTTAAAAGAGCAAACATTTATGATCTCAGGTGGCTTCTGAGGGTAAGGAGTCCATGATGAACTCAGTTAGGTGTGGTTGCACACAAATGGAATTGTCTTGGAGAGGGTCGTTTTCAGCACTGCTAGGCTGTATTTTAAGGGACATAAGGATGGCACATCAAAACTCAGCATACTTTCCATAAGACAATGTTGAAGATTTTATTTGTTTTATTAAATGTGTTCTATCCTGCTTTTGAGGGCCTATTGGAGAAAAATATAGGAAATGGTTGTGCTTCCTGGGGATAGTTGGTTCAAGAGGGCTACTTAAGAATGCTCTAAATTATGCAATAATCAGATTCACTTTCCCTTTTGGAACAAACAAATATACCATACTGTTATACGGTATAACACATATGCATATTAGCTTCATGCCTGTGAACTTCCAGATGCTCAAGCTGGATTTAGAAAAGGCAGAGGAACCAGAGATCAAATTGCCAACATCTGCTAGATCATCAAAAAAGCAAGAGAGTTCCAGAAAAACATCTACTTTTGCTTTATTGACTACACCAAAGACTTTGACTGGGTGGATCACGACAAACTGTGGAAAATTCTTAAAGAAATGGGAATACCAGACCACCTTACCTGCCTCCTGAGAAATCTGTATGCAGGTCAAGAAGCAACAGTTAGAACTGGACATGGAACAACAGACTGGTTCCAAATAGGAAAAGGAGTACGTCAAGGCTGTATATTGGGGAAAAAAAAAATGCTGTATATTGTCACCCTGCTTATTTAACTTATATGCAGAGTACATCATGCGAAATGCTGGGCTGGATGAAACTCAAGCTGGAATAAAGATTGCTGGGACAAATATCAATAACCTCAGATATGCAGATGACACCACCCTTATGGCAGAAAATGAAAAACTAAAGAGTCTGTTGAAAGTGATAGAGAGGAGTGAAAAGTTGTCTTAAAACTCCACATTCTGAAAACTAAGATCATGGCATCTGGTCCCATCATTTCATGGCAAATAGATGGGGAAACAGTGGAAACAGTGAGAGACTTTATTTTTTGGACTCCAAAATCACTACAGATGGTGACTGCAGCCATGAAATTAAAAGACACTTGCTCCTTGGAAGAAAAATTATGGCCAACCTAGACAGCATTTAAAAAGCAGAGACATTACTTTGCCAACAAAGGTCTGTCTACACGAAGCTACGGTTTTTCCAGTAGTCATGTATGGATATGAGAGTAGGACTATAAAGAAAGCTGAACTCCAAAGAATTGATGCTTTTGAACTGTGGTGTTGGAGAAGACTCTCGAGAGTCCCTTGGACTGCAAGGAGATCCAACCAGTCCATCCTAAAGGAAATCAGTCCTGATTATTCACTGGAAGGACTGAGGCTGAAGCTGAAACTCCAATCCTTTGGCCACCTGATTCAAAGAACTGACTCACTGGAAAAGACCCTGATGCTGGGAAAGATTGAGGGAGGGAGGAGAAGGGGATGACAGAGGAAGAGATGGTTGGATGGCATCACCAACTCAATGGGCATGAGTTTGGGTAAACTCTGGGAGTTGGTGATGGACAGGGAGGCCTGGTGTACTGCAGTCCATGGGGTTGCAAAAAGTCGGACATGATAGACTGAACTGAACTGAATTGACTCCACGCGATGTTCCTTTTCCATCTCTTCTCCTGAGTCTTGATTTCATACATTCTTGTGAGCTTCCCTAAAGCCTTCCTGGAACAAGACATGAATGTATTTACTAACAGAGAAATACATGTAATAATCATAAGTATATGAATACATTTAAAAAAATATATCAGTCAAATTTAAGATTGAAACGAAAAGCAATGCCATTTGCAATAGCCCAAAGATAGGAAAACTTAATGAATTATGTGAAAGATTTCTACATTTAAAAATATAAAACATTGGGACTTCCCTGGAGTTTCAGTGGTTAAGGCTCTATGTTTCCAATGCAGGGGGAGCAAGTTTGATCCCTGGTTTCACATACTGCATAATGAGGCCAAAAAACAAAACAAAATAAAATTAACAATGAGGTTATTAAAAAATACAAAACATTTCTGAGAGAAAGACATGGGTTAGAAGACTCAATATTATTGAGATCGTAGAGATACCAAAATCAATATAGAGACTTTATACCATTTCAAGCATACTGACATCAGGCAATTTTGGTGGCAATTGACAAGCTGATTTTAATTTTATATGAAAATGTAGAAGACTTATAATAGCCTAGAAAATGTTAAGAAATAACATAACTGGAGGACAGAGACTGCTAGATTTCCACATTGATTCTCAAGCTACAGTGACCAAGACTGTGGTATTGGAGCAAAGGGTAGAATTAGAAACCAGTGAAAGAGAAGCGCATCCAGAAATAGACTGCAGTAGAGGTGGCCAACTGATTTTAAGTAAAATCAACAAGGTAACTCATAGGGGAAAATAATTTTCTCAATAAATGGTGCTGAAACAATTAGCTACCCATATGCCAATAAATGGGCTTCCCAGGTGGTACTAGTGGTAAACAACCTGCCTGCCAATGCAGGAGCCATAAGAGACCTGGGTTCGATCCCTGGGTCGGGAAGATCCCCTGAAGGAGGGCATGGCAACCACTCCAGTATTCTTGCCTGTAAAATCCCATGGACAGAGGAGCTTGACAGGCTGCAGTCCATAGAGTTGCGTAGAGTCAGACAGGAGTGAAGCGACTTAGCGTGCATGCACTCATTCCAATAAACAAGTAGGTAGATTGAGGGATGGCTAGATTGTTGATAGATAGATAAATATCAATCCTTACTTCAAGAATACTTAAAAATGAACTCCAACTGGATCATAGAACTCAATGAGAGAGCTAAAACCAAAACTTGAGAAAAAAAAAATGGGAGAAAACCTTTGACACAAAAAGCACAAATCACAGAGGAGAAGAAACTCACATGTTGGCCTTCACCATTTAAAGCTTTTGTTCTTCGAAACAAAAATCTCAAGGCAAGTCACAGGCTCACTTTTTTAGTAACATTTGGACACTCCAAGGTGAATGGTAGGAATGTAAAATACGGGGAGGGGCTGGCTTTTGGAAAAGTTTCTTGTGAAGTTAAACATACTACTTAACACCCCTCCCATCCATTCCTCTCCTAGGCATGTGCCCAGGAGAAATGCTCATGTCTTCACAAACCCATGACCTTTCAAAGCAGCTTCATTCATCGTCACCTGACGCTGGAACAAGCTCATGCCCGCCCATCGGTGAATGGATGGAGCAGCTGTGAGAGTGGGCACCCCGCTTCCTTGTCTGCAGTGTAGTTCGAGCCTGAGGTGTGGCCCCCACCCCTCCCTGAGGTCCTCGTGGGACTAAGTGTAGGTTGCCTGCAGGAGCCCGCTCGTCGGCCCCTTCTGCGCTGGCTTCCCTGCCTTGCTGGTCTCCCTCACTGCCCCTCTTCCCCTGCCAGCACGTCCTGGGTCATGTAGGATATACCACTTACACCCCTGTCTCAGGATCTGGGTGACGCAGCCCAAGACGGTGTTGCTGCCTGGGAGCTCTGGTTTGCTTTCAAAGCATTCAAAAGCCCCACATTTCCCTTAGGGGCAACTATGGGGTTCGGTTCCTCAATGTCTTTTCACACGGGGTGTGGCTGTGGTCACGGTAAATGCTGAAGTGCCAGGTGACACGTGGGAGACATCGTCTTCAGTCTTTGCCCCGATGGAAATCTGCTGCTGTAACTAAGGTTTCAAAACCCTACCCTGTTCACCCCTGTATGTGTGACATGAGACACATAAAGACTAAAACCAGGGCATTTCCCTGGTGGTCCAGTGGTTAAGACGCCATGTTTCCACTGAAGGGGGCATGAGTTCGGTCCCTGCTAGGGGAACTAAGATCCTGCATGCCGCCTGGTACCGCCAAAAGACAGAAAAAAAAAGGGGGAGGGGTGGGGGCAAAACCAGGGAGTGGCCTCTCAGATCTATACTTTCTTCTAGAAAGAAATGGCCTTGTCTTTCACTGGGTATAATAATCACAGAGATTCGTTATGATGCATTTAAATCCTTAAAAATTGTTGAATATCTACTGTGTGCCTGGCAGTCTAGTAGACACCCTGAGACCAAGAAATGAAGGAGGAGGAGCCAAGTCTGGAAGATGAGATAAATAAACAAAATCAAAATATGAAGCATGTAGAGGCACAGAGGACCACTTATCAACTGGGAAAAAAATACAGCACAATGTGAGGGTTCTGAGTTAATTTTTATTTGGGGCAAAATGAGGAATATAGCCTGGGAGACTGCCACTCAGAGAGCTCTGAGGAACTGCTCCAAAGAGCTGGGGGGAGGTCAGTATATGTATAATTTAAGTAAAGAGGGGTAAATGCAGTCAAGCCCACATGTTGGCAGAGACTGGCTGCTGTTGTGAGGAGCGGGTGTCACTGTTAATGATTTTAATGCTTTTCTAGATATGAGGAGATGCAAGAAATTCAGCTTGTAAAATCTCCTGAAAATACTAACCATCTGAGGGTGCCAGTTTTTCCCAGAGCACAGAGCACCCCATTCCTAATCTCCACCCTGATCCCCTTTCAGGGAGTGTTGAAGGTCAGAGAGTGCCGTGGCCAGTGGCTTCATTCTTCTTGATGGTAAGGAACAGGTTTTAGTTGGCTTATCCTAGGTATGAAGGGCAAATGGGGAGAGATGGAGGGCCCTTTTGCAAAGCTTAAGCTGGGTTTTGAAGGGTAAATAGGTGCTTATCAGACAGAAAAGGGAAGAGCACTCAGGCAGAGAGAATAATGTGGGCAAAGGCACAGCACGCGGAGAGCAGGGCAGGTTCAGCCTTGTGAATTCTGCAGAATGACTGCAGGGGAGAGGCTTTGTTCTGACCAGCAAATGGACGAGGAGAACAGGGTTCGGGGGGACCCAGCTATTATCACCCCACCTTCACCTTAGAGGTACAAATGGATGGCACATGTGGTCACCCAAGAGCCCACTTAGAAAGATGAATTTCCAATGAGCCAGGTGGGACCAGTGAACTCATGCCCTGGGGCCTGGAGAAGCCTGGAAACCCCTCTGCCTATTCTCACCCCTTTCCCAGATCCTCTGCACCCTCTCCTTACAGCTGAGGCTCAGATGACCATAGCTCTATTTCTCCCCTGTATGGAAAGAGAAACCTTCTCCATACGTCTTTAAAGATTTGCAAACAGTGACGGCTTGCCCATGCAGGAGACGTAAGAGACGAGGGTTCTATCCCTGGCTTGGGAATACCCCCGGAGGAGGGCACGGCAACCCACTCCAGTACTTTTGCTTGGAGAATCCCCATGGACAGAGGAGCCTGGTAGGCTATAGTCTAGGGGTCACACAGAGTTGGACACGACTAAAGCGACTTAGCACACATGCTCAGGGTTTTGGCTGCCTGATGCCAAGTCTGTCAAGCCACACAGTTGGCTCTGCACGGGGAGGATGTAAAACTGACATGAACACTACTGTCTGTCTCTGCTTCCTTTCTGACCATGTCAGTAGCCTCAGCCTGCTGCTGAGATGTGTTGTACCAGGTCATAGCAGTTTTGCCTTCTGGAGAACACAGCAGTAGTATTTATGGAGCTAAGGAGGTCATCTCCTTGGTGCTAAAGTCAGGCAGACACCAGAGACACACAGTTAGATTCCTTGGCATTGGGGCAGCTTCCTGCTGTTCAGTCCCTCAGTCTGAACTCTGACTGTCATTTCAGAAGCTCAGTCATGACTGACTCTTTGCAACCCCATGGACTGTAGCCCCTCAGGCTCCTGTGTCCATGGGATTTCCCGGGTAAGAACCCTGGAGTGGGTTGCCATTTCCCTCTCCAGGGCATCTTTCAGACCCAGGGATAGAACCTCCGTCTCTTGCATTGGCAGGCAGATATTTTTACCACTGAGCCACCTGAGAAGCCAGGATTCTTAAAGAGTCTCTATTTAAAAAATTACAGACCTTCTCTCTTAATTCCTATCTGTCTTTAAAAGATGCATTTAAATGTGTGGCTCCCAAAACAATATCATCAACATCTCCTGGGAAAGTGAAATTCATTTAGTTGTGTCCAACTCTCTGTGACCCCATGGGCTATGCAGTCCATGGAATTCTCCAGGCCAGAATACTGGAGGAACTTGGTTAGAAATGCAGATTCAAGGGTCTCATTCCAGAGCTTCTGAGTAAGACATTCTGGGGCTGAGGTCCAGTGATCTGTATATTAAAATATCCCAGAGGATGCTGTTGGTCACCCAACTTTGAGAACAAAGACTCCGAGATTAGGTTCCATTCTCAGCATTTGTACAACCTTGCAACATCATAATATTTAGCCATTAGGGATGGTGCAGTAGAAGAATATATACACAAAAATTTTTCCAGCTCATCCTCTCCTTCTCTTTGAAAGTAGCTGAGTCAGAAAGGCAGTGGCTTGTCCCACATCCATTACAGAATGCAGGAAAAACAGTGGAACGTTCCTGGGGAGCCTTGGTTTTTGGGAGGAAAGAAACCCTCCCTTCCTGAGATGAGGGTAAGAAGGCTGACGATGCCAGGCCCACTCCGAATTCTATTCCCAGTAAATCGCAGAAAGGTGGTACTGAGAAAATGCAGAAATGGATTTGCTTTTCACACAATTGGCAGTTAAACTGCTAAAGCTAGACAGACATGGGGTAACTTGCATTTTTACCATTTTATTTGGTGAAATTAATAAGACTGTCTCAAGTTTGACTTATCTGCTATTTGGGTGCTCAAGAGATATTTTCAAGTTCACAGGGGTTTAGCCGGCGCTCCAGGAGGGACGCACACTTCCCTACTTGTGACAACAACTGAGGCTCCGAGGTGATTCTCCAGGGCTGGACGACTACCATCCTGAGCTGTCATCGTTGGATCTGTTCCCCCAGCATGAGGGCTGCATCCAGGCTGAGTCCCCACGTCCCCACACCTGGCACTCCGCATGTCCAGGGCTGGTCCCTAGAAAGACGGCTGACCTACGAGCAAGCTCATAACACAAAGCTCCAAGCTAATCTCCTAGTCAAGGTGTTTCTTGTAAAGTGACCTGTGTCTGGATGCTTTGTCATCTCTTGGCTGGATGGAGTCCCCAGAGGCCCTCTGTGATCACAAAAGGAAAATGTGACAGCCCGAAGTGTGATACCCACCCTCCCCTTACAGGACGACCCAGACCCAGGTAGACTTACCTCCCTGGATTAGCTGTGCTTGACTTCCTCTTCCCCACTGCCCCCAACACAATTGTACCAAAAAAAGTCATGGAGAAAGTCACCCCCAGCTCCTTCCCAATCTCTCATACATACTAGAAATATTACTTATCGGGATCTATGAGAATGCTGGCTTCCTGGTGGCTCAGATGGTAAAGTGTGCCTGCGATGCAGGACACCTGGGTTGGATCCCTGGGGAAGGAAGATCCCCTGGAGAAGGGAATGACACCCCACTCCAGTGTTCTTGCCTGGAGAATTCCATGGACAGAGGAGCCTGGTGGACTACAGTCTGTGGGGATGCGACTCCCTTAGTTGCCTGGAGTGAGATGGAGATGACTTGATGAAACAAGGCTTTAGAAAAGACTCAGGGGTGATAACAGATACATTGCAACACCCAGGGCCCAGGCTTAGCAGAAGTGAGTGGTTCCCAGGAGCCACTGGGCTACATCCCCACAGAGGATGGAACACTCATAAAATCTCAGCGTTTTCACCTTTGGCTATCATCCTCTTCCTGGTTCTGGCTTGAGTATCATCCTTCCTTTCAAAGGAGAAGCTCCATGCATGAGGACAGCTTTCCCATCTTTGGAGTTAAATCTTTGTGGCCACCTCTGAGCGCGTCCTTTGGAAACGGAATTCTTGAGTCCAAAGGTATCTGTGTTTAGAAAGCTTTTGATGTCCGCTGCCAAATTCCCCTTCGCAAGAGTACCAATTTACCCATTTACACTTCTGCTGGTGGTATATTAAAGGCCTGCTCCCTCAATCCTGCTAACACCAGGGATTAGCTTTCTTTTGAGTTTTTGCCAATTTGATGGGTTTAACACAGGAGGCATGACACTGCTGTTTTAATTTGTGCTTTTCAAAACTACTTATGAGGTTAACTTTTTTTATATGATCGCTGTCAATTTCCTGTTCAGATCTTCTTCTGTTTTATTTCTATGTATTTGTTGGTTTTCTTTTTTTGAGTTATAAAGACATTTAATACTCTAATCATTTCCTTTTTCTGCCATTTTTTCCAGAAAGACTCTACCCAATTTGTCATTTTCTTGACAATTTTTAATTTTTCTAATTTTGTTGCTGAATGTTGTCTAATATACCATTAATGATCAAAGTCAGTAAAAAAAAAACAACAACAAAACAGTATCTTTTGAATCCATGTCTTTCCCATATCAGGAGCTGATCATATTTATCTTCAGAACTGATCATATTTATTCTTTTCTTCACTCACTAACTGGTTTTAGCTATAAAATCTGAATATTTAGACCCAGATTACATTATTATGTTATTATTTTGAAATTAAAAATCATTTATTAGTAGAGTAATTTTTAAGCAACCAGGACCTACTGTGTAGCACAGACTATATTCATTATCTTGTAGTAACTGTAAAGAATATGAAAAGGAAAACTGACTCATTTTGCGTACACCTGAAACTAACACTACACTGTACATCAAGTGTACTTAAATAAAAAAAAAAAGAAAGGAAAAAAGTAATTTTTGACATGTGCATTAAGTTTTATAAACAAACATGTAGAAAGTACTCAGCACAGTGCCTGGCACACAGTCAGTGCTAAATAAATGTTGGTTTTAAATTATTATTTGAACAAATATTTTTAATTAGTTCCATGTTCAACTGTTTCAATGCTCAGAATCAATTTTTTTATACTAAATTTCCTCATCTTGAGTCTTTAATTTTGTTCCACTTTTCATGTGGAATGAATTTTCAAGTACTGATTTTCAAGAAATATATCCTGGCAATATATTAAGTCTTTAGATAACCAGTGATATTTCTATTACCTTCACATATAAAAGAAAAAATGGCAGAGTTTGCCATTGTTTTATCACAACTCTTTTGCCTCAATATGCTTTTTTTTGTTGTTGTTAATCAGGCAGAGTTGATTTACAATGTTGGGTTATCAAACTGTTTTCTTTTTCCCAATTCTTTTTTTTTTTTTTTTCTGTTTGACATAAACAGAAGAAATCTAAAACCCACTAGATTTGTATTTCTTTGCTTTCTTCACCCAGTTTTTAATGGCTATTTATAGAATTCTTTTTCTTTATAAG
Organism: Cervus canadensis; assembly: GCF_019320065.1. Lineage (NCBI taxonomy): Eukaryota > Metazoa > Chordata > Mammalia > Artiodactyla > Cervidae > Cervus > Cervus canadensis. The sequence goes on from NC_057386.1 coordinate 28,291,910, forward strand.
GAAAATTTGGCTCTGGTGTTTCTAGGTGTTGGACTTCCTTTCATATTTTTGTTCAGTGTAATGTGGTGAATTCTTCTAATCTTCAGAGCTTCTGTAGAAGAATAAAAATAAAATTTAAACAAGATATTTTTGTACATGTGTTTAATTACTCATTCTATTGTAGTTGTTTTATTTGTCAGAAATATATTGACTCTTAAGAGTTGGCCTCTGTTCTCTGTCTTCATATCCTCAATTGTTTGCATCACGTTCATTGCATCGTGATTTATGATGTAACGGTGGTGATGATTTCACTGCCTTAAGATGACTCTGACTCTCTACACCATCATTGACTGGAGCTGCCGGAGCCTGGAGTGGGAAGTCTGCTTAGGTTAGCTGAACAGACACCCCTGTGTCCTGCACTCCTCTGCCTTCTGTTGACTCTAGTAGAAAGGAACGAGTTAATGAAAAGCAAACATTTCCTAGTGAGTGCTCCTCAAAAGGCTGATGGTGGTTGCAATGTTGAGAAGGGAAACAACTTCAAGTCAATTGGAAAGGTCAGGAATTAGGAGAAGAAAAACAATCTCAGATAAGTGCCAGTCCCTGGGAAGCCAAGAGTGATAGTAGCCCAAGGCTGTCCACCGTGTGAAAAGCAGGAAGGGTCTTAGAGAAGTGAAACAATCCTTTTCTGAGCTTGTGTTCCATTTCATCCTGTCTTCCTCCTGGAAGGCCAACAAATGACTTCAAAGTAATTCATGGGCATGAGTCCACCGAATTCAACATTAGGTAGTTTTCTTCCCAGGAACACAATGAAAACGTGACTCTTGGCCATGTTCAGGTTTGGAAGGATCAAACCTTAGCTGTGGCCATATTCAGGTTTGGAAGGATCAAACCTTAGCTGTGGTCCCTAAAGCCTACCAGGTCATAACTTCCTGATGATCTTAGGAAACCCAGGATGTGAACCTTTTAGGCAGTAAATATTGCGTGGACATAGGAGCCAGGCAGGAAGATGAATAGAGACACATCTCCCCATAAAATACTAGGCAAATAAAAAAGGAAGAGGGCTTCCCTGGTGGCACAGTGGTAAAGACTCTGCATGCCAAGGCAGGAAATGTGGGTTCCATCCCTGGAGAAGGAAATGGCAACCCACTCCAGTATTCTTGCCTGAGAAATCCCTGGACAGAGGAGCCTGGGGGACTACAGTCCAAGGGGTCGCAAAGAGTCAGACACAGCTGAGCACACACAGCATAGTGCTTCTGATGGACAGCCTTGGGATCTGGAAGTAGGCCCCAGGTGCAGTGGAGGTCTTCCCCATCCAACCTCAGGTAGGCTCACCTATAGGTATTTCTGTATTATTTAGACTCAGAGAGTAGAAAATGGTTGGTAAGACTAAAAGTGTGAAAAGCACAAAAGTGGTTTTTCTTTGCTTTATGCTCTAGGCAGGAACATGTGTTTACTGGGGACCAGTTCAACCACTGTAAATTAGTTCCCTGTCATTTCCATCCAAGTTATAGACAAAAAAAAAAAAAAAATCAAGCATTGTTCTGTACATCATGTAAAAGAAAACTCTCAGTATGATTTAGCTTTTTCAACAGGGTATTTGCATAGCAGGAAGGTATACACACTACACAAAGGGCTTGAGGAAGTAGTTACATTCTTGCTAAGCTCCAGATGGATCTCTGCCATTTTGAGGTTTGTTCATGAATTAGCAGGAAAAATGTCTCGTGTTTTATAAGTGGGCTTTCCCAGCTACCAGATTACAGGTTAATGAGACAAATTTGGGGTGCATCAAGTCTAATTTACAACATTTCCAGGCTCTTCTTTCCTCTCTTCTTCACTCCTGGGGTCTCTGATAGGAAGTGTAGGTAATTTCCTCACCACAGACTAGTTTAGGTTGAAAAGACTGCTGTAACTAATCCAGTTGCAAACGAATCAGGTAACCGGCCCAGGAATCCAGTTGCAGACGTCCTAGGGCCATATTGCCCAAAGCACTTCTATCTTGACTCTCAGCCCTAGAAGGGCAGTTGTCTTGTTATTTAGTTGCCCAGTCGTGTCAGACACTTTTGCGACCCGTGGAACCCATAGACCACCAGGCTCCTCTGTCTAGGGGATTTCCCAGGCAAGAGTAATGGAGCAGGTTGTCATTTCCTTCTCCAGGGGATCTTCTCAACCCAGGAATCGAACCTGCCTCTCTTGCATTGAAGGCAGATTCTTTACCGCTGAGCCATCAGGGAAGATCCCTAGAAGGGCAAGGACTATGTTTTATTTCATCTTAGAGGTGGAAGTAATAGTAGTTGCAGCTACTATTTACTGAGTAACCACAGGGGGCTAAGCATTTTGTTTATGTTCATTCTAATTCCCTCTGTAGCCCTTCAGGACAGTAGGATGACCATCCCCATATTCCAGATGAAGACCGAGGCTAAACCGTGAGGTTAAAATGTGGCCAAGATTCAACAGTTGGCAGTAGGATTGGGATGTGAGCTGTGGAATCTGGCTGGCCTGAAGCCTTGATTTTTTCCACTGGCCTAACCCCCACCCTCAGTGCTAAGGAGAACACCATAATAAGATTGAGTCTGTGATTACTGAACAGGATTGAGCTCGACTGGGTCGTGAGCAGCAGGAATACCCAGCAGCTCCAGGGACATATTCTAACCAAACTGGGTGGGGGTGAAGGTGGGGGGCAAAGCTTTGAAATAGTGTGAAGAACTCCAGATTGGATGATCACCTGTGGTTGGAACCTTGGAGTAAGTAAGGATCAACTCTTTGATCCTCAGCTTCCAACATGCTAAAATGAGATGGGGACACCTGGCCACCAACATTCCTTCTTGTTTTAATTTCTTTACTTTCATTTATCAAAACTTCTTCCTTTTGCTCCCTGTTAACTTAAAAAATATGCACAACATGAGAGTTTCAAGTTAAGTTTTACTTGGGGCAAAATAAGGACTGCAGTCCAAAAGATAGCACTTCAGGTGCCTCTGAGAAACTGTTTCAAAGAGTCAGGGAGGAAGGTCAGTATACATGTGGTTTTGGTGAAGGGGGAGTACATGCAATCAAGCGCGCATCATCCCAGAAGGTTTCCGCTAGTCACAAGGAGCAGTTGTCACCATGAAGGGTTTTAGTGCTTTTCTAGATAAGAGGTGATACAAGAATTGACCTCACAAAAAGACAACTCCTGAAAATATCTATCTGAAGACCTGTGCTACTGGTCATCACCCAGCTCCTCCCACTCCCAACACCCCCTCCCCTGCCACCTCACTCCTGCTGAGCACAGAGTGCCTCATTTCTGCTTCTCTGAAGTCCTTTCAGGGGATGTTGAAAATCAGCAACTGCAGCAGCACATGATTTGATTCTAGCAGAGGCAGATGGCAAGTGCCAATTTGTAGTTGACAACTCTTGGAGGAAGCTCTGAAATTCCTAATCCTATCACTTTTCTTCCCATCTGCCCCAACTGTTAGTACCCATCTTCCCCCTTATCTCAGAAGTTGTTGTTCAGTAGCTCAGTCATGTCTGACTCTTTGCGGCCCCATGGACTGCAGCACGCCAGGCTTCCCTGTCCTTCACTATCTCCTAGAGTTTGCTCAAAATCAAGTCCATTGAGTTGGTAATGCCATCCAATCATCTTATCCTCTGTTGTCCCCTTCTCCTCCTGCCCTCAATCTTTCCCAGCATCAGGGTCTTTTCCAATGAATCAGCTCTTCACATCAGGTGGCCAAAGTATTGGAGCTTCAGCATCACTCCTTCCAGTGAATAGTCTAGCTGTTATAAAAAGAACTTGAAGTAATCAGCTGCCTTTGGAAGAGTAGATGCTTGGCGGATAGAAATGTGATGTCAAGCAATTCCTGTTTGAGTGTAACTCAAGGCAACCACAATGCACCCAAGAATTAAAGAGGGAAAAGTCCATATTTACATATCTTCTTTTTTTTTTCTTTGCCTTAAAATAAAGAATATTTTTTTAAAACGTGTGGACACATTAGCAATGAAGATCAGCACACTGTAAATAAAAACCAAATTCACCCTAAAATAAAAAGGCATTTATACACATGATAAAAGCTATTCATGCCATTATTATTCACAGGTGAAAGAGGGGACACTCTTTAAGATCAAAAACTTATTTTGTTCAATATATATTATATAGTATTAATATTGATATACATAGTATTTAATATATAGTATTAAAGTCTAGGGGAAATATCAAACATATATTTACTTTTAAATGTATATATTGCTAATTTATTCATTTAGACCAAAGTTCACACGTGAACTGAGATTAGGATTAGCAAAGGAAAAAAAAAACTAATGTTGAGTCTCTGGGGGAAATGAACGCATTTTCCACCCTGAAGTTTGAAAATTAACACCTTCAAGAACCAACGCTCGTTAGCACATCAGGCATCAGGGTGATGCCTCTTTCAGAGTCATTAATGAAACAATTCTCTGTTTTTTTGCAGAAGGCAGCCTTAGCCCAGTGTCCAGAAGCAGAATCCCACGGAGGTCAGCACAAGTTCACCTGTCAAGAATAGAAGAACGGACCTATAAAGAAATTTTTCCAATGCAATCTTTTCAGAGTCTGGGAGTATTCAGGAGAAATACAACTGGGCAGGGGCACATTGATGGCTGGGGAGCGGAGGGCAATCAAGCCTCTCTCCTTGCCAGGAGCCCCCCTGCTCATGGTGGGGGTCTGCACCCTCTGCTGTAGAACCCAGGTTCAGCCTGGCTCACTTTCCCCTGGGCTCCAACTTCTCAAAACAGAAAAAAAGTCTGAAAGACATCCCAGTGACTGAATCAGGGGAAGGAGGATGGGTGACAAGGGGAAGGTTCTCCACTGCAGAAACATAAAATCTACTTAAAGTTTAACTCTTCTTGAGGATAAGGCTCTAGAAAAGTTCATCAAGAAATGGTAGAAAGGGCTAATTCTCCATCTAGAAGTAAAGGGCTCTCTAGAGGGAGCAAATATGCCTCACAATAAGAAACAGGTCGAACCACAGTCCATCTTAAAGGGAATCAACCCTGAATATTCATTGGAAGGACTGATGCTGAAGCTAAAGTTCCAGTACTTTGTCCACCTGATGCTGGGAAAGATTGAAGGCAGAAGGAGAAGGGGATAACAGAGGATGGCATTGGTTGGATGGCATCACTGACTCAATGGACATGAGTTTGAGCAAGCTCTGAGAGATGGTGAAGGACAGGGAAGGCTGGCATGCTGCAGTCCATGGGTTGCAAAAAGCTGGACACTATTGAGTGACTGAACAAGAAACAGAAGTGTGATTGTTTGCTTTACAAAAGGATTCTTCCACCGTTGAGCAGGTTCACAATATTTTAAAAAATTTAACTTGTGTTCCCCTTCCCGAACACAAGTTAGATTTTTAAAAATACTGTGAACCTGCTCAACGGTGGAAGAATCCTTTTGTAAAGCAATCACACTTCTGTTTCTTGTTAAGTAATTAGCCTCCAACTAATAAAAATAAATGGGGAAAAAAAATTTTAAAAAATAAAAAAAATTAACTTGTTCATTATAGAAAGAAAGTAGAAATGCCAGTTTTTTAAAAAGTAGAATAAATTCCCTATAATCCACCGCTCAGAGAAAACACTGCAAATGTTACCTTCTTTGCATAACCAATGACATACATACTTTGGACAAGAATGAAATCACATTTAACTGTTATTTAATAACCCATTTTTTTTTCACTTAACTTAGACATTATGAACATATGTTCATGTGAAGAATATATTTCTCTGACATCCTTTTTAAATGGCTGTATGGACTTTCATGAAAAGGATTTAGTGAATACTCTCCCAGGAGATTCATATAGATTACTTTTGATTTTTCACTCTTAAAAAGAATGCCGCGGTGTTCTTTTCCTTGAATACCTACTCACTATATTTGTCTCTCTAGAATCAACTTATTCATCTGAATTTTGTTGGAGAATTTTGTTGGAGAACATAGCCATCTAGAGGCTTGTTCCTTGTAGCCAGACAGCTGTCCACAAGCCTGCCATTGAAATGTGTGGTTTTTAATGACCCCTGAGAAGGGGCACAGCTTTGGAAACTCGCTGGTGGCTCTTATCTTTTTCCTTTTTCTCACATGCCCTTACCTATTTGCAGGCAGTCTGCCAGGTGGTCCAGATATATCGATGGCGATAAAATGGCAATTTTATCACTAACTGGAAAAGCCTTCAGGAGCAATTTCCTGTTCTTTCAGATTTTGATCTTGTTCTCTTTGTCTTAAAAAAAAGTGGGGGGGGGGGAGAGTGTGCTATTTTCCTCTAACACAGGCTTATTTTCAGTTGTCCAGCAGATAAGCCAGCTCCTTGGTCCCTGCAACAATCTGGTGAGTAGTTAGTGCTTTTCACAATCATGAAATTCAGTGAAATCATGCCATTTTGGGATTTCCTTGAGAAGACCATGATGACGGATGGTCCAAGATTTGTGGTGGTCCTCGTGGAGCAGGCGAGGAAGAATATCTCTCTAGTTTGAAGTCAACTCTTTTCCAAAGTCATTGAGATTGGGCTAGCCTTTCCCACATTTGGGAGGGGTAAAATTCCCATTTCATTATAATGTTTGTATGTGCTCAGCCATGTCCAACTGTTGGCAATCCCATGGACTGTAGCCCGCCAGGCTCCTTGGTTCATGGGATTTCCCAGACAAGAATACTGGAGCAGGTTGTCATCTCCTCCTTCAGGGCATCTTCTGGATACAGGGATTGAACCTGTGTCTCCTGTGTCCCCTGCATTGGCAGGCAGATTCTTTACCACTGAGCCGCCAGGGAAGCTCTTCTTTATCATAGACCCCCTTTTTAAAGAAAGGTTGGATATATTTTTCTATTATTTGAAACCAAAAACCCTCAAGATAGATTTAGCTTCCTGAAGGGTTTTGCAAGACAAAATGTGACTCTATCCAGGGAAGGAAGCAAAAAACTGATTTACTGAGAAACTGAAATGCAGAAAAGACCCTCAAAAGCCTTTATCCAGATGTCAGGTGAGAATTAAAACAAATGTCAGATAAAACTCATTTCATTGCTGTCTCTCTTTTTTTAAAAAATAGCCAAAAGACTGGATCATTTAAAAAGCATCTGTTCTTGCGCTCTCTGTCAAAAGTTTGATAAACCGATGTCAACAAAAGCCAAAAAAATATTTAATTCTTTTGCAAAGTCTGAAAAAAATCTCAGTCTTAGCTCAGATTTTGTATTCAAAGCAACAAGGTATCATTTTTTTTAAGGGTTTTGTGTGTGTGTGTGTGTGTGGACCATTTTTAAAGTCTTTATTGAATTTGTTACAATGTGGCTTCTGTCCTATGTTTTGATTTTTGGGTTGAGAGGCATGTGGGATCTTAGCTCCCAGACCAGGGATCCAACCTGCAGGCTCTGCATTGGAAGGCAGAGTCTTAACCACTAGACTACCAGGGAAGTGCCCAAGTTACCTTTCTGATGGTGTTTCCATTTGACATTGTGGCCCAAAGTAGAAGGCAGAATTATTTCCCCACTTTTCTTCAATCTGGTCTCATTCATATCTTTTCGTAGAAAAAAAAAAAAGATAGTGCTTTTCGTCATCTTGATGATAATCTAAATAGGTACAAATTCTAGGCTTAAAATTATGCATTGCTTTTGTCAACATTTCTCAGGATGTCAGCAGCAAGGTTGTTTGCACAATGCTACTGTTTTGCCTGGATGTTGCCTGCTTGCTCAAAGCAGAGAGGACACACAGTTCTAAGGTGAAGAGGAAGTTCTTGATGATAAGCAGAATTAAGCATTTGGTCATCAAGTTCTCAGGTTACCGAAAGTGAGGTCTGTCTGCTCTAGAGCCAATAAAGAGTGAAGAGGCAAGGTTGGTGGAAAGGAAAGTTTGCTTTATTTTGGATGCCAGCAACCGATGTGGGGGAGGCAGTTAGAGGAAGGGGGCGGGTGGACTCCTGTCCAAAGGCTGACACCCACCCCCTGGCACTGACAGCCAGTGGGCAAGAGCTTTTACTGGCAGAGTGGGGGCTTCCATCTAGAAACAGCACAGTCAGCTTGACACTTTTTTTGAAATTGGTCATCAGTAGTCTGATCAGCGTCATCTTGATTGCTTTTTTACTGTGAGCGAAAGATTAACTGTACTTAAAACAATCTTTACTCACTCAAAGGTCATGAGCCTGAGCAAACTCTGGGAGATAGTGAAGGACAGGGAAGCCTAGTGTGCTGTAGTCCATGGGGTCACAAAGAGTTGGACACAACTTAGTGACTGAAAAACAACAACAAATCTTAAGTTCCAGGGTCAGTTTGTTTCCATTTCTTTGAGGTCAGTTCTCAGAATTGTGGCAGCTTATGTCATGGCTAAAGTCTGTTCATCATGTAGTTAACTTCTTCTACCTGATGGGGGCTTGAGTATCTAGAAGACACTCATAGGATATGGCTCAGAATATTATTTATATTACATTACAGAACAAAGTTAATTAGATGAGTGAGAAAATGCAGAAACAAAGAAAACAAACAGGATGAAATAGTAATAATTTAGTCAATATAATATAATAATCTATAGCCCTATAGATATATTATTCTAGCTATAGTCAAAGAACATTTAGTTCCTCTTCAAGGGCAATAGATAATATAATATAATGTAAAATTATATAATAAAGATCCTTGACTTTGCTTAATGACTAAACTATTACTGTTTTGTCCTATTTGATTGTTTTCTTTGTTTCTGCATTTTCTCGTTTCTCTAAGTAAACTTGTTTTTTGCCTTAGGTTTTTCCACAAACTAAAGGCAGGCAGAGGACAGAAGGACCGCAGAGTCCTGCTCCACTTCACTCATGCTATCATCAATAACCTCAGATATGCAGATGACACCACCATTATGGCAGAGAGTGAAGAGGAACTAAAAAGCCTCTTGATGAAAGTGAAAGAGGAGAGTGAAAAAGTTGGCTTAAAGCTCAACATTCAGAAAACTAAGATCATGGCATCTGGTCCCATCACCTCATGGGAAATGATGGGGAGACAGTGGAAACAGTGTCAGACTTCTTTTTGGGGGCTCCAAAATCACTGCAGATGGTGATTGCAGCCATGAAATTAAAAGACGCTTACTCCTTGGAAGGAAAGTTATGACCAACCTAGACAGCATATTAAAAAGCAGAGACATTACTTTGCCAACAAAGGTCCGTCTGGTCAAGGCTATGGTTTTTCCAGTGGTCATGTTGGATGTGAGAGTTGGACTGTGAAGAAAGCTGAACGCCGAAAAATTGATGCTTTTGAACTGTGGTGTTGGAGAAGACTCTTGAGAGTCCCTTGGACTGCAAGGAGATCCAACCAGTCCATCCTAAATGAGATCAGTCCTGGGTGTTCATTGGAAGGACTGATGCTGAAGCTGAAACTCCAATACTTTGGCCACCTCATGCGAAGAGTTGACTCATTGGAAAAGACCCTGATGTTGGGAGGGATTGGGGGCGGGAGGAGAAGGGGACGACAGAGGATGAGATGGCTGGATGACATCACCGACTCGATGGGCATGAGTTTGAGTAAACTTTGGGAGCTGGTGATGGACAGGGAGGCCTGGCGTGCTGCGATTCATGGGGTCGCAAAGAGAGGGACACAACTGAGCGACTGAACTGAACTGAACTGATCATGAAGTGACTTTAACATACCTAGTTCTCATACTATGGGAAGAAATGTAGGTCAAAAAGGATGTAATGGTTTTGAAAAACTTTAGTATTTTTTGTGTTAAAAAATTTGCTTCTACAAATTAGAGTTATAAGATTAAGTGATACAAAGTGCAATATATAAAATAGATAAGCAACAAGAATATATTGTATAGCACAGGAAATTATAGCCATTATCTTATAATAACTTTTAATAGGGTGAAATCTGTAAAAATACTGAATCACAATGCTGTACACCTGAAACTCATATAATTTTGTAAATCAACCACACTTCAAAAAAAAGAAAGAAATTTGCTCCCAATGGATGCAAAAACACATGGAACAAAATATACTCAGCTTCTATGAATTAAAAATTCTTAAATTAAGTTTTGTTTTGTTTTTTTTTGATGTGGACAATTTTTGAAGTCTTTATTGAATTTGTTACAATGTTGTTTCTGTTTTATGGTTTGTTTTTTTTTTGTTTTTTGTTTTTTTGCTATAAGGCATGTGGGATCTTTGCTTCCTGACCCAGGATCCAACTGGCACCCCCTGCATTGGAAGGCAAAGTGTTAACCACTGGACCACCAGGGAAGTCCCCCATTCTTAAAATTTTAAATATGCAAGATACATCTTGCATCTTGTGTAGCATGTTTCTTAAAGGAAATTTGCGATAATATTTACTGCAAAAGGCAGAAATTAACTTCAAAGGTAGTCAACTGTCCAATATTCCAATGGCATGTCAACGATGATGGTCTTCACCTCCATCTGGGCTACAGACTCTGCAGTGGCCCTGCATTCACCCAGGAATCCAACTATCTCAAAAAAAAAAAAAAAGTTACTAAAAGACTTAAAATGAAGAGTAACCCTTCTCTGTCTCCATCTCTCTGGGTCTCCTAGTCTTCATCTCCAGAGCCAATCACTTTAAACCCTTTTCATTGACTCTGGTGGGTAACTCAACATTTCTCAATGACATATTCATATTCTTTTTTTGTCATCTGTCAGTTTTAGACATTATTCTCTGTCTTGATATTCATAGCTGGAAACTTCACCACCTCCTTTGTCTCCTACCTCTGTTCCTCCTGTGTCATTATTTCTAACTCCATCCACTGACTCTCTGTTTACTATTTAGATGTCTTCAGTATTGAACAAAGTAATTTACTGTGATTACATAGTATTATGTGTAGTAAATAACAGCTCGCTCCTTCCTATCCAATACTCAGTGAGGAGGGAGGGGGGGAAGACAGCAGGAGAAGAGAAGTGATGAGATGTGTAAGCCAGCTTCCTCCTTCTGAACAAAATCCCAGGGGTAGATGGAGGTTCTGCAGGAGGGCGAGAAAACCCAAAGAAGAAGGATATTCACTCAATTTCCACTGGGTCTCTAGGAAGAGAATACCCATATCGATTCGTCAGAATTAGGTCAAGAAAATAGGTACTCTTGTACTGGGGGTATGAAGCACCTTTGTATAGAGATTCAGGGTCTTACACAACCATTGGAAGAGCTGGAAGTGTGAATGAAAGATGAGATAACCCCACTGATTCCAGCCCCGAACGTCAATGAGGGGGTTTCTAGGAGTGGACCAGGAGAGCACTGTGCATCGTCTGTCCATATATCTGGCTGCAGCTCCACCTGGAGAGGCATGCCTCCCCTTCTCATTCATCTTCCAAACATCCCATGAGTGTGTCTCACTAGCAGACTCTCCTCTGGACCATCATGGGAAGAGGGATTTTTAGAGGATGTCGTGCCTAGCATATGCATCTTCAGATTAAATCTTAAGAAGGAGTGGCAGTGATTCCAAATCCAACACAGACAATCCAGCACTGGGAGAATTTCTTCCAGATGTGTGGACTGGCAGCCATGCAGAGGGTCCTCCTAGGCCTCTGGAGGGAGATGAATAGGTAAGGTAAGCCTGTTGTTGATGGATGTGGGACAGCTCAGGGCACAATTTCACCAGCTGCAGACATTGGAAGTCACGGGCAAAGGACAGCATCACTGCAGAGATCACGGGGACTAGTCAGTTCCACAACGAGAAGGGGGATCTGAAATCCATCTCCAGGGTAGTCCAAGTCACAAGCCCTTGCCTCCAACATGTGCCAGCACACACAGTACTTTTTCTTGTGGACTTTTTTTCACTTACATCTTACCTGTTTATTCTTGTCCCTCTGCAGACCGGGTTCCCTGTTCCCTCATCTGACTGTACATGATGGCCATGCCCCAAACAGCAGCTTCAACCCCAAGGCTACCAAGCCTTACAGCCCCAAAACCCAACACTGACTTCAGTACCCACCTCTTCCATGAGAGACCATTGGTGTGGTCTATGCATTTGTGGCTGGACTAACTCCAGATTGATGGTTATTCCTAGAAGATGTTGAAGGTAGAAAGAAACCATTTTCTGAGAGTTCCCAGCCTCTGTATGGTATTTTCCTTTTCTTGAAATAGAACACTGCAGACTCTGGACTAGTTCTTCCTCAGTTTGAAATCAATTAAACATCCCTCCCCTCCACATTGACAAAGGAATTATTAAAAGATACATTTATCAGAAACTCATTGCCCAAAAAAGTCACAAACAGGCAACATTCAGATGAGAGAGAACTGAAAGGCTATAGTTAACGTTTGCTGAAGGTAATAAAGGGAAGCAAAGACTTTGAGAGAATTTGATTACAAAACCTTTTGCATTTTTAGTTAAGTCTTGAAGCTAAGATTAAAGCTTTCCAGTAAGGGCCCTGTAGCAAGAAGTGGGCATTCCAGGCAAGAAGAAAAAGAATAAGAAGGGTGACTAAGCCAAACCTGCACAAGCCATTGGCTTAGCCACCTGGCTGTGGGTTACCACCAACTCCTTTGTGAGAACAGAACTTGGTCTCTGAACCCACCATCTACCCTTCAGAATTCACTGTATATAAACCATAGTAAACCCTGTGCAATTCTTTCCAGAATTTATGCCCACTGGTCATTACCAAATCCTTTGATTGTCTCATAAATCCCTGAGATGCTACATCTTCCATGTATTAGATGCTTAGATCCTACAGCTGAATAGACTACTATCCCTTTATGGAAATCTCTTAAAAGCCTTATTTTTGTCCTGAAAGTACAGTAAATTTTTTATGGTAGTATTTGCACTAGGTAGTCAGCTATTTCAAGATAGAAGCTAAGTTCTATTGTATTCATGTTCTAAACGTATCAGCTTGTGTTTGGCTCACGAGCCTAAGAAATACAGTACATTGAACGTCATTAGTTGATGTAATCAATGCAGGAGTCTTTTCAGGTAGGTAAGAATATTAAATGGTATTGACTCGCCTCCGTATTTTATCAACACTTCTCAATTCCAAGTTGCCTTGTAGCCCAGGACAGGAGTGAGCAGGCTGGAGAAAAACATGAACGGAAATTCTGAGTGTTGCGTACTGCTATCAACTGATCATCGATTGTTAGGTGGATTTCCCAGTTTTTCTTAGCTCAAGGGCTTCTTGTTTGAAGATCTCTCTGGGTCTGCCTTATGGATTTAAATGATGAAATGTAGGGGTCTGGATAACAGAGAGTGCTGAAATGGCCACAGCAGGATGAATGAATTAAGTGTACATGCTCAAGCGGTTTCTTGAAGTTCATCTTTCATTCAATTATTTAACCTTTAATGCAGCAACTATTCACTATAGCAAGCACAGGGCTGGTGTTGAGGACACGATGCTCTCTTTTTATGTAATAAATAGTTGATTTACAATGTTGTATTGATTTCTGCTGTACAGTGTGATTCAGTTACACATGCACACATATGCACACATATATGTGAATGTGTACATATATATGTGCATTCTTTTTCTTTATTCTTTTCCATTATGGTTTGTGCTAGTCACTCAGTCAAGTCCAACTCTTTGTGACCCCATGGGCTGTAGCCTGCTAGGCTCCACTCTCCATGGGATTCTCCAGACAAGAATATTGGAGGTGATAGTCTTTCCTTCCTCCAGGGGATCCTTGCAACCCAGGGGTTGAACCCAGGTCTCCTGCCTTACAGGCAGATTCTTTACCATCTGAGCCACCAAGAAAGCAGGATATTGAATGTAGCTCCCTGTGCTACACAGTACAACATTGTTTATCCATCCTATATAATAGTTTGCATCTGCTAATCCCAAACTCCCATTCCTCCCTCGCCCCTCTTCCCTTGGTATCCCCAAGTCTGTTCTTCTATGTGAATCTGTTTCTAGTTTAGATCCCACACATAAGTGACATCATATGGCATTTGTCTCTCTAGCTTACTTTGCTTAGTATGATAATCTCTAGCTGCATCCGTGTTGCTGCACATGTTGTTTCATTCTTTTTTTATGGCTGAGTAGTATTCCACTGCGTATATGTACCACATCTTTATCCATTCATCTACTGATGGATGTTTAGGATATTTCCACATCTTGGTTATTGCAAATAGTGTTCTATGAACATAGGGGTGCTTGTGTCTTTTCAAATGAGAGTTTTGAGGACATGATGCCCTTAAACATGCCCCAGGATAAATAGAATCCAGAATTCATGTCCAGCAATGGCAGGACATTTAAAAAAAAAAAAAAAGAATGTGAATGGAGTTATAATCAGCAATTGGACAATTTGCTATCAGCAAGAACCGTCTTGTTTAGTGATAAAACAAGAGGGAACAAGACGAAGAGGTATGTGTTATTTGATACAGCCTATGGACACGACTGAGCCACTGAACTGAACTGAACTGAACTGATGCTATCTGTGAATTTCCTGGTTACACTGATACATTTATACAGAGAATATTCTTCATGATAATTCAGCTAGTCTTCTATTCTCTTCTATCACTTGCTTATTGATGCTAAAATAAATGTATTGGGGGAGAAATGACTTTTAAAGGGTCAAATAAGGAGTAAGCTCCTTCAAAGATTAAAGATCTCTCCATTTTTTTTAATCTCTCCCTTTGCAGATATCAGTTCAAAGGAGAGATATGTTAACAAAACAGACTTGTAAGAGATACGATTGAGGTGGAACTGCTTGCTCTGCAGGCAGTGGAGCAAGACGAGGATTTCAGATGAAAGAAATTCAGGGGTATCTTGGCGGATGGGTTTAAACCAAACCTCACTTAAAAAAATGACAAATCTTTTTTGTCTGAGTCTGTAACCTCATTAAGACGAAGAATGTTTTGAATCCTTTCAGGGCGTAGGGGTGTCAGGTCTGGCTTTGGGGACATTCTTGTGGGTACAACCTCATTGTTTGTAACTTACATCATAATCTCTCCCTAATGGTACAAAAGGGGAGGTTTTCTTAGGGTATATTTTTTAAAATGTTTATTAGATTATAGTTGCTTTATGCATTGTGTTAGTTTCTGCTGTGCAGCAAAGTGAATCAGTTATATGTACACATATACCTCCCTTTTCAGATTTCTTTCCCATTTGGGTCACCATAGAGCATTGAGTAGAGTTCCCTGCACTATACAGTAGGTTCTCATTTGCGATCTACTTCATACATAGTGTCAGTAATTGACATATATATATGTCTATCCCAATCTCCCATTTCATCCCATCCCCTACTTCCCCCTTGGTATCTGTAAGCTTGTCCTCTATATCTGTGTCTCTATTTCTTCTCCCTTTGTAAGGTTTTCTTTATAGAGAAATGGAAATGCTTTCAGCACTACTTTTCAGCCTTGGCCAGTCTAGGAAGTCTATTTATCATTGAGATCTCAGTTCCTGTCCTCGGTCAGCCCTGCTCACTTTTCTCCACCCAACTGCAGTGGCACCAGCCCCTCCCTGGTTGTACCCCATGCCTCCAGCCTAAGCATTATTAATGCTACAGCATTTTTGATATTTCTTGCTCTTCTAGACAAGTGTGGTTCCTTTGGGGTGTTACTTTTTTGGGGTGCATGTTGAATTTGGGGATTTGTTGGTGGGGAGGAGGTTATTTTTGATTGTCACAGTGATCTGGAGTATTGGGAGACGTACCTTCTTGTAATGCAAGGAACGAACCCACAAAAAGGTTAGTCCCTCATCTCTCAATTTTTTGATGTTCAGCTGGACATTTACATTTGATGAAAGCCCAGTTTAAACTTCTCTGAACTTAGAATTTAACTCCACATTATATACAAGGAAGATTGCCACACCTGCATATATCCTGAATTCTCTAGGAAAAGAGCTACTAGGTAAGTCAAGGAAAGATCATAATTTTCTCTTAAAGAACTAGCTAATTGCTCACTATTTCAGTGACAATGGTTTTCGTGACAATTGATTTAACAACAAAAAATATGAGCCTATCCTTGCAACTGTCATGGTCAAGGTGATTCTATACATAGGGTAAGCATTTGATGACTATATTATGGTGGGTCATGCTTGAGTATTTACATATTGAAATACATATTTCTCATGCAGCACTTTCATTTTTTTTTCATTTCTATTATGAAAATGTGTTCTATTGATTTCTTTGATACATGGGAAGATAGATTTTATTACTTGGATAAATAAAATTCAGCAGAGTAGTAGGAGTGATTACAAAATGTTATGAAGAAGAAAGTGCTGGGTCTGATAGAGGTAAGAACTACTGTAGCAGACCATAACTTCCTTGAAGATCTTCCTATCATTCAAGGGGAACAATCATATTTACATCTTTATCACTGGTTCATAACAGAAGCCTTCCCACTAGGAGACACCAATATATTTTAATGTTATTTCTTGTGTGTAACTTGCACTTCCTGTTTCTTGCTAATGGAAACCCTTCAAATACTAATACAAGGCTGCAGTCCTCTGCAAAATCATTTCCTCTCAACTATTTCAAGGAGTTATTGGGGAGTGTCTAATGGCAAATAAGATCAGCTTTGTAAGATATCAATCACTTTTGTAACAAAAACACAGCTATGTGTATCTGGGAGCTTGGTGTGTGAGAAAGGTCACTTGATTGGTTAAAGAATAAATGACTTAATAGATGTTGTTGAGAAAGTTGGCTCTCCATATTGAAAAAAAAATAGATTCCTGCCTCACACAAGGCACAAAAACCCTCTCCAGATGAATAAAGACAAATCTGTAAAGCAAAACATGAAAATGGTAAGAAGAATACATAGAAGCATGTTTTTATGAACTTGGAAGAGGGAAGAATTTCCTAAGCAAGACCCAAAAAGTGCAAATCACAAAGAAGGGACTGATAAATTTAAACATATTAAATGTTAAGATCTCTGAATGTCAAGATATCATCAATTATTACATTTCTTAATGAAAAAAAATTAGCAGTGTATCTAATTCATCAAGTGTCCAGAATATATTTTCAAAATACTATAAGTCAAGAAGGAAAGGATAAAAAATGCAAACGTAGACAACAGATGTGAACAAATAAAAAAGAGAAAACTCAAATGGCCAGTAGATTCATGAAAAGTTCAACTTTGCTAGCAATCAAAAAGTGAAAATGGTAAGCTATTTAATGGCAAACCCTTTAGCCTGGAAAAAATAGCACTTCTGAAAAAAGGTGTTAATGAATATTCAGATTTTCAGATGTGGTGATGAGCCTGTAAGTTGATACCCCCACTGCAGAGAAAAGATTGCCACACTTCCTGAGTTGTGCACAGAATGTAACTCATCAAATCCATCGCTAGGTACTACGGTCAGTCTAGTGAATTTAAAACTGTTTTTAGAGAACCCACAGTAGAAAGTACCTTTTACAGGACAACTTGCACACGTATACATGCACAGTTGTAAATAAAATGAGACATCATTTCATAGAGCATTCATGACCCTTAATTACATGTGATACACATTTCTATTTTTTTACTATATACTTTATCATGTTTCTTCAAAAATTTTGGTAATGACTTGCTAGATTTATTTCATAATCCCCTAATGAACTGCAACCAATACTCCCCAAGATTAGCTCTCAAACACACATAAGGAGATGTGTAAGAGGATGACCAAGGAGAATCTCATTCTCCTTGCAACCAGTTTCCACTCGCAGATTGTCTGCTCTCTTCTTTGGAAACTAGGGAATCATCAAGTCAGCGATGGTTGTTTCAAAACCAAATATGTTACTTTTGGGCTGTAATAAAATACTTTTGCCTTGGAGCCTTTGAAGTTCTTTGAACTCCTTGGAATAAAAATGCCAGCATAGTGTGGTGACATTGGCCCTTTTAAAGCGGAGCTCCATGTTTTAAGTGATAATCTCTGGTCCAGCTTCATGTGGGTTTCAGATCCTCAGTGTTTCTCTTATCATCCATTAGATGTTCTTTCCTACCACAGAGATCTGAACATGTACCTGAGGCCAAGCTATAGTTGTCACTATAAATTTCTCTTGCAATAGCTCAGTTGAATCACTGGCTAATAAAATGTCTCAGCTGGCAAACTCTAATGGTGATAGAATTACACCATGAAACCAGGTCGTGTGCAGCAGTAAATCCAAAGAATCAGTTGAAGAATCTGGATGAAAAGACACAGACACACAAAGCAGAAGATCAGGTCAAAAGGAGGGTTGGGAAATAGGTTCGACATATAGTGTTAGAAGACTTGAAGGTGAGCAATGACTTCCTAAAGTAGGAAAGAGAAGAGAGAAATCACTCAGTCATGTCCGACTCTTTGCAACCCCATGGACTGTAGTTGACCAGGTTCCTCTGTCCATGGGATTTTCCAGACAAGAATACTGGAGTGGGTTGCCATTTCCTTCTCCAGGGGATCTTCCTGATCCAGGATTGAACCTGGGTCTCCCGAACTGCAGGCAGCCTCTTTACCATCCGAGCCCCCGGGAAGCCCCAAAGCAGGAGAGGTGAGTTCCAAATCGTTAGGAGTGCACTTCCCAAACTGATGGGAAGTGCACCACAAACTATGGCTCTATTTATCTATCTATCTGGCACAAACTATCCAGCATGTTGCTAGATATCTTAACAATAAAATACATTCTGAGTTCAAATAAGGTTGTGAACTTTGATTAAGCATCATTAAACAGATTGCTTTAATAGCTGAGGTTCTTAGAAACTCTACATTTTAAGTATTTATTGTGGTCCCCCAGATGACCCCTAAATGTTTTCCTGCCTTGTTTCATCATGGAATGTCTTACGTATTTTTTTCCCCAGAGTATCCATTAGCTTCTTCTCCAACTATTATTTTGCCCAAGTTTTTTTTGAAAAACATTATACAAGTTGGGGGAGCAGGGAGTACATAAGAAAGAAAATGAGCAACATAGAAAAAAGGAACATAAAAAGTGAAAGCATAAAACAAAATAACAGAAGAAATTATGGTATTTGTAACATTAAATATAGATGAATAAACATCCATATTGACATAAAATTTCTCATATTATATACAAAAATTAAACAAATTTTAATTTCAGAAGCCACAAGGGAAAAAATAGTAAGTTAGAAGAACAAAAATGAAAATTGCCTTTATATTACAAAATATAAACTTTGTAGTTTATAACGAAACTTTAAAAATTTGAAAAAGAAGGAGTGGAAAGAAAGAAGGAGAGAGAAAAAAGACTGGCAAAACTGACATCAAGAATAACAGAATTCATAACAGAACTATATTTTTAAAAAGGAAGAAAAAAATAAGCCACAATAAAGTAATCATGGTTATGAGCCTATATGATTCAAGGAACCTAGAATTGAAGTTTACAAATTAAGCTTATTACTAGCTGTACAAATAATATGTATGATCAAAAGCAGAACTGTGGTCATTGGACTAAACTGTTGGATTAAAAATACATGACATACATGGTTTGAATAATATAACTAATAAGGTTATTTTATCAAACATGTTTATATATCATTTACACCCAAGAGAACAAAGTTTGTTTCAAAAATCCATCTAACACTTAAACAAATATTTAATATTGTTGTTGTTCAGTTGCTCAGTTGTGTTCGATTCTTTGAGACCCCATGGACTGCAGCACGCCAGGCTTCCCTGTCCTTCACTTTCTCCCGGAGTTTGTTCAAACTCTCGCACTGAGTTGGTGATGCCATCCAATCATCTCATCCCCTTTTGTCCCCTTCTTCTGCCCTCAATCTTTCCCAGCATTAGGGTCTTTTCCAATGAGCTGGCTCTTTGCATCAGGTGGACAAAGTATTGGAGCTTCAGCTTTAGCATCAGTCCTTCCAATGAGTATTCAGGGTTGATTTCCTTTAGGATTGATTGGTTTGATCTTCTTGCTGTCCAAGGGACTCTGAAGGGTCTTCTCCAGCACCACAATTCGAAAGCATCAATTCTTTGGCGTTCAGCCTTCTTTATGGTCCAACTCTCACATCTGTGCTTGATTATTGGAAAACCATAGCTTTGATTATATGGACCTTTGTCCTAGGAAAAGATAGAAAGTTTGCCAATTCAGTTCATAGGCCAGCTTTGTCTGTCATTTATTAAAGTGAGTTTCAAGAGAAGAGGTACAAAGAACTGTGGAGACAGCTATTATCTAGAAGGAAGAGAATTGGGACAGCATGGCTGAGAAAGAGAGGTGGAAAAAGCACACTGTTTGCCATAGAAGTAGACTATGAAGGGAGCCAGCAGGCTTCCCTGGAGACTCAGACAGTAAAGAACCCACCTGCAATACAAGAGACCTAGGTTCGATCCCTGGTGGGGAAGATCCCCTGGAGTAGGAAATGGCAATCCACTCCAGTATTCTTGCCTAAAAAATCCCAAGGACAGAGGAGCCTGGGGAGCTACAGTCCATGGGATTGCAAAGAGTCGGGCATGACTGAGTGACTAACACACACACACACAGAGGACCAAAACCTTGGGAAGCCTTTCCTGGGTCATAGTTATCAGTCATGGGCCCTGTTGACTTAGAGCATTTAGGTCTCCACACACATCTTCTCATTTATAAAAATGTTCCTGGTACTGAGTTGCAGAGTGTAACTCCCCCTCAAAGTCGTGTCCACCCAGAACCTTGCAGACATCATTAGTTAAGATGAGGCCACACCAGATTAGGGTCAGCCCTCAACACAATGACTGCTGTCCTTGTTAAGAGGGCCATGTAAGGACACGGACAGCCATACTCACAGGGAGAGGGCCAAGTGGCCAGGGTAGGGTGGTGGGGGGCAGAAATGGGAGGGATGTAGCCACCAGCCAAGGAATGCCAGCAACCCCCAGAATCTAGAAGGAAGCAAGGTAGTACTCTTTCTTAGAATCTTCAGAGGGAGAGTGGTCCTGCCCACACCTTGATTTCAGAATTCTAGCCTCCACAACTGGGAGAGACATTTCTGTTGTTTAAAGTCACATCATTTTGGTTGTGGTCAAAATGTCGTCATTTTGAAATGGAACAGGAGGACCCTATGGTCCTTCCCCCCACCTCCCTGTCCTGCATCTGAGACTTTTGTCTGTAGAAAAATTTCAGTCAAAGAATGAATTGAATCAGAGAAGTGGGAAAATGCTGATGCAAAGGGAAGCAATCAAATAGGACAAAATAATAATAGATTAGTCATTAAGCAAAGTCAAAGACCTTTAATTCCTTCTCAAGGGCGGTAGATAATATTCTGAGCCATATCCTATGAGCTATTCATGTAGCTACTGAGACTCCCACCAGGTGGAAGGAATTAACTACACAATGACCAGGCTGCAGCCATGGCATTGTTCAGTCGCTAAGTCATGTCCGACTCTTTGCGACCCCATGGACCGCAACATGCCAGGCTTCCATGTCCTTCACTGTCTCCCACAGTTTGCCATGACATAAGCTGCCACAGGAGACCCCAGTTCAGTTCCTGGGTCAGAAAGATCCCCTGGAGAAGGGATAGGCTGCCCACTCCAGTATTCTTGGGTTTCCTTTGTGGCTCAGCTGGTAAAGAATCTGCTTGCAATTCAGGAGACCTGGGGTTTGATCCCTGGGCAGGAAAGATCTCCTGGAGAAGGGAAAGGCTACCCGCTCCAGTATTCTGGCCTGGAGAATTCCATGGACTCTATAGTCCATGCGGTCATAAAAACTCGGAAATGACTGAGTGACTTTCACTTTCAAGATGCCACAATTCTGAGAACAGGCTTCAAGAAAACGGGAACAAACTGACCCTGGAACTGAAGACTAACTGTACCTAAAGCAATCAAGATGATATTGGTCAGACCACTGATGACCAGTTTCAAGATGACTGGCAGAGCTGACTGTGCTGTTTCTGCATGGAGTCCCCTCCTTCTGTCTATAAAATCTCTTCTTTCGGGCAGGCGTCCGCCAGGGGCTGTGTGCTTTCAGGTCATGGTGTGCTGTGTTTTCTTTTTCCCATTTCTAAGTCAGTGTTCTCAAGTGGTCACTGAACTTATAAAAGAGTGATAAATAGCACAATTCAACATGTCCAAGCATAAAATGATGCCAAAAGTAACATTTCCCCCAATTGTTCGAGAATATGTACTTATAAATGATTTCACACATTTGGACTCAATTGACTTTTTAGCGGAATGAAATTAATTGCTCTTAATAAAATTTCAATTTATAGTCAAGTCTTGCCTAATTCATTAAAGGAGAGTAATTTTTGATCTTCCCCTTCCTTCCTCAGTAATCCTTAAAGAGAGAACTTGAAAAGATAAGTCAGCAGCGTAATGAATCCTTTCAGTTCTCTAACTAGAAGTGTTGTATCGCTGACTTCTGTATTTACTCTCCTCTATTTACTGAATCAATAAAGTTTTCAGAGCTCTTTTTCCTTGTTCAAACAAAACCAACACAGTCTCCACCCTGACACCCTCATTTCACGAAGGAATTTGCTTTAATCATAATTAAATTAAAGCTCCTAAAGTTCTATTCCATGACCAATGTTACAAGGATTCTGAGCAAATAGTTTGCCAAAGCCTGTAATTTGCGTAGTAATGCCATCAGCTCATCTCTGGGATTTGCAGCAATGACTACTTTTTAGCTCAGCCTCATGCCTAAAAAGCATTTTAATGGGCTCAAAATGACCATAAGTGCTATTTGCAAAGGCCAGAAAATTGTGGATAATAATATTCTGTGCAGGAAATCATTCTCTTAAACTAATCCCCACATTCTGTTCATTCCGTCTGCCTAGGTTTTGCACGACTCTGCTTAGAATTGAATAATGTCTCCTGGGGTCACAAGCCAATGACATTGGTGGAATTCTTTGTGTTTTCCTGGAAGATGCTTAATACCATCTCATCAGGTAAGGCCAAGCGGAGAGTGGAATCCCTTTTCTGAATAACTTGGAGCAAATGACCCGTATTATTATCCTTACGTCCTACTTCACTTTAGCTGTAAAGAGCAAAAAGATGCCTGCACATCCAACCAGTTGGATCTTGAGCTTGGAGTTACCATTCAGACGAGTCCGCGGACCAGCGTCAGTTGTTGAACAGCTTTGATCAGTTATTCTTCTATTAGTCAATATGACAGTTCATAGACGGTGCCAGCCTGCCATGAGATTTACACAAGGCCCCTCTTCCAGGCAATACTGTCATTGGAAAAGCAAAACAAGCTGGGGAGTCAGAAATATCCCTGGGGGTTCATGTTCCTGCCAATTACAGCTGGCAAGTCCTGGGCACAGGGCTTAACCTCTACAGTCTGACATGGCCAATTAATTCAAATGAGGACCATCCAGGGTCCATGTGAAAATATCTTTTTATTTAAAAAAGTCAACCAGGGAATGACCCTGAGGGATGGGATGGGGAGGGACGTGGGAAGGAGGTTCAAGATGGGGAACACATGTACACCCATGGCTGATTCATGTGAATGTATGGCAAAAACCACCACAATATTGTAAAGTAACTAGCCTCCAACTAAAGTAAATA
Source organism: Cervus canadensis (assembly GCF_019320065.1). Classification (NCBI taxonomy): domain Eukaryota; kingdom Metazoa; phylum Chordata; class Mammalia; order Artiodactyla; family Cervidae; genus Cervus; species Cervus canadensis. The sequence continues at coordinate 28,315,148 of NC_057386.1, forward strand.
AATAAAAATAAAAAAATAAAACACACAATGCATGCTAAAAAAAAAAGTCAACCAGTGAAGATTGTGTGTTTGAGGAGGGGTGGGCGAGCATAGCACGAGGAAGTCAAGCAAAACCAGTCAAGTTGAGAGTTGAACTGTGAGTCTTAAAGCCTCATAAACCTAGGAAGCAAATGCAGAGTCATCATTTCCCTGCACGCACCCATAACTTAATTCCCTGATTGTTTCAGAGTCTCTTTAAGCAGAGATTAAACTTACAACTAGCTCTAGCCGCAAGAATCAACGAGTTAATTAACTGATTAGGAGGTATGCCATTTTCTAATTTTTAGCTTATTTTAAAAGGATAAAGGGATCCCTTGGTAAGCTCTGGAACTGGTGAGCGAAGGGTAACCCTTTGCCTCATTTTGTTTATTCTTTGATTTTCGCCCAAGACTCTGCAGAGTGGACAGCGGGGCAGGTCTGTGGGTGCTGGGGTGACCAGCTGATCTGCTGCCAGGTATCCCCCCACTTCTGAGGCTGTTACCAAGGAGGGCCCAGCAACTGGAAGACGTCAGTCACATCAAGTGAACTTTCTGGTGGGGGATGGGGTAGCAGAGAAGGGTAAGAATGGAGCAGCGGCATGGAGACATTGGGATCCAAGCTATATAAACCACTCTTCTCTTACTTTCACCAGATTTCTCTTGGGTGGTCTTGAAGCTGAAGAGTCCCTGTGGAAGTCACCAAGCCTGCTGAAGATAATAGATCTCTCTTTCCTCCACAATCGCCTCGTCTGGTATGGCCATGGCACTCAGTTTGAGCAGTGAGGTACCAGTGGATGTGAGGCGGGCTACCTCCACTCAGAAGCTTGAGGAGCCAGTACACCATGGACCATGGTACCCTCTCCTCTGCCTCTGTGGTCATTGCGTGTGTGTGTGTGTGTGTGTGTGTGTGCGCGCGCGCGCTAAGTCACTTCAGTCATGTCCAACTCTTTGCAACCCTATGGACTGTGACCTGCATCTCACGTGTCCCCTGCACTGGCAGGCAGATTCTTCACCGCTGCACCACCTGGGAAGCCCTTCTGTGGCTATTACCAATTACCAGCCCCCTGCAGTTGCTCCGTTGACCTGGGGCCCAGTGTGGGTGAATGCATGGAGTAGGGTCCCCAGCCAATTTGTACTGGACATGTAACCTGAGAGAGAATAACCTTTATTTTTTATCCCTGCCCTTAGGTAAATCAATAGGTAATGGTACATTTCAGCCCTAGTTAATTATAATGAGGTAAACTGACTTCCGTAAAATGACTAGAACTGGAAAGAGAAACATGTAAAAAAAAAAGTTGGACTGGAAAGGCCCATTCTTTCATTTTAATATCCTCTGATTATTGTTAAAATTAAAACATTAAAATGTGTTAACAACGGAAGCAGAAATGTATAAAACATGGAAGGAGCATGGGGTTTGCACTAATTGACCAGTGTTCCATTTGTGATGGGCTTCCCAGGTAGCACAGTGGTGAAGAATCCGTCTACCAATGCAGGAGACACAAGAGATGCGACTTTGATCCCTGGGTCAGGAAGATCCCCTGGAAAAGGAAATGGCAACCCACTCTAGGATTCTTGCCTGGAGAATTTCATGGACAGAGGAGCCTGGTGGTCTGCGGTACAAGGGGCTGCAAAGAGTGGGATATGACTGAGCAACTGAGCACACCTTTTGTGAAGTGATTCAAGGGGCTTGACCTGGGAGTCCAGTCGGTCTCCATCATTTCAAATCTCCATGTACCACTATCTTTTCAGACCCTTGAGATGCTGAGATGCTGGGAGGTGGCTTCACCAAAACTCATTCATTAAAAATCTGAGGGTGGGGGCAGGTTTGGTCACCTGTCTAGTCCCCCAAGCTAGTTGGAAACAGAGTCCGATCCACACACACCTCTTCTGACAGCTCTTCAGGGTGTCCATCAGAATGTGCACTTAGAGTAATGAACTTATGTCGTTAATATTTTGGGCATGTTCCACGGTTGTAAAGAATCCCACAAGGGGAAAGTCATTGCTGAGGACAGCAGTGTTTTATAGCTGCTGCTGATTTACAGGCTGGTAAAGCCAGGCTTCAGTTGCCCTTGAGGATACAAAAGGCCAAAAAAGACAGTGTGCAAAATCACCCAGACACATCTTGATCTACCCTGATATGAGGATGGGATTCAAAGCCAGTGAGCACCTTAGATACACATATTTCTTTCTTAGATGTCTTTAGTTTACCCACGTTATTCTTTTTTTAAAAATACCTATTTGGTTGCATCATGCAGGATACTTCATTATGGCTTGTGCACTCCAGAGTGTGTGGGCTCAGTAGTTGCAGCTCTTGGGCTTAGTTGCCTGGTGGCATGTGGGATCCTACTTCCCTGCCCTGGGGTTGAACCTGTAGCCTCTGTACTGCAAGGTGGAATCTTAACCACTGGACCACCAGGGAAGTCCCAACCCATGACCTTCTAAGAGCTCATTTTTCCTGGTACCTGCTAGGTGTGGGATTCTGAGATAGATACAGAGCAAAAAAGGACAATAAGGACCAACCCATGGCAGACAGAGGAGGTAAGGGACCAGCTAGGGGCCAGTGAAAGCAGTCCCATGTGTGAATAAGGTAGGGCCTTGCAAATGATCAAAAAAGGGGGTCAGAAAATAGAAAAAATAGATGTTTTCATGTTAAGATAGTGAGAAGGCATTCAGAAGATGATGTGTCCTTGCTTGTGCTTGAAGATGGAAATCTAGACAGGTAGGAACAGAAGGTTTTACTTGGCAAGCAGGGTGAGAAAGGAGCATCCAAATCCCAGAATCCAGCTGACTAGGAGAGGTAGGTAGACGCACTGCAAGGAGTTTGAATCAGAGAAAAGTCATCCCAAGTTAGCAAGGGACTCAAGTCATTAACCTTCCACCTCTGTTCAAGCTGCCTGCTTACTGAGTGTCCAGGGCTGGTGGGAACAGAGTCAAACAAGAAAACACAGAGGACAGAGATGGGAATTACGAGATGATTCTTCAGTGAAGGGGCTACATTTTTTCCCTTCCAGATTGAGTTGGTATAGTATATTCCTGGTTATCAAGATACTTATAGCGTTGGGACTTTGAAATGGTAAATATTCATGATGTGTGAAAAAGCATGATACATAACTATATGGTCATGAGTTAGTCACTCAGTAGTGTCCAACTCTTTGCGACCCCATGGACTGTAGCCCGCCAGGCTCCTCTGTCCACTATGGTAAACAATCCACCTGCAGGAGTTGCAAGAGACTCGGGTTTGAACCCTGGATTGGGAAGATCCCCTGGAGGAGGAAATGGCAACCCACTCCAGTATCCTTGCCTGAAGAATCCCGTGGACAGAGGAGCCTGGTGGGCTATGGCTCATGGGGTTGCAAAAGAGTCTGACACAACTTAGTGACTAAACAACAATTCACGTTTAACCTATACGATCGTCTAAATATCATTTGCTGTGGAATCAAGTAGTGGGTTTAGTTTATGAAGTAAACTCTAATCCAGTGTCATTCTGGGTATATAGAGATTGAGAGATCAAATTGACCTGTGCATTGCATGTTTCAAAAGTTACTATTACAATATTTTCATCCTTTAAGTGAAATCAGCCAGCTTGTTCATTTTAGTTTTTATGAGGAATTAAAGTTCTTTTTTGAAAGAGCCCTTGAACTTTCAGCCAGGTTTGGATTGCTTGCTTTGGCAATCTACTGCAAACAACTTTTTTGAGAATTTTAAAAATTGTATTCCTGGATTTATTTTTCCCTTCACAGTTTACCAAACTCTTGATCTTACCAGTCTCAAAATTACTTTTGCCAATCTGATGTGCATGAAATTGTTGACGTCTTAATACCTATTTCCCTGATCACCAGTGAAGCAGAGAACTTTTTCATAGGTTTACAGAAAGTTTATTCTATTTTTGTTAATTCCTTGTTAATGTCATTTGACTTTTTTTCTTTTGGAGTATCTACCTTTTCCTTTTTTACTTGTAGGTGTTCTTTGTCCTGAATATGACTCCTTTGTTAAAGATTCTTCCCCATCTGAGACTTGATTTTTACCTTTGTTTTTGGCATCTTCTGAAGCACATAAAATTGTTAAACTTGGAATTAGCTTATCTATCTTATTTCAAAATAACAGAAACACTTTTAAAATAATGAAATTTGACAAAATCAGATGTATCAACATTTTCCTCGGTGAGTCAGTTTTTATTTCCTGTTTTAGTAATCCCTTCTTCCCTAGCATACACATGCTGCTCTCCAAGTATCATTTTGCAAAAACAGGAAACATTCCCCTCGAGAAATTGCTGATTCCATATCCAGGGCTGAAAATGTAGATGTTCTTGGAACATCTTAGACCTGAAAGCAAAGAAATTATCAAAGTATAAAGAGAGTGTGAAAAGGACACAGAAATAAACTAGAAGGGACTTTCAAGTCAAAGTGGGGACAATTTGATGATCACGATAATACTGGTGTTGTTCAGTCGCTAAGTCATGTCTGACTCTGCGACCGCATGGATTGCAGCAGTTAATAGATATAAAAAATATATATAAATAAATATATTATAAAAGCAGTCAAATATACAAAAATCCATGAGTCCCTAATAATACAAGCAAATAAGTAAAATTCAGGATATAATTCTCTCTAATTTTATGTATGCTTGAAAATATCCATAGTCAATATTTTTAAAATATCTAAATGGCACAAAGGATAATAATTCTTGCAATAAATAAACAATGAATTTTTAAAAATTTATGTTACTGAAGTAGAGTTGATTTACAATGTACAGTTTCTGCTGTATATTGCCTTGTTGTATGGCAGAAATCAACACAACATTGTAAACCAATTTCCCTCCCATTAAAAAATGAATTTATAAAGTTTCTACTGTACAGTGAAATGATTCTGTTATATATATCAACACACTCTTTTTCATAGTCTTTTCCGTTACAGTTTGTCCCAGGATATTGAATGTAGTTCCATGTGCTATACAGTAGGTCCTTGTTCATCCATCCCATATATAATAGTTTGCATCTGCTTATCCCAAACTCTTCATCTATCTAGCCCTCTCCCATCCCCCATCCTTCTTGGCAAACACAAGTCTTGCACAACAAATTTTAATAATAAAAAGAAGAAATCCTTTCTGACACTGCCGTACCCCTGCTCCCCCCCCCCACCCCCCACTGACTGCCAATGTTATTCACTCGTCAATTGTTTTACATTTTCACATTTAGAGTTTTGCTACAACTTCGGTTTATTTCTGAGGCAGGGATATATATCTACAAAACATTTATTGATTTGTCCATCTTTTCCCCCATTTAATTATAACATCTCCTCAATCATACAACAAAGTCTCATAAAGGTTTAGGTCTATTTTATGTGCTATCTTTGGATCCATCGATCTGTTTGTCTATCCCTCTGCTGAAATTATAATAGATCTTAATAGGAGGTAAGTCAAGCCTTTTCTTTTTCTCCAAATTTCCAGACTATAAGAAGCAGCACCTGGAGATGGATATAGAGGCTATAGACTCTGGACTTTGCTAAGAAGCACAAATAGTTGAAACTTTGCTTTTACCCCCTTGGGGAGGGATGTGAATGTGTTGTGTGCATCATATAACTTTGGTTGATCAGCCAAAATGCTCAACAATGGCAGGAAATCAGTTTCTGTTCTCTCTTTCTTCCTTAGTTAAAAAACTTCAGATTTTGGCTGGGCTTTCATTTCCCAGTTTTCTTATGGTTATGCATAGCATATTTGAATTCTGGTTGATGATGTGTGAATGAAGCAAGTTTCAAGAAATGTCTACATGATTGCTGACATGTGACTTTGCCCTTTTTCTTGTCTATTCTTCCCTCTTCCCACCCCTCCACCCCATTAAATTATGCTTTAATACTCTATTCTTTTTTTGTTCAGCAGATTTTTCTTTTTCTTTTATTTTTTGTCAGTCTACTTTAAAACAAATTATTTACTATTTTATTGAAGTATGGTTGATTTTCTCTTCTTCAATTTTGATACCTAGAGCTCAGATATGATGGTTGGAGTTTGGGCCTTTATCTTTGATCGTGAGAGTAAGGTCTCATGGAGACAGGCTGGGATCTGAGATAGACCTGGGACCCTTTGCTTCAGTAATTGCACATGGACAAATGTGTCCTCGGAGCAACGAAATACAAAACAACTATGAGGAATGAAAAATAACTGCAAGCATATGCAATTGGGGCAAATTAGGGACAAGAAGATACAAAAAGACCAAAAACCCAACTACCACTTCTGAAAAGCCCAGAGCAAAAGCAGAGTACTGAGCATGCCCCCTGCACCCAACACAACCAAAGGGGTGGACTAACCACCTAAGCCACCCCACCCCTGGGCAGCCCTATCCTCATCCGGGTTTAAAAAACCAGCTCAATTCCTCTTGGTGAACAAGTGAGCAAGGGAACTCATTCTCGCCCCACCCCACCCTATGGATACAGCAGGGGCTCCAATAAAACATTGCCTGAATTTCTTGTCTGGACTCTTCTCAATTTCTATTGATTAAGGAAGGCCCAAGAACCCTGACCAGTAACAGGATCATAGAAAGTACGGACCAAGAACGAGGTCTACTAGTGACTCCCAGGAGCTCCCTCAGTGCCCTGGAGCTGACTACCTCATTTACATAAGAAGCTACCTCATTTACATAAGGGACCCCTGGAGGAGCCCTGCCTTATGCAAAGGTGAGTGGGTGGGGGAGGGAAAAGAGGACACAGGAAGGCTGAAGTGGTGCTGAGGAGTAATTTAATTTGTCCCTGACACCTCGCATCCCCTTAATTAAATCCAGAAAGCCCAGTGCAGAAACACACGAAGCACACTCTCCTCTGTGCAACAAAGTCTGCCCAGATAGATGTCTTCTGGGAAGCCTGAGGCCAGATGCTTCATGAAGGCTCACCCTAGAGAATCAGCGAGGCAGTGATGTAGCCGGTTAGGACATCCAACTCCGGAGCTGAGCTCCTTCAGTCTGGGGGGTCTCTGGGTGGGCTGGAATTCGTTTTCTCCAGATGCTGCCTGGTGTTTCAAAGGCACATTTTGAAGCCTCAGCCGCTGATCAAAACGACTACTGAATATTGTTGTCCATGTGTGAAAACTACAGTGGGGTGGAGAGCTGCAGGAAGCGCTCTGTTGACTTCTGAAGTTGGTCTTACACACAGCTTTCCTTCTGGGACTCTCTTTTCTAATTGCAGCCTCCTTCCTTCCTCCTTCCTTATCCACCTGACAACAACCTCACCCCCACTCTCCCCCCACCCCCACCACCAGTTCTCCCCCAAACTTGAAGCTCTGGTTCTGGTTTCCCTTGGTAGTAGAAGATTCAGAACTTCTCACTGAACACTGGTCACAGACGGAAACGAATTCAAAATGAATGCTTGTTTGCTGAGTGTTTAAGGGGAAGAAAAACAAAAGCATGAAAGCAGCTAGCATGTGTTTGCCCAGGACTGGTCTGAAAATTATCTAGATTGTTGTCCAGTTTAATATGAATTTGAGATCCAACTGGAGACGGGAGACTTGCACAATGAATCCAGTATCATCAGACCACGTCAATGAAGTGTCTGAAGGTTCCTCTCATCCCCACACCACTCCTCATTCTCCAATCCCCTTGTTTACTGACTTTGATGGGAAAGGCCTGAGGATGGAATTCTATTGAGAAAGTACAGAATTTCCCATCAAAGTCTCATCCAGTGGCTGAATTGGTTAAGAGACCTTCCCAACTAGATCATTCTCCAGCGTCACCAGACTTTTGGTCAATCCTCCTCAGTTCTGCTGAAATGACCTTTTCAAAATCATATGTGTGATCAAGTGATTCCCTAAACTATAAGACAATCTCTCTGCTGCTTCCAGTGGTCAAAAACACCTTCTAAGGAGTAAACCCCACCTGCTTTGTCAGGGGCATCTCCACCCAAGGAAATCGACAATGTAATCCACAGAATTTTTTGTCTTTCCTAAAATAAGCATCCTCCTTCATGGCTCCATTTTGAAAAAATGTTTTCAAAGATCAACTAATGTGTCCAAAGCCACATAACTTGGAAGGGATAGAGTTGGGATTCAAATACAGGCAATGACAGTAGATCTCACGCACTTTTCCATTGGTACTTTTATTTTTTAAGCTGGGTATTGAAATGTTTTCTTTAAAAATTGAGACACTCAAGGAAGGAAATAAATGTACATATTCTGACTTTTAGCTTTGATTCCATAGCCATAGACATGACTCCACATGGTTCCACATTCTTCCTCCAAGATCCTGCACAGTTTAATCCCCAACAAAGAATTTCTCGATGATCCTCACCTGATTTTACCACTTCTCCTTTAAACAGAAATTCTGTTTAAATAATTCTGCGTTACAATCTTTGGTACCTCTCTTTCTTTGGCTGCGTAAGAAGTAAATGAGGACTAAATCTTGGTTAAATGAATAAAAAGATGAATGTCTTTCATGAATTTACCCTTTCCTCCCCTCCTATAGGGAAGGCAGCAAATTAATTTTTCTCCTTCCTCCTTACAGTAACTGAGGTTGTAACTAACACTCAATAAATGCTTTTTTATCAAACTGGATCCAATCTGTGATGGAAGAGCGTCTAAATAATCCGCAATTCTCTCATCAAACTGTCAGGCCCAATAAGTGCCAATAAAATGGGGAAGAGGAATTCAATTCCATGGCTGAGTCCCAATGACATTTCTCACAAAGATTCATAATAATAATCATCCCTGGGAGCCTTGGCGATTCATTTCCTATTGTTCTTTGTCGGGGGGCTGTTAGCTTTGGGTTTTGCTTTGTTTTGTTTTGTTTTTTCAAAAACACAGAATAATACTCTGTGACTTTTGAGAAAAGCACGGAGTTAATGAAATGGTACCAAAAAGGATAGAAGAGAGGAACTACAAAGGACAAATTAAATTCTGTCCTTTTGAAACTTCAAGGGTGCCAAGTTTTGTATTTTAACAAGCATAAACCATCCTTTGTCATGTCCAGAGCAGGGGGAGGCTCTTGGCAGAAGGAAAACAAAGTGATTCTTGTGGCAGAACTGAACTCCCCTTCTCTCTTAAAAAGAGATCTGTGATCCTTGTGAAATATTAGAAAATGTATATGTGCAAAAGGAAATTTCCATAATCTTGGACAAATGGTAAAGAGGGGAAATATATATTGTTTTAGATTTGGGTGGTCTCTTTTGTATTTGTGGAGAGTGGAGGGAAACGGTCTTAACAGGGGAGAGGGATTTACCCATGGGGCTAAGAAGTTGGGGAGCTAGGGTGTTCCAGGAAATGTATTACTAAACTGAGTGATATTTAGCTGAGATGATACCATTCATCTCCTTTTTGAGGGTGTACTCTGTCATGTGCCCCTGATGTATGTTAGGTTCTCTGATCTGGTCCTTATCCTGCCAAGGCTGAAGGTTCTGCCTTCTGACCCAATGTGCACACAGTCATTAACGCATAAGCCCTAGGCTGCTCTTATAAATAGATGCCCCAGGAATGGTGGTGCCACAAAGGCTCTCTTAGTGTTGTGGGTCCACATGCCCATGTTTTTCCTGCCTTCAGAAGAACATCCTTGTTTTCTTACAATTTGGTCTTTGAATTTAAAAGGTTCCTAATAAATACTTTCTCTAGAGTTTGTATTTGGCAATGAGAGGATTTCAGGATTTCTCGTCTTTCATATTTCCAAAAATGAAAGCATTACCAGATGTCTAGAAATCATACATTTGATGCTTGAATGTCTGTCTTATTCCCTTCATGGCTCAGTGGTAAAGAATCTGCCTGCAATGCAGGAGACACAGGAGATGCAGGTTCGATCCCTGGGTCGAGATGATCCCTTGGAGAAGGAAATGGCAACCCACTCCTGTATTCCTTGCCTGAAAAATCCCATGGACAGAGGAGCCTGGTGGCCTACGGTCCAAAGGGTAGCAAAGAGTCAGACATACTGAGTGACTAGGCACAACACTTCTTCCCCAACTACCTTCATAACCAAACAGAGGGGATCGACCAAAAAAATGCCCTTTTGGAGATCAAGACTCTTTACCATTCCCACAAAATTATCCTTCTTCTGGAAAACAAGTGGATTAATAGACAAGAATTTTTGTATTATTATTAAGTGAGCTGGGCAAACTGTGAGTCCCTTTTACAGAAAATGGGCTTCATAGCCACAACCAAGGAGAAGAATAGGTCATATCTATAATTTCCGTATTTAAAGTCTTTGGAAATCATGCTTGCATGGTCTCATGAGCTCTTCCCTTCTCCCAAGTAAGTGAAGAGACGTAATTGTTTATAGCCACAATTTTTGTCCCAAGTAAGAAAATTGAATGAGTCAGAACATCTCCCGACTATCAGAACAATTGCCCAGTTTCCCCCAGAAAGATCAGCTACGTGGTTGCAGGAGAAAGTTCTTTGTGTCTCCAGCCCTGTCACTGAGAATGCCAAACCATTCTCAATGTCTGATTCATTCCTCCTGTTACGTGGTCTCCCTTTTGGCCAAGAGCTGAATGTGCAGAGTTGATTTCTAAATTGAATGTTGAGTAGCATTTCACAGGATTTGACAAAGGGAATTTTAATAAGTAATAAAGGGTACCCGCTGACCAGTTAGAGACTAGTCTATGGTTTTCTCTTAGAATTCTGAATTTTCCCAACTTTTTAAGATGGAAGAGTTAAAAAAAAAAAAAAAGATTTAATCGTAGAGAGGAGGGTTATCCCTACTTTTTAAGGTCCTGCATTCACTTCTTCCTTCTAAAAACATACACGTGTCTTTGTGCTAAGTTGATTTGTTTGTGTCTGACTCCTTGAGACCCCATAAACTGTAGCCCACAAGACTCCTATGTCTATGGGATTTCCCAGGCAAGAATACTGGAGTGGGTTGCCATTTCCTTCTCCAGGGGATCTTCCTGTCCCAGGAATCAAACTCATGTCTCTTCTATCTCCTGCATTGGTAGGCAGGTTCTTTACCACTAAGGCCACCATATACACCAACACAAAGTAATGATCACCAGTTGTCTTATCTTCATGCCAAGATTCGTGACAGGAGGTCCAAACCCACATAAACATGTGTCTCTGGATCTGTTCCACAGCTTATAACATGTCTCATATGATTTTTCTCATTACAAGGGGATAATCCTGTCATTATCACTTCATCTGATCATTATGTGTAGAACATCCATGTTCCCAGTCCCTCTCTTTTCTGAAGATTTGATTGTTAGGACAAGAGCAGTTCTCAGAATGTTTCTTCTTGTTCACCTCTGACCTGCAGGATTCTCACGTATGTCCTGGGTCCTGGGGTCTCTGCCACTGTCAATATGCAATGCTATCACTGGCATTTTTATGATAATAAATGTTCCCATCTGCATGGGATGGTTATTTTTCTCTTTGGCTACCCAACATTCAAACCCCATTCTTGTCTCTATAGAATTTTGCTCCATATGAGTATTGGTTATAAATAATTTGCAACTAGGATTCAGATCTATGATTCAGGTCTTAGAATTCTGAATTTTCCCAACTTTTTAAGATGGAAGAGTAAAAAATTCTTAGAAATTTGACCTTCTTAGACCAAAGAAACAACAACCTATCTCTGCAGCCAGCTCGACACTTCACGAGTATTGGGAGCCTTCCTATTTCGTTTAGTTAATGGACAAATGCACGTTGAAGTCGGATGTCCAGAGTTGCTTTCTGTATGGCCTTAAAATGACAGATATTCCATAGCTGGTCCTTGACATCCGTTGGGCTAAGTGGCTGCCATATGCTCACCATCCTCCAAAGATCCAGTGATTCCAGTCCCTCATATCTGTCAGCCCTTTTCTTCCTGCTGATACTCATTTTATCAAGTGATCCATGAAGGGCTTTGTTCAGGAGATATTACAGAGAAGGGTAAGAACCAATTGAAATCTTTAAGAAGGTTAGATGTCTTTGAGTGAAGCTGGAAGATGGAAGGATGTGAATTAAAAACAGAAAGAACTGCTGTTTCCAGATCTATCAAACATGAGAAGCTGGGAGGAGTGGTATTTGTCAAAGAGGAGATACTCAGAAACCACTGCATCACTTTGTGAGAGCTGCCCTCCTTCTCTGGGACCTCTGGGTCCACCTAGGAATGCTGGCTGAACATTCAGATCTTTCTTAAAGATCCCTGTCCAGCTCTGACACTGCACTTTGGGAAAAAGAAAAAAAAAAAAAATGTCAATCCATGATTTGTCTTTCACTCAGTGAAAAATCCTTGAACAGAAACCAAACAACAGGGAACAGGCAAGTATGGAGCCCTGTGATCATGGCTGGGGAGCTGGGCCAAAACCAGCTAAGGATTCAGCTGCTGGAACCCTGTTAGCAGCAGCTCAGATTTCCTGGTTCCAATGGTTGCAACACACTCAGGATTAGCTTTGCCCGCAGCCTGTGGTTAATGACTGTTTGTACAGTAACCGTCTGCTGTTATGCCGACAAAATGCCTGTAAAGATGATGCTCAGAGTTTTAGGAGAGGCCACATATTTCCCCCATGGATGGCAAAGCCGTTTAGAGAATGAAGAGTCTCTGGAGTACATCGCCTAGCACCCAATCCCACATTAGGCTCTGAGTATCCATCGTGACAACACTAGAGGCAGTTGGCACCGAGCACCGTGAAACAGAACATTCATACCCACCAGGAACGCCTGGTTCCACTCTCCTGCCCATCACTGATCTCCTTTTTTATTTACTGTTTTTTGATTGAAGTATAGTTGATTTACAATGCTGTGTAATTTCTGCTGTATAACAAAGTGATTCAGTTATACATACACACACATGCATATATATATATATATATTTTATATGTATAATATGCAGTCTTTTAAAGATATTATTTTCCACTACAGTTTATCATAGGATGCTGAGTGTCACTCTCTTAGCTGTACGGTAGGACCTGTTGTTTAGCCTTTCTATATGTAATAGTTTGTACCTGCTCATCCTCAACTCTCACTCTACCTCTCCCCCCACCCCTCCCCCTTGGCAACCACCAATCTATTCGTCTCTTTCTCTTCATGCTTGCTTTCTTTGTAAGCTTAAGAAGGCCTCCTCCATCCTCAGAGGGAAGGAGCTAATCATATTCTGACAAGATTCTACACCAAAGGTGATATGGAACCTTTTATTGCCAACGAATTGCTTCCAAATTGCTTCTGAAAATTTCAGTGGCTTCTTATTGACAAAGAAGAAAGTTCAAAGTACATCATTCAAGTCCCCCTTTAAATGACTCCAAGCTAGGTTTTTAGATTCATCCTTCCCTCCTGGACTTCATTCCAATTTTGCTCTAGTGAAATAGAATGTTTTAACTCTTTTAGACCATGACTGGGATTTTTCGGTCTTGGTCATCTTCACATTTCTGCTGCAGCCAGAACGCCCATCCATCACTTCTGTTCACTGACATCTCTGTGGTTTAATGCACAGACTAAGTCTGCTTTCTTTGCTGAGTTCTCCCCAGTCTTTTACTTATTTCCTTTACATCCTGCTTTGTAACTCAATGATTTGGGTTTCACTTGCCCTGTCCTAGTAGACTCAAAAAAAAAGAAAGTGTTAGTCGCTCAGTTGTGTCTGACTCTTTGTGACCTCATGGACTATAGCCCACCAGGCTCCTCTGTCCATAGGATTTCCCAGGCAAGAGAGTACTGGAGTGGGTTGCCATTTCCTTTCCCAGGGGATCTTCCTGACCCAGGGACTGAACCTGGGTCTCCCACATTTCAGGCATCTTCTTAATCGTCTGAACCACCAGGGAAGTCCTCGAATGTTATTGAAAATAAGGACTGTATTATATTTACATTTCTTTTCCTTCTGATGCCAAGGACAGGACCTCAGAGAGTTGTGCTCAATTTCTGTTGAATCATCACTGTTTGCTTTTTTTTAAATTCAAAATTTGATATTGATCCAAGAAACCGAAGGGAATTTAACACAAACCTCTCTTGGCAAATTTGTAATTCAGGGATGCTAAAAATATACGGAATTCACTTTCATTCTTTTGACTGACAGAATGGAATAAAACTGTGTGGGCAAACACCTCAACTTCCTTTTTTAGTACCTGTATGTATATTCAGACTAAATAAGCTTTAAAGGTAATTATGTTATTGTAGGCTTACAGTTTAGTAAGTTAGTACCTTAACGCAGGTTGAGTCAGAAGCAAGTTGTGAATTTTAGAGGGGGCTTAGGTGTAAAGAAAATTACTCCTTTCTGATTGAGAATATAATTATAAAGATTCACACACTGATACAGAAAAAAGACCATGATCTTCAGTCTTTTGGGGCTTCTGCCAAGCTGCATGAAAGAGAAAAGCTGACACAGTGGATGGTTGCTCCTGAGGAATCAGAGAGGAAAAGAGAACTGGGAAGAGACAATAGGTGATTCTGACTGAGAGGAACCAGGGGACCCAGAGTGGCCACAAAAGAATTTTGACACCAATGCAGGCCACGTAAAGATCAAGGAGAAAGCTCCCTATTTGTACCTGGATATCCTCGTTTCTCTACGATTGGCCTAGGAATGTGTCTTTTTTAAGACAATGTCCTTTCATTTTTATTGCTAGCCTTTTTATGAATGTTCTTTTTTCTTACCTATTGGAAAACCTCTCCTAAAATTCACCTCCCAAGAACAGAAGTTTAAATGACTTGGCTGTTTCTAGAATTTGGATGTATGCAGAAATGACAAAAGGGCTTCCCTGGTGACTTGGCGGTGAAGAGACCCAGGTTTGATCCCTGGGTTGGGAAGATCCCCTTTAGAAGGGCATGGCAACCCACTCCAGTATTCTTGCCTGGAAAATTCCACAGACAGAGAGGCCTGGCAGGCTACAGTACATGGGGTCGCAGAGAGTTGGACACAATTGAGCAACTAACACACACACACACACACACACACACACACACAGGAATGACAAAAAGAGAAGAGCCACCTGTGATAATATTTGAAGATTTATATTTCCCTTTCCCCTATAATTATGTATCAAGTGTTTAACGGAAGTGGAATTAGAACTGCCTGTTATATACAAACACATATTGGGAACCCTGTTATGAAAACATGGTGACACCCTTGCTAACAGAGGAGCTGTGTAGATGACAAAAACAAAAAAGATAAAAAAAAAAACTCGAAAAATCCTTATGATCCAAAATAATGATTCTAAAGGTAGAAATACTAAAGGAAGTATGTGGATCCTTTCCAGAACATCAGAAAAGGAAATATACTATGCTTCCAAGTCTTTGAGGTGAACTCAGCTGCTTTATGTCTAATACACCTCCCAGGATACCGTTACACTTGTAGGTAGCCCCTCACATCAGAGTCAATACCTCTGTCTCTCTTTGTGCTCAGCTTCTCAGGTGTGTCCAACTCTTTGTGACCCCATGGACTGTAGCCCGCCAAGCTCCTCTGTCCATGAGATTATCCGGGCAAAAATACTGGAATGAGTTGCTCTTTCCTCCTCTAAGGGATCTTCCTGACTCAGGGATCAAACCCATGTC
Source organism: Cervus canadensis (assembly GCF_019320065.1). Taxonomy (NCBI): domain Eukaryota; kingdom Metazoa; phylum Chordata; class Mammalia; order Artiodactyla; family Cervidae; genus Cervus; species Cervus canadensis. The sequence continues at coordinate 28,330,573 of NC_057386.1, forward strand.
TCCTGCATTGGTAGGCAGGTTCTTTACCACTGGGGTACCTAGGAAGACTGGCCACCAGGGAAACTCCTCAAATTACCCTCAATCTTTGGATAAGCACAATAACCTCGCTGATGAGCAGTGATGCTCCTTTAACCAATAGGAGCTCCTTTCACCATTTTCAAATGCCTCAGGATACGGAGGAGGTACACTTCTGATCACATACACCAATTCTTTTGACTATCTCTGGACCCTCTAAGACATCAATTTCCATAACCAGGAATGCCTATGGGGTCAAGTCATGGGAAGATGGCCTGTAGAATCTTACAGTTGATTTTAAGAAAGGAAGATTTTATTAAGATATTTAGTCAGTGTAGCAGTTGCTAATTTTACAATGGAAGTGACAGCCGGGTAGCAACGGTGTTACAAATGAACCATGAGTTGCATGGAAAAACCACTAGGGTCAGACTTCCCTAGTGGTCCAGTGGTTAAGAATCCACCTGCCAATGCAGAGGACATGGGATCCAACCCTGGTCCAGGAGGATCCCACATGCCACACGTGGGGCAACTAAGCCCATGCACGGCAACTACTGAGTTTGTGCTCTAGAGCCTGGGAACTGCAACTGCTGAAGCCTGTGTGCCCTGAAGCCTATGCTCTGCAACAAGAGAAGCCTCTACAATGAGAAGCCCTTGAACCACAAAGAAAAGTAGCCCCTATTTGCTGCAACTAGAGAAAGCCTGCATAGAGCAATGAAGACTCAGCATGGCCAATAAACAAATAAATGAATTAAATTAAAAAACCATGAGGACCACAGCACGTCAAGTCTCAGAGGCTGAGGATGGAGAGCGTCAAGGGAGAGAGCACCCTCATGAGTTAAGAGTGATGTGAAGCCCCTTATACAGAGTGAAGTAAGCCAGAAAGATAAAGAACCTTACAGCATACTAACACATATATATGGAATTTAGAAAGATGGTAACGATAACCCTATATGCAAAACAGAAAAAGAGACACAGAAATACAGAACAGACTTTTGAACTCTGTGGGAGAAGGTGAGGGTGGGATATTTCAAAAGAACAGCATGTATACCATCTATGGTGAAACAGATCACCAGCGCAGGTGGGAATCATGAGACAAGTGCTCGGGCCTGGTGTACTGGGAAGACCCAGAGGAATCGGGTGGAGAGGGAGGTGGGAGGGGGGATCGGGATGGGGAATACGTGTAAATCTATGGCTGATTCATATCAATGTATGACAAAACCCACTGAAATGTTGTGAAGTAATTAGCTTCCAACTAATAAAAAAAAAAAAAAAAAGAGTGATGTGAAAATGTTGGTGATGAGCAGATCTTTGGTGACCTTGGGGAGAATGGTTTCTGTCAAGAGATATGGACAAAAACTGGATTTTATGAGATTAAGGAGAAAGTGGGTGGTAAGGAAATGGGGGCTCTGGGGGTGCAGACCACTTAATTAAGAAGTTTACAGTGAAGGGAAGCAAAGAATGGGATAGTAGCTTGAGGGGGGCAGCTTAAACTCCTACCGCTTCCATGGATATAGACATTTTAACAGGGATCAACACGTTAAACTAAAGGGATTAAGTACTGTGGGTGGAATTTCAGGCAGCCAGAGGTGGGGGGGAATTTTCTTTTTCGAACTTGGGGCAGTTTTCCAAAATCCCAGGAATCACACTACCAATAGGCATTTGCCTACTCTGCCTAAAGGTGAAGCAGATCCTGTAAGCCTGCAGGATTTGGGCTTTCCCCCATTCTCTGTTCTTGTTATTTCACGTCTTCATGCCCCTTTGAGAGTACTTCCAGATGCAATAATTTGCTTGAAATGATGATGCTATGGGGCAGACCCCGCAGGAATGCAAATCAAAGCTCACTGGTCTAAAAGTTCGACTTTGGTTACTTTCAGCCTCAAAAAATACAAAACTGTATTAAGAAGTTAGAAAAGAAAAGTATTTTGAGTTGTAAATAGCTGTCACCATGTTCACAAATTTTTAGTCCATGAAAAAAAGAGGTGGCACTTGCCTTCGACCTCTTGGACGAAACATTTTATGTAAAATAAGGCAGTAAGCTTTGCTTTCAAGTTCCCTGTAACCTTGGGTCCAGATCACCAAGCAGCACCATCTTCCCTCATCTTCATCTGCCTCAGTGTCCCCACCAACACACACCAGCCCCTTGTCTTCTCTGCATCTGTGGCCACCCTGCCCACCCTGTAATGACTTCTTCATCCCCTCCCCCATCTGCCCTATCCCATTTTTCTCCATCTAGAAGGCTTGCTTCAATTCTCAGTTACTTTCAAAAGCTGTCTTGCCAACTCTCCCCACATCTTCTCTGAAACCCTATAGATTGACAGTCTGTGCCATTAAAGTCAGTCTTGGCTTACGTAGTGTGTGTGTGTACTCAGTCATGTCCAACTTTTTGTGACCCCCTGAACAAAGGTCCGTCTAGTCAAGGCTATGGTTTTTCCAGTGGTCATGTATGGATGTGAGAGTTGGACTGTGAAGAAAGCTGAACGCTGAAAAATTGATGCTTTTGAACTGTGGTGTTGGAGAAGACTCTTGAGAGTCCCTTGGACTGCAAGGAGATCCAACCGGTCCATCCTAAAGGAGATCAGTCCTGGGTGTTCATTGGAAGGACTGATGCTGAAGGTGAAACTCCAATACTCTGGCCACCTCATGCGAAGAGTTGACTCATTGGAAAAGACCCTGATGCTGGGATGGATTTGGGGCAGAAGGAGAAGGGGACGACAGAGGATGAGATGGCTGGATGACATCACCAACTCGATGGACATGAGTTTGACTAAACTTTGGGAGCTGGTGATGGACAGGGAGGCCTGGCGTGCTGTGATTCATGGGGTCGCAAAGAGTCGGACATGACTGAGCGACTGAACTGAACTTATGTAGGGTTTCAGCTAATGTCTGAATTGTTTTCTGCCTGGTATCCTTACTCTTCTTTTCTTTTTAAATTTTTTTTCTTGAAGTATAGTTGATTTACAATGTTGTGCCTAATTTTTGCTGTACAGCGAAATGACTCGGTTATACACATATGTATTCCTTCTCATATCCTTTTCCATTCTGATTTATCACAAGATATTGAATATAGTTCCCTCTGCTCTACAGTAGGACCTTGTTTATCCATCTTGTATATAATATTTTGCATCTGCTAATTCCAAACCCCTAATCCTTCCCTCCCCACTACCCCACCTCCTTCCCCCTTGGCAGTCACAAGTTGTTGTTCTTTGTATAGGTCACTTCTTACAGCTTTTCATCTCCTACCTTCCTAACTTGTGTGCATTTAGTAACTGCATTTTTATGCATTCATTTAACAACTGAAAGTTAAATTAATTTCACCGTGGTAGATTTAAAGACAGGTTTAAATTAAACACTGCGGCCTCAAGCAAAGTTTCTAAAGGTGCTGACTTGATGGCAATGAACTCCTGTCTCCTAAAGATGCCCCCTTAGTGACAATGCTTGTCATGGAAGGATTAGCAGGTAGTGTGGCAGAAGGGTGGTGATGGTGACCAGGAACAGGAAGACGGGTTGACAAATAATGAGCGGCAGTGTCTCTCTGAATCCGGAGATCTCAGGGAACCTGGCTTGAATCAGGAAGGCTGGAATTGCAGATTCTGTCTCCTTTCCTGTTGCCTTTCATGCCAGAAATACTACCTATTGATTTTTGGCGTGCAAACCTGTAAAAGGATTCGATTGTTTGAAGTGGAAGACAGAAATCCTGGGTCCCTCCAGCCTTCCTTGAGAGCCCACTGCTTCCTCCTTCTCCCGCCCCTCCCACTCCTCCCCATAGCCCTGGAGGGAAACTTAAGATCAAGGCTGCACATCATGCTTTCTAGTTTTCTACTTGTTTTTACAAGGTGTAGCATTAGTGCTTCCTTGAGAACACTCCCATTACAAGGTGAGGTGATGCTCTTAAACCCCTTCCACTTGATGGCTCTGGAAGCAGAGACTCAGAAAGGTTAAGTGGTTTGGCAGGGTTGCCCAGCGATTTGCTGACTGAGATATGCTTTTAACTCCTGGCTGACGGATCTTACAGAGAACGTTCACATGCCAGAGAATGTTCGGTGTCCACGATCGGGGACATTTCAAATAACCCAAGGAGGCAGCACCATGCATGTAGTGTGTAACCGGCAATCAGCTATAAATGATTAGTGTTTACATCTTGAACCGAGGAAGGGGATGGAATCATAAGGAAAAGGAAGTTTTAAGTCTAAATTGGAAAGCGGGGAGCTTGTGAATGGATGGCCCCACAGCCAGCTCTCAATAAATGGCACAGCACTGCAGCAAAGGGCTTCAGGGGGTAAGGTGCGTGTTCCCCGTCAGGAGACGTTGGGTCCATGAGGCTTTGCAATGCACCAGTGTTAGACGTGTTAGCATTCTAACGCCATCTCATCCTTTATGGCTCTTCACGACTCTCTCTGATGACAAAGCAGCTCTTTGCCATTTAAAGGTCGAATGTCAGTAATAGCGGGATGGCATTTTATCATCCGATGAGCGCAAGCAGACGGGAGACGAAAACTTGGAGGCTTGAGCCAAGTGCAATCAAGTCCTTGGGTTGAGAATCTGTGAAAATATGGAATGTACCTTCAATTAACCTCTCACAAATACCTGGTCACCGGGACCGATTCATCTGAAGGTTGTTGGCTGGGCTTGCAGAGCGTGTGCCTCCTGCCGAGAAGGAAGAAGCCTCTGATCTTATTCTCGGTTAGTCCCACAAATTAGAAATTCCCGCCCCCCCCCCCCAAATCTCCCAGTGATAAAGACCTCTCTGATATTCCTGAGTACAGAGGCTGCCAGGGAGTCATGGAGGTGGGGGCTGCTACTGACAAAGAAGAGATTTTCAAAAGATTTTTAAGTATTTTAGTCTCCTTAAGTAAATTTAGGGAGAAATGTATGTTGCAGAATAGTCTTAATAATGACAACAGCAGAGATAATACAGCTTTATGTTAGAGGGGGTTGTCTACTTTAAAAATCTTTTTTTTTTTTTAAAGTCTGGCCTCCTTTCAATTCTTTCAACACCAGGAAGGAGGCAGAAAAGGTATTATTTACATGACTCAGAGCGGCCAAGTGAACGTCTCAGGGTCACACAGATATTAAGTGGTGGAGTTGAGATTTTGAGCCACAAGGTGTTTTTTTTTTTTTTTTTTTAATCCAGCATTCTTTCTGCTGTTGTATTTACCTCCCTGGATCATTAACACGGGGCAGGATTTGGCTTTGCAGAAAAAGGAGAGACCTTCCTTCCGCTGTGGAGGAAATTCCAACCTATGCTTCCCTGATCTTGGTGATCCTGTTCTAGCTCTCATCTTTATTCTTTAAAAAAAAAAAAGTGAGAAATCTAGTTGTTCATTAAGATAAAGTCACGTGCTCCCCTGTGGGCTGGGGGCAGGGGTATACCACAAACACAGCCAGGGAGAAGCAATTTGCCGTATGTGAAGGGTGAGGGATGAAAAATTTGAAGTGGGGAATAATCTCCCTTGAGATCACTGCGCTGGGAGATGATCTGGGTTCAAACCCGAATTGGCCACGTCTCAAAAGTCTGCTGAGTCAGCAGGCAGGGCAGGGCTGGAAGGTCTGGAGGGGGTGGGCCAAGCTCTGGGGACCCTATTAGCCTCCTTGGCCAGTGGCCTTCCTGAATGCCCAGACTGGCTTGAGCCTCAGGGTGCTTCCTGACTCTGTGGGCCTGGAGAGTCTTTTTAAAGAGGGGTCTGGAACTATTTTGGCAAGGCTAGGGAATTCTGTCTTTGGAAAATAATAGGAGACACTTGTACCAAGTTCAAGTTGGGGGAAAAAAAAGAGTAAATTTATATTCAAGGAACAGAAAGCCTCAGTTTCTCCACGTATAAGATGGGAGTAAGTATCCTGCGCAGAGCTGGAGTTGGATGAAAATTTACCAATAATGAAAGGTCTCTGAAACACGATTGAATTGTGTTATTATTCCCCTCATTGCCTTTGTGCCTGTTCAGTTCTGCCTGATTCTGTGACCTCATAGCCCGTCAGACTCCTCTGTTTATGGGATTTTCCAGGCAAAAATACTGGAGTGGGGTACCATTTCCTCTTCCACGGGATCCTCCTGACCCAGAGATTGAGCCCTCATTTCTTGGATCTCTTGTATTGGCAGGTGAATTCTTTACCAACTGTCCTACCTGGAAAGCCCCTATCCCCCCTCATTAAAAACCCACAAATCTCCACCTCCCCTTTTCTATCATTTATTTGTAGTCAGTGTTAGGAGAGCAGGAAAAGGGTGCTTGAAGCCCAAAAGTGTTACTGGAAACGCTCTTGTGTGAAACGCTAGTGGGGACAGTATTTCCTCTCCGCTGAGTTCCCTTTAACTCCAAAGCCCTCACCGCCTTAGGAAGCTTTGTTCACGGCAAACCCTCAACACTGAAGTCATTAGGCCTGTAATTTACCCCCCACTAGAACATGAGAAAATGTAATCAAATAAATATTATTGTTTTTCCTTCCTTTCTTAGCAAATTACCACCTTCCGCTCCTTGCTCCCCGCGAGCTCTAATAGTCGGGCAAGTCTGGAACTGATCTCTCGGCAGAAAATTCTTTTAAATCCAAGTGCTGCCATGTGGGAGAGGTCCCCCATCCTCAAGCCCAGAAACCCCTTCAGAAAGCAGGAAATAAATGCCAATTTGGCTCCGAGGGAAGGTGCTCAGTCGGGTTCTTAAATTCCACATGGAAAACACACGTGTGCTCTAAAATATAAATTACCCAAACAAAATGCAACCTGATGTCCCTGGAACAAAGACTGAATAATTTCCTTCTCCCTAAGGGGATTCTCCACGATGGCACCATCAGAGTTGCGAGCAGAGTCTGGAGGTTTGGGAGGGAGATAAGGAGGGAGAGGGGTGATCCAGGCGGCTCAGCAAGTAAAGAATCCACCTGCCATACAGGAGCCGTAGGAGACACAGGTTCAATTCCTGGGTCAGGAAGATCCCCTGGAGGAGGGCATGGCAACCCACTCAGTATTCCTGCTTGGAGAGTCCCATGAATAGAGGAGCCTGATGGGCTATAATCCATGGGGTTGCAAACAGACAGACACGACTGAGCATGTACGCAGGGTCAAACGGTCAAGGAGGGAAAGGAAAGAAGAAACAGAAGCGGGAAAAGATAGAGGCAGGAGAGAACACTGATCATGGAGGGTCTGTCTTTTCTGCACACAAGAAATAATCTGTTCTTGTGTGTGTTTCCTAAACAGACACTGGTTATGCTCCATTATGGTGATTATTCACATACCTGTTGCCCTAGAGACATCGGTGCCTCCTCTTTTTTAATATTTATTCCTTTGGCTCCAGGAGACAGTGAAGGACAGGGAAGCCTGGTGTGCTGCAGTCCATGGCATCACAAAGAGGTGGACATGACTGAGCAACTGAACAACAAAAACAAATTGGCTTGGCTGCATTGGATCTTAGTTGGAGCATGTGAGGTTTTCACTGTGGCACATGGGGGGCTTCCCTAGTTATGGCACATGGGCTTAGTTGTCCCATGGCATGTGGGATCTTAGGGCTTCCCAGGTAAAGAATAGCCTGCCAGTGCAGGAGATGTGGATTCAAACCCTGGGTTGGAAAGATCCCCTGGAGAAGAAAATGACAATCCACTCCAGTATTTTTGCCTGGAAAATTCCATGGGCAGAGCAGCCTGGCCATGGGGTCGCAAAGAGTCAGACATGACTGATTGCACGTGTGCATGCGTGTGCACACACACACACACACACACACACAAGTAAATTTATATTCAAGGAACAGAAAGTCTCAGTTTCTCCACGTATAAGATGGGAATAGGAGTACCGCACAGAGCTGGAGTTGGATCTTAGCTCCTCGCCCCAGGGATTAAACTGGGATCCTCTGCATTGGAAGCAGATTCTCAACCCCTGGATCCCCAGGGAAGTCCCTCTGCTATTTGTTTAATCTGTTGCTTACCTTATTTCAACTATTTCATTTTCACATTGACTATTTCTTCTTAGCTCCTTTCTATGTTCTCTTGTTCCTTTTTTCTGTTGCTAACATGTAGCTAGGAGTGATCACCTAACACTTTTTTTTTTTTTAGTTTTGGCTGAATTACTGTGGTTATGAACTAGCACGCATCTGTTCTTCTTGGTCTTTCATGAGTATTGGACTTAAATGTTTCCCTAATTTGACTCCTGAGGACTCCTAGAGCAGAAATCAAGACACAGCAGGTGAGAGGAAGGTACTTGTCTGTCCCAAGGCAAAGGCAAAAAAGAAGGGAAAGAACTTTAGTAATTATTTCCTGTTTTAGTCTTTCCCCGCCAACTTGCTACACACACACACACACACCCTCAGCTCCCCAGAATTTATGACAGCTTCCTCTTCATCTTTGTATTCTCCTTTTTGTTCTCTCCAAGATTACTCTTGGCACAGTGATCCTGTAGTCATTCGAGCCCAGCGTCTTGGCTAGATACAGAACTAAAGCCTCAGAACAATAGCCTCCAACCTCTTCACTCTACAGACGAGGACCCTAGGGCTCAGAGAAGCTAAGTGATGGCACACAGCCTGTTGGTGGTGGGTGTCAGTGCCTCCTGCTCCAGAAGTCTCTGAGGACCAAATGCCTACATTCACATGGATGCTTAGAATTCAGTGTTCAATCCATTATTACAGCAAGTTCAATACTGTAAAAACATTAATAAGCTATTATTAAGTGATTCACTTGGGCTTCCCTAGTGGCTCAGCAGTAAAGAATCCACCTGCAATTCAGGAGCCGCAGGAGACTCGGGTTCAGTCCCCAGGTCAGGAAGACCCCCTGGAGGAGGACATGGCAACCCACTCCAGTATTCTTGCCTGGAGAATCCCATGGACAGAGGAGCCTGATAGGCTATAGTCCACAAGGTCACAAAGAGTCGGACACGATGGAAGCGACTTAGCTTGCATAATTCATTTAGTCCATTCTGAAGGTGCATTTTAAAAAAATATTTTATGACTCTCAAGGGTCCACAGTCCAAAAAAAAAAAAAAAAAACTGAGAAAATCTGCAGATACCACAGACACAGCTTTCTATGAAATTTCCTGAGATGTAATAACAGACTGAAGAGTAGCCCACAGACTGGGTGAAATTCCAGCAACCACAGCAAGGACTTCTGACCCTCAGAAGCAGCCAAGCCCCACAAAATGCAGGCTCTGCTGTCCACAAGGATGCAACCATCTCTGAGGCTTAGAGTCTATAGACTCTGTGTGTGTGTGCGCGCTCAGTCCTGTCCAACTCTTTTCAGCCTCCTGGACTGTAACCTACCAGGCTCCTCTGTCCATGTGATTTTCTAGGCAAGAATACTGGAGGGGGTGCCGTGTCTTCCTCCAGGGGATCTTCCCAACCCAGGGATCAAACCTTGTCTGTTGCATCTCCTAAAGTGGCAAGTGGATTCTTTACCACTAGCGCCACCTGGGAAGCCCTGACACTCTTTGAGAAAAAATGACAATTTTTTTTTTCCCTCCTGGGAAGGAAACTAGGGCTGGAATTAGATAAATACTAATTGAAATGGCAGGAATGACCCCTTGTTACCAAGATCCTCTGGTAAGCCCTTGGAATGCTACCTGAGAGGAAACTAGGCACAGAGGAAAAAGTGTCCTGTTGTCTCAGTTTCAATCAGATTTAAATACAATTCCCATAATAAACACCCGAATTTGCCAGAGGCTTTTATTAGCATCCACTTCCAGTAATGGATGTTCTAAGAAACTGAGAAATGAGGACTAGGGATCAGACACTGCTGTTTGTTAAAGGAAAAACCTACTTCTCACCAGACAGAACTGAACAGAATGAATATAAACTAGCCAGATAATTTCTGTGTCTTGCAATCACCCTCTTTCTGCACCTCTGCAGAAACAAACTCTCCCTGCATCCGAGATAGGAGCCTGCCTACCTGGGCCACTTGCCTGTGTTCTGACCTGTGGATTCTCATCTCCAGTTTTGACCCAGCATTGCCCAGCACTGAACATCTCCCCCCACCCAACTCAATGCCAGATGAACAATAGCCCAGGGGTCAGAGCCTCAGACAGAGACCCTAAGATCAGGAATCTTGGGACATGCCCACTAAAATCAACTCCTTTCACAATAAACAGTCATCCTTGGCCTGTTGGTAGAGCTTTGAAAGTATATGGTCAGTTTCTTTCTCTTGTTCATCCATATTAAGTAGGTTTTATAGCATCTTAAAACTGGAAGGACTCTTAGAGCTCATCTCGTCCAATCTTCTGCATTTCTGTAGGAGTAAGTGGAGTTCTATGGTAACTAAATCACTCATTCAAGGTGACATGAGTATGAAGAATTGAATCTGAGACTTGGGTTTACATCTACAATGATTTCCTTCATCAGATGCTCCCTCTGGTTTTTATCTCATTCCCTTGTTTCCACCATTTCATCTCATCTCTCCCCACATTTCCTTCCTGCACCCCAGATTCCAACTCAGGAAAAGGCTAGGTCCACATGAGGGCTCTGCCCAAGAGGAGAAGAAATAACATCAACAGTTACACCTACCTGGCATTGTCTCCGTGGACTGCTGTTTTCTAGATCCACCTCTTCTGTGCATCTCCACAGTTGTGACCAACAGAGATGCAGACAACTTTCCCCTAAGCTGTCCCCATTTCCATTCATTCATTTGTTCAAAATACATTTACTGAGCAATCGCTGTGTTCTATGCGCAATGTGAGGAGCAATGGCTGCTTTTGGGGAGCTCACAGATGTAGAAGACATTCCTATGTTCTCTATGTTTGTAAATAAAGTAAATAAATAAGTATTAGTAAATAAATAATGTAAACAAATGAATGACATGTTCACACAATGAAAATTGGAGTCTGGAGTCTAGGGTGTGTGCTAAGTCCCTTCAGTTGTGTCCAACTCTTTGCGACCCTATGGACTGTAGCCCACCAGCCTCCCCAGGGGTTGAACCTGCATCTCTTAGGTCTCCTGCATTGGAAGCCAGGTTCTTTACCACAAGCGCCACCTGGGAAGCCCAATGGAACATTACCTGGCAGAAACAAAAGGGGTAACAATAAAGAAAACAGCATGAATGATTGCCCCCCAAAACTCATACAGAACCAGGGATCAGACACCCTCATATGCCCAAGGGTAAACATACTGTCTCCTTAAATCAAGCTCTATAATAGAAGAGGCAAACTACAACTATAATGAACTGCAGCAGATCATGGCTGTCTTGGGGGAAGAGTGAAGGGTACCTAGGATACTGACTTGGAATGAGCATGAAGAAAACTTTCTAGAATAATGGAAGTCTCTGTCTTGATTGAGTTGGTGGTTGTGCGCTAAGTTGTTTTGCATGCTTCATCACCCAGTCGTGTCCAACTCTTGTGACACCTTGGGCTGTAGCCCACCAGGCTCCCCTGTCCATGGAATTTTTCAGGCAAAAAATACTGGAGTGGGCTGCCATTTCCTTCTCCAGGGGATCTTCCTGACCCAGGGATTGAACCTGCATCTGTCTCTTGCATTGGCAGATGCTATCACTAGCGCCACCTGGGAAGCCCTGATGGTTACATAAGTGTAAACATTTGTCAGAACTCAATGGGGAGTTTTGATATGGTCTCATCGTCCCAACTGATGTGAAACTAACAACAGGGAGGTGACGGGATTAGCACACAGTCATTAGCAATGACTCAGAGACGAAGCCAGAACTTAAGTGTCCCATTTACACAGGGTTTCTTGGCACTTGATGCCTACAGGTCCTCAGATGAAGAAATGGAGCTCACCTGATCTAACATCACTCTCTCTGACTAGGGTGCTGTTGAAACCGGCAGACCTTAATGCCTCAGAAACAACATGCAACATTAAAAAAGGACCACAGTGGAGAGATGGTCTATGTGGAGGCTCACTGTCATCATCATGATCTTTGGTCTTTCAGCAAATAGAATAAAAACTCAAACTAGTGTCAACTGGGGTTTTTACCATATAGACGGGAAGAGTCAACAAAAATACACCATCCACTCTATTAGAACTCCCTTTTAAATGTCATCCAAGGAATTAGAGAAGCAAGTGTTCCCAGGCTAAAGTAGACTTGCAGCTTCAGAGAGCAAGGTCTTAGAATATAGTAATTTAAAAAAAAAGTGTATAAGAATACAGCCACACAGAGACTCTATGGTAAACATCCTTATTTCAAGAATGATAGGATATGGACTTCCCTGATTGTTCAGTGGATAAGAATCCACCTGCCAGTGTAGAGGACACAGGTTCCATCCCTGGTTGTGGAAGATTCAACATGTCATGGAGCTACTAAGCCCATGAGATGCAACTACTGAAGCCCGTGCACCCTAGAGCTGTGCTCTGGAACAAGAGAAGCCACCGCAGTGAGAAGCTCATGCACCACAACGAAGAATAGCCCCCAACCCCCGCAACTGGAGAAAGGCTGCACAAAGCAAGGAGGATCTAGCACAGCAAAAAATAAAATAAATAATTAAAAAAAAAGAATGATAGGATAATATTGCCAGGATCTGGCGGAAGGTGGGGGGGGGGGGGTTGGAAATCTACAGAGGAAAAGTGATTATTGTAGAAGTTTTCCTCCCCTGTACTAAATTCCATAAGGTAGTGAGGTTAAGCCAGTGACTAAAGAATTCTGTTTCATCAATTAAAAGCTATCATCCATGTGGAAGAAATAAAGAGAAATTGCAGCAATGGAAGCCCTCAAAGGTGCCCTATACACTTCCCTACTCTACCTACCCATCCTCCAAATTTGGGGAGAAAAATTGTCCAGCTAAATTAATAATGAAGGAAAACAAATCAATTTTGGGAAGACGTGGCATAAAATAAATCATACAGAGAAATCAAACCAGGAAAATAGCAAGTGATTGAGAGAAATTTTCCATAATAATAAAAGAGTAAATTCATCAGGAAAACATGACTCATTAATGAGTATGTGCCTAATGACTGAGCTTGAAGTTACAAAAAATAAAGTGACAGAATTAAAGGAGAAATAGATAATTCCATAGTCAAGCCTAGAAAGTTTTAACATCCCTCGCTCTCAGCAACAGATGGGATTGCTGTTGTTCAGTTGCTAGGTTGTGTCTGACTCTTTGTGATCCCATGGACTATAGCACACCGGGCTTCCCTGTCCTTCACCAACTCCCAGAGTTTGCTCAAACCCATGTCCATTGAGTCGGTGATGCCATTCAACTGTCTCATCTTCTGTCATCCCCTTGTCCTCCGGCCTTCAATCTTCTCGTGTCCCTCAATTGATGGGACTAGACAAAAATCAGTGAAGTCAGAGAAAATCTGAACTTCCTCTCGGGAAGAAGTCTGTCATTTGTTAGTGGCCTTGTGCTGAGCAGGATGGGAGTCACGAGCTCAGAAGAAAGAGTGTTTCTGTTGGTGATGTCTGCTGTGGACCCAGAGCAGGAGAAAGAAAAGCCCCTGGAACAGTCACCTCCTTAACCCTGGCTGTGCGTGAGAATTACGTAGTGAGAGCCTTTTAAGAATCCAGATGCTAAGACCCCTCACCTGGAGACTTTGCTCTAATTCCTCTGTGGTACAGCCCAGGCATTTGTCATTTTTCTGAAATCTCCCCAGATGATTTCAATGAGTAACGAGGGTTAAAAACCACTGTCCTAAACAGTGAGAAAGGGGACACTTGTACTCTGATGAAGAGCAGGTAAAAGATGTAGAATACATTAAGGGCCTTCAATGCATCATTTTATCTAGAAATCTCATTTCTAGGGAAATAGTAATGATGTGCCCACATAATTTATGTTCAAGAATGCTTTTTGCAGCTCAATTTATAATAGCAATAGAAATAGATAGATGATAGATAGAAGTTAAGTGGGGCTTCCCAGGTGGCTCAGTGGTAAAGAATACCAATGCAGGTGACACAGCTTTGATCCCTGGTCTGGGGAGATTCCTTGGAGGAGGAAATGGCAACCCGCTCCTGTATTCTTGCCTGGAGAATCCCATGGACAGAGGAGGCTTGTAGGTTATAGTCCTTGGGGTCTCAAAAAAGTCAGACACAACTTAGTGACTGAACAACAAGATAATAGATACACAGATATGTAGATACATAAATATATAATTGGAAACAGGGAAGGAAGGAAAGGAGGGAGGAAGAGAAGAAGAGAAAGGAAACCTAATTATTCAGCAGTATAGGTAGGTAGGTAAGTTTAGTAACCCAGTCGTGTCCAACTCTTGCGACCCCATGGACTGTAGGCTGCCAGGCTCCTCTGTCCATGGGATTTCCCAGGCAAGAACACTGGAGTGGGCTGCCATTTCCTTCTCCACAGAATCTTCCCAATGCAGGGATCGAACCCCAGGTCTCCTGCATTGCAGACAGACTCTTTATTGACTGAGCCACCAGGAAAGCTCCATTCAGCAGTATGGAATTGGTTAAATACATTTAAATCAAGGTACAATAGATATCTCTTAATAAGATGATATTGATATGTATTTCACATCAAATATGTTCATAAAAAGCTGAGAGAATGATGTTGCAAAGTAATCTATAAACTATTCCATTCTGAGACAATATATGTGTGCCTAGAAAAATAGTCTTAAAGTTTTGCTTCAAAATGTCAATCATATTTATCTCAAGGTGATGGTATTTTCATCCATTTAACTGATGTTCGTTTTGTTCCTAATGTGTGTAAAGTGAATACATGTGTTTTAAGTAGTAAAAGCAAGAATGAAACCAATCTCCCTGATGACAGTACTCACTCTGAAATGGGGACAGCCTTTCATCTCATCAGTCCTAATCCTTGAAAGGGGGGTCAAATGGATGATTATTTGAGCTGGTGAAGGAATTAAGAATTTAGAATAGCTCTGGGAAAGGGTGTGGGAACCGCTCCATTACCTTAGGTGAAAACAAACAGGGAGGTTCCCTTTGATCCACAGGGGCCTTTCAACATTTTCTGGGTGGATCTGGACCCAGCCTGTAGAAAGGATGAGGCCAGCTGGAACCTGCCTGCAGTCCTTCCAGAGGTGTGGCTGGGAAAGTAGGAACTGCCCAGGTCTCTACCCGGTTCTCCTTCCACCCCGAGAAGGTCACACCTGTCCATCCATCTTCTTCCAAATGGAAGGAATCCGGGCGGGCTCAGCCAAAGGAATGGAAACAAAGCCTCATTCCTTTGGGGCGCTCCACCCCTCCTTCCTCCCGACACCTTCCCTCCGTCTTCACATTCATTGCTTTCCAGACCTCAGATTCCTCGAATCTGCCTGCCAATGCAGGTTTGAACCTGCCAGATTAGGTTTGATCCCTGGGTCGGGAAGATCCCCTGGAGGAGGAAATGGCAATCCACTCCCATATTCTTGCCTGGAGAATCCCATGAACAGAGAAGCCTGCCGGGCTACAGTCCAAGGAGTCGCAAAGAGTTGGACACAACTGAGCAACAGAGCATCCTTGCTTTAAGAGAAGGGGTCTGAAAACTTCATTCTCGTTAAATTATTAATACTTGCCTTTTGAGAGAAGATCAGAGGAATGGTGTTCACATATAAATGACTTTTTGAAATATTGTAATTTTATTGGAGTATAAAATTTTATTGGCGTGTTTATAGTTGATTTACAATGTTGTACGGCAGAGTGATTCAGTTATACATACACATATAGTTGTTCTTTTTTAGATTCTTTTCTCATATAGGCTATTCAGTAGACTTGCCTGTACTATACAGCACATCCTTGTTGGTTATCTGTCTTACACACAGTAATGTGTGGGTATATTCACCCCAAGCTCCTGATTTATCTCTTCCCAACATTTCCCTTTTGGTAGCCTCAAGTTTGTTTTTGAACAAATAGATGACTTTTTCATGGAAGCATCTCAAGCACCAACCAAGTACAGAAAGGCTGGTGATGTTGCAGATCAAAAAAAAGCCTGAAACACCTGTGATTCTGGACCACATTCCCAGCAGAAAGAAGTGGGAAGTACAATACCCATGGAGCCAGCTGGCATTGGGACAGCATCCTTTAAGAAAACTCTTACCTCCAGGGAGTTATCTCCTAATGGTTTTGAGAAACTAAGTGAATAAGACGTTTTCTAAACAGGCAGCCCAGAAGCCCTGCTCTCCGTCTGATAAAGTCACCTCCTCACAGTCAGGCAAAGAGGCCAGATGTTTTCAGCCCTATTCCTAATTTGTGTAACCAACTCCTTATGGTGGTAGGATGTATCATGGGATGTATTTTCCACAAACAGGCTAAGAAGCAAGCCTTGATGTCAGGTCACCCAGCAAGTTTCCAAAGTGGTGGTGGTTACTGTTATCTCCTCTACTTCCATCACAAAGTAACGGTCTGCTCTGAAAAGGAGCTGTAAGGTACAGGTTATTTTAGCGCTCGCCCTGCTTCAGGGCGATGGGTGCTTGTCAATACTGCTCTCCACTGACTGATCGGTTCAGTCTGCCATGGCCGTGTGGTGATCATTTATCTCAGGGCAATCTCGTAGGACACAAAATATAGCGCCCTTGTGTCTCTTCACTCGCCAGCACTTGCTGACAGCAAATGAAAATTACACTGCCTTCCAGGACCAGTCATAACTCAACCTCATTTTCCAGAAAACCTTTGTGGGGCACTACAAAATAATGAGATGTGCTCTGCCTAGAGGTTACAGCACAGCCTCGCTGCAGTACGTTCGGATAAATCAGCCCAACACATGATCAATCCTCCAGAAATAAAAAATCACTGTTTTCCTACAGATTTAACTGTGTAATTTAAGCGAATGATAAAATGGATAACTAATGAGAACCTGCTATATAGCACATGAATCTCTACTCAGTGCTCTGTGGTGACCTAAATGGGAAGGAAATCCCAAAAAGAGGGGATAGATGTATGTGTATAGTTGATTCACTTTGCTGTACAGTCAAAGCTAAGACGACATTGTAAAGCCACTATGGGTGGTGGTTAAGTTGTGTCTGAATCTGTGTGACCCCAGGGACTGTAGCCTGCTAGGCTCCTCTTTCCGTGGGATTTGCTAGGCAAGAATACTGGCTCGGGTTGCCATTTCCTCCTCCAGGGGATCTTCCCAACCCAGGGATCGAACCTGCATATCCTGCATTGCAGGCAGAGTTTTTACTGCTGACCCTCCAAAGCAACTATACTCCAATAAATATTTTTTTTTTAAATTAAGTAGATGAGTTCAGTGCAATATTCCTCTTTAGCCATAACCAAGAAGGTAACCAATAATGGTTTGAGAAACAAGAGAAAATAATTTTCTTTCCTAATCTTATTCTATACCAGCCTGCTTGAGTGACTGAAAGGGATTCGAATCTTAAAAAAACCCAACAAACCCAAATCACAGAATCCATGAAAAATCCACAAAGGACATTCCTACTTCTAGTGGTTCTTCCACATGCTAGTCTGAGGAGGTTGTTTGGTTTTTAAAATAATCAAGACCCAGTTATGTGCATTCACTCTGTGCACTTAGATAATTAAGTATCTTGTTCCTTTAAGCTATAGGTTCTGTGTTATCTACCTGTTATCCCCAACAACTAGCTTAACGCCTGGTGCATAATAATTTTTTAAAAATGGATGTATGTAATTCACACATTATGAAAGTCATGTTTGAACGTGTACAAGCCAGTGGTTTTAATAAGATATATGTTCACAAATTATGCAACAGTCATCACTATCCAAATTCCAGAACATTTCCATAACCCTATAAAGAAATGTGGGGGCTTCCCTGGTGACTCAGTCAGTAAAGAGTCTGCCTGCAATGCAGGAGACCCAGGTTTGATCCTTGGGTTAGGAAGATCCCCTAGAGGAGGAAATGGCAACCCAAGCCTATATTCTTGCCTGGGAAATCCCATGGACAGAGGAGACTGGCGGGCTACAGTCCGTAGGTTGCAAGAGTTGGACACGACTGAGGACTAAACCTACCTACTATAAAGAAACCTATATCCACTTTCTGTAACTTCCCATTCCTCTCTTCCCCCCAGCTCATGGAACTTACTAGTTTACAATCTGTTTCTATGGATTAAACCATTCTGCATATTTCCTGTAAATAGAATCATATAGTATGTGACCTTTTGTTACTGGCTTTTTCATTTGACATGATGTTTGCAATACCCACCCATGTTGTAGTGTATATCAATACCTCATTCCTTTTTATGAATGAATAATAATGTTCTATTGTGTGGATATAGCACGTTTTGCTTATTTACATCCATTCCTGGACATTTACATCGTTACCACTTTTGGCTATCAGAGTAACATTTTCATTCACACTTGTTGAACAAATTGGTGACCTTCTAAATGATAGCAGCATATGTGAGATGGCCAATAAACTATTAAACTTCATTCATCTAGTTCATCAGACTTCATTCTCCTAGTTCATTCATGATGAACCAAACTAGTTCATTCAACTAGTTCATCAGAGAACTAGAAACTCTAAACAATGCAAAACCATTTTCCAGTTATCAAATTAGCCAAAACTTCTTTTAAATCATAAAAAAAAATTGTATTTATTTATTTTGGTCATGCTGCAAGTCATGTGGGCTCTTAGTTCTCTGACCAGAGATCACACCTGCGCCCCCTGCAGTAGAAACAAGAAGTCTTAATTGCTGGACCGCCAGGGAAGCCCCAGCCAGGACTTTTCTACTCTAATAGCTGTTGCCTGTGAGGATGTGGTATCCATCATGCACGTTCACCTACAGAAGTGAATATTGCTGTAAGCATTTGCAGCAAGTTGGTATGTACGCCAACAGCCTTGACAAGCTCAGACAATTTGAGTCCCCTAATTATATCTCTGAGATACGAGACTAAAGATACAAAACACAGAAATACTGTATTGTGAAGATGAAAAGTGAAAGTGAAAGTTGCTCAGTCATGTCTGACTCTTTGTGACCCCATGGACTCTCTATGACATTCTCCAGGCCAGAATACTAGAGTGGGTAGCCTTTCCCTTCTCCAGGGGATCTTCCCAACCCAGGGATTGAACCCAGGTCTCCTGCATTGCAAGTGGATTCTTTACCAGCTGAGCCACAAGGGAAGCCCAAAAATACTGGATTGGGTAGGCTATCCTTTCTCCAGTGGATTTTCCTGACCCAGGAATTGAACCAGGGTCTTCTGCATTGCAGAAGATCCTTATGAATAATAATGAAAGCTAGAAAACAAACCTAAATACTCAATATAATGAAATATGTAAAGAAGACCTGGTGGATACATACAATTAAATGGCATATAGTCATTAAAAATCACATTTGAGGTTTTTGTAAAAAAAAAAAGTAAAAAAAAAAAAATCACATTTGAAAGAGTTTCAATTGCATCAGAAAGTGTGTATTCAGTGAAAGTAGACATAAAATGGTTGATCTAAAATATTGGTATATGAAAACATCACAGAAAAATAGGAATTTGAGGACATCTACAAAAACATGAACTTTTAGCAATGGGTATGAAGAAAAAAGGAAAGTCTTAAACACAATTTCATCTATTATGTCTTAGGTTAAATAATGTTTATATTTATGTGATTTAACTCTTTTTTTATGAGTGAGAATTTTTATTATTATTTTTGTTATTGCCCTAATTTACATGAAGACATGCTATGCTCAGAAAAATTAAATAAGTCACAAAACTAAATAAGTGGTTAGTTCCTCTTTTAAATAGTAAGTTCTGAGAGGGCAAAAAACTATCTTTAAACAGCATCATGTCTGTATTAAGTATACAACAGATTTTTTTTAATTAAAAAAAAGAAATTGTTTATATTAGACCCCACTTAACCCATTCAGCCACATATATGTAGAATAGGTATTTCTGGTAATTATAATAGTCAGAACAAGGTAATGGACGTATAGCAAATTGAACAATGTAAGTTTCTATAATTCTTTCAACAGGGTCATTCCAAAAGCAGGTAAAGGACTGGTGACCTGTGTTACCTAATTAGCCTGCCTGCCTCAAAGAACCTGCCAGAATAAAGGGTACGTGGCAATATTAGAAGTTCAGCAAAAAAGTAGATGATCCAAGGGCAGAAGCAAGTGTCTGATGAGTTACCTACATGGTGAAATATGTCATACTTTGTTCTTCCACCAACATAGCAAGTGTGTTTTTGTTGTGTCTGCATGAGCGAAGTGGCAGGTGGGGCAGGACATTCTAGTAACTGGTAGGGAAATTGAGCAGTATTGGCCTTTATGCAACTGTGACAAGTTGTGAATATCTCAAAGCTTTCAATGCATTTGCCCCAACCATCTTTTTTCCATTATATTTAAACATTCAAATCCCTTTTATGGAAAATATACTCCCACATGGTCCTAATTCACTTCTACTCAACTTATCAAAACATTATCCTGTAAGATTCATTTTAAGTCCAGAAAATTATCTGAGCTTCTGGTATGAGACTGGTATTAGTTCTTCTTATAAACAAGTTCTTTCAATGACTGGTTTTGCATGCCCTTCAACTCTGCATGTGTTTGCGTGACTCGAGTTTAAGTCAAACTGGAATACCCTTTGAATTTGAGCTGCAGACGTTATCCAGATAATTCAGATGTAAGTATCTGAATAGTTCAAATGATCTCAAGAAAAGAATAGTCTGAAATCATGCACTTTAGTTTTTGTTTGCGGACAAAGCAGAGTTAATACCTTAACTCTTTCTATATACATAGTAAAGTCATGATTTAGTTACCTGTAAAACAATGATAGATAAAATTAATTGTCAGAATTGATTATGTGCTGAGGCTCATGTTATGGCTTCACATGCATGTTTTCATTTTATCCTTGGAAGATGCAAAGAGGTTAGATATTCCTAAAGATAAAATTATATATTCACCAAAAAAATTTACACTGAAATATTCCTAGAAGCTTATTGATAGCAGCCCCAAACTGGAAATAAGCCAGATGTCTACAAACAAATGGATAAATTGTGGTATATTCATACAAGGGAATATTACTCAATGATTAAAAAAAAAAAGGATGAGCCACCACTATGTATTACAATATAGATGAATCTCAAAAACATTGAGAAAAATATATAATTATGAAATATAAAAATCAGTGTATGATCTATTTATATAAAGTTCTAAAACAAGTAAAACTAACTGATACTGATATAAATTTTTTAAAAGGTAGCTATTTATTGGAAAGGAACAGGAGGGAATTTTCACTTTGCTGTTGTTGTTCAGTTGCTCAGTTGTGTCCAACTCTTTGCGACTGTAGCAAGTCAGGCTTCCCTGTCCTTCACGATCTTTCAGAGTTTGCTCAAACTCATGTCCTTTGTGGAAAAGGCAATGGCAACCCACTCCAGTACTCTTGTCTGGAAAATCCCATGGATGGAGGAGCCTGGTAGGCTGCGGTCCTTGGGGTTGCTGAGAGTCAGACACGACTGAGGGACTTCACTTTCACTTTTCACTTTCATGCTTTGGAGAAGGAAATGGCAACCCACTCCAGTGTTCTTGCCTGGAGAATCCCAGGGATGGGGGAGCCTGGTGGGCTGCTGTCTATGGGGTCTCACAGAGTCGGACACGACTGAAGCGACTTAGCAGCAGCAGCAGCAGCATGTCCATTGAGTCGGTGATGCCATTCAACTATCTCATCCTCTGTTGCCCCCTTCTCCTCCTGCCCTCAATCTTTCCCTGCATCAAGGTCTTTTCCAAAGAGTTGGCTCTTTACATCAGGTGGCCAAAGTATTGGAGCTTCAGCTTGAGCATCAGCCCTTCCAATGATTGACTGGTTTGATCTCCTTACAGTCCAAGGGACTCTCAAGAGTCTCCTTCAGCACCACAGTTTTGAAAGCATCAGTTCTTCGGGGCTCAGCCTTCTTTATGGTCCAACTCTCCAACCTGACTCCTTGCCAAATAGTTTGTGAAATCATCCACAATTACGTTTGGCAGCAGCCACATGCAGTACATTTTCCTAGCTGCTGTGGGGAATAAAGAAGTTCAACTAATGAGTCAATACACGTAAAGTGCTTGTTATGGTGCCTGGCATATGGTAAGAGCTCTGAAGTGTTAACTACCGTTATTATAAGATACGAACCTTGGCCTCAAGGTAATTATAGGGTCCCTGGGGAAACAAGCCATTAATTCATAAATCATTAAACAACAATACACGAATCATAGTTCAGGCTAAGAAACAGCACGAGGAACTATTATACTGAAAGCCGCGGCCAGACACTCAGTGTCCATAGGAGCCGAACAGCATCACAAAAGTGCGGGGGGTGTGGGGCACCCGAGGACGCAGATCTCGTCTGCGGGCACAGCCATGCAGCTGTGCAACAACCTATTGTTGCCACGTGGGGATACTCACCCCATATTGTCAAGTCTGCTTTTAAAGAATCCAGAAATTTAGGTGTTTATCTGAAATCTCCCAGTTTTTACATGTTGGCTACTAATTCAATGCTTTTAAAAAAGGGCATGATCTTTGGGTTATGGCTACAAAATATGTCCTAAAAGCACAGTCTTAAGAAGACTCTAGAGGCTGCTGAAACATCTTTCCTACTCAGTTTTTAACAAGGAAATCCAACCTCGTGAGGGGAGGCACTTGACCAAGGTCACCCAAGAGTGGGAAGAGAACTGGACTTAAAATTGGGGCTTTAAGTAATGGCCATGTTTAAAGACTTTATGGAGGAGGTTGAGTCTGCAAAGGAAACTGGGAGAGAGCAGCCAGAATTCTGTTAGTTTCAGGATCAAGTCCCTCGTAGGTTTAGTAGGTGTTTCTATTCTGATGTCTGATGTGATGGAAATAAATGATAGTTGGAGGTGAGTAAAGAGAGGGAAAGGAGAGGAAACAGAGATGATGAGTATGGACCACACTTTTAAGAAGTTTGGCCAAGATAGATAGAAATATGGGACTCCAAAAGCTGTCTGTTTTTCTTTCTTATTTTTTTTTTTTAAGTGGGAGAGATATTAAGATGGTTTAAAGCAAAAACAAGCATGCTGGGATAGCCCAAGGTGAGAGAGAATCTTAAGAAACAAGAGAAATAGGGGAGTCATGGAGAGAGGTTAGGAAAGCCACAGGAAGAGGTACCAGAACCTATGGAAAAAGATGATAAGATGAGTACTGCTTGGTTGAGACTGATACCTTTCACACTGGAAACCTACGAGAGTTCCCATCTGGTGGTAAGACTAGTAGACTGATTTGTTACACTCTTCACCCACGGGGCGAACTTAGACTAAATGCCCTCTCTGGTTTCCCGTCAAAACGCGTTATTTGAATCCATAATTTAGACTGCATGGAAGTTGAATTTCTTGAGATCTTGAGGATCTCAGAACCTCAGAAGCAGAAATTAATGATCTTATCCACCCCTCTTCATCTCAACACATTCCTTGAATATGTATTGGGCATTTGCACTGCCAGGCACTCTGTTAAGCCCTGGGAATTCAAAGATAAACAAGACAGCCTCAGACCTAGAAGAGGTAATGGAATAAAAATGTTTATATGATTAACTATCACTGTAAACACAACAATAGAAGGGTGGACAAAACTGCAGGTCCCCAGAGGATGAGCCAGTTGAGAAAACAATTCTGATCTCTCAACTCCAACTATGATGCCTTCCTTAGGGTCAATATAGATAATATTACTATAACTATTCTAAAAAAAAAAAAAAAAAGATTAGCTGTGTGAATCTATTTATGTAACCCACAGAGATAGTATAATCTTTCAGCCTTCTTGTTAATATACCAGCATCACCAATCCAAGATCAACATTTGTATATACCGTTGGCCGAGAACTCTATTATTTGGATTCTGGTCTAAACCACTCTTTTCCTTCTAAGCATTAGTTTGGAAACCATTAAACGGTAGATGGTCATCACCCACCAACCATCATTCACTAGAACAATTCTGCTCAGCTGTGTCTATATAAGGCCACAGAATCAACCACATTTTGTTAGTTTATTTTCTCAATACTGCCGCAGTTATAATTCTAACCTACTAGTTTAAAGTAACCAAAATGACCATTTTTCAGTTCTGTGTCTTTTATCCTCTAGACTGAACCTATACTAATAGTTAAGTAAAGTTTTAGTCATTGATATGTTGGCTTCATATGGAGTGAAATATGCATTAAAATGAATTCTTCCTTTCCTTTTTTGGGAAACTTCATCAAATATTTACAGAAGACCCACAATTGCCTGAGATGAGCCCAAATGCATCAGGGGGAAGAGAGACAGTTTTGGTTCTCTAAGAGCTTGTAGTATAAATCCAGAGATTCCACTTTGACCCTTTTCAAAACTTAAATGTTGATTTTAAAGCAGATGATGGCACTTTCAGTGGAAGCAAAAAAAAAAAACTTTCTAGAAGGAAGACTAGCAAGTTCATCCTGTTGAAGCTCACTTAAATGGAAACGATTCTGAAGGGTTAAGTATCTAACTTATTCCTTCTCTTTAGAGTTTCCTCCTGCTCTGCCACTGGTCCACAGTTTTTGCTTCAGTCCAACAGGGAGAAGAAAAGAAACAGGGCTTTGCAGGTGGCACTAGTGGTGAAGAACCTGACTGCCAATGCAGCAGATGCAAGAGACATGGCTTTCCTCCTGGGTCGGGAAGATCCCCTGGAGATGGAAATGGCAACCCGTTCCAATATTCTTGCCTGAGAAATTACATGGACAGGGGAGCCTGGTGGGCTACAGTCCTTGGGGTCACAAAGAGTGGGACATGACTGAACACACACACGGAACAGGGGAAGAACGGGGCAGTGTGGATTTGTTCGTGTTTTCTCCTCAAATAACCCACCACCTGCCAATGAAGAGGCCTCATATGAAGGACCCTGGGAGGAATATAAAGATGAAAATGCTATTAAGAAATGTGCAATCTTGTGGGGAAGACTAGGATTGAATGAGCACAGACATGATGAAATGTATGCTAACCAGTCAACATGCTGTAGAAATGCTGGGAGGGATGAGATTTCCTCCGACTGGGAGTCGAGGAACGCTCCTCTGTAGTGTTGAGGACTACAGGATTCAGATGCTTGGAAAAGACAAGAAGGACATTCCAGGCTAGAGCTTCTTCTGTCTTTGCAGAAGTTATGGAGTTGGGTGGCAAATACTACCACATAAACCCAGATAAGAATTTCACTTGCTTTTCTTCCATTTGGGAACCACCGAAGTGTGCCCATGTGGATGACTGGATTTAGGAGAGGTGAAGATTATGGTTGTGTGTGTGTCAGTCACTTAGTCATGTCCGACTATTTGCAACCCCGTGGACTGTAGCCTGCCTCTGTCCATGGAATTCTTCAGGCAAGAATACTGGAGTGGATTGCTCTGCCTTTCTCCAGGGGATCTTCCCAACCCAGGGATAGAATCTGAGTCTCCTACATTGCAGGCAGACTCTTTACCGTCAGAGCCACCAAAGAAGCCAAAAATATTTAATTAGGAGGGCAACCTCCTTTTGGCAGCACTTTGAAATTCATGTCTTTTTTTTTTTTTTTGGAATATAATTGCTTTACAATTATAAAGTGTTAGTTTCAGCTGTGCATCAAAGTGAATCAGCTATATGCATATACATATCCCCTCCCTCTTGAACCAATTCATGTCTTTAAATCGCCAAATTTTGATGATTGGCATCTAGTGAAGTAACCTAGACAAAAACGACATAAAATTTAGCCATAGGTAAGATGCTGGTTTGCCGTGAAACTGAACACATTACGCTGAAGTGCATACCCAGATATTACTCCTTCTTGATCTACCTATTTAGAGGCCCAGAGGAAAAAGAGAGAGACGCTTCCATTGTGCCCATTTCGCAGGTAAAGTTGGATAACCCTCTGTATCAATGTCACAGTCATAAACTCCATCAAAAATGTAACTCTTTTAGTTTTTCTACAGAGGAACTTGACAAAGCTGTCAACCTCCCATTCGGATTCAGTTCAGTCAGTTCAGCCACTCAGTCGTGTCTGACTCTTTGCTACCTCATGGACTGCAGCACGCCAGGCTGCAATCATTCGAATGATGGCAGAAAAATGGAACCATTCCATCTCTTGAAGTTGCTCCTAGATTGTGTATAATCACTTTTGGAAAATACCCAGTCTGGCCACAGTGATCTGGTGTCAGGAGTTGATGAGAGAAGAGTGTCTCCAAAATGCCCCCATCCATCTCAGCCCATCCAGGAATCCCATCTGGGCTTTGTGCATGGTTCCCGGTCCCACCACACGCACGACTGAGTGTCTACACCTCTCCAGTGCCAACTCCGCTCTGTATGACCTTATCCCAACAGTGAGGTCTTGCCAGGCCTCCTGACCTGCCCTCCTCCCTGCCATGCCCCTCTTGAAGGGACAGGAAACTCTCATGTCCCCTGATGTCACCAGAGACTCAGAGGAGAGTATTTACATGGGATGCTGTCTTCCTAAGGAAGCCACCTCTTCATAATTCCTGTTTCATGAGATTCCGTTGCACAAGCTTGGAGAAGATCCATTGGAGGGCTCCTGGCTTCTTGGACTCTGCCTGAAACATGAGTTAGCTGCTTTTCTCTGTGGTTTGGGAGCATTCTCTCAGGATTCTGGGTTCTCCTCTGGGGCTTGATTCAGCACAGAGGCTTACCTGTGATCCCTTCCAGGAGCTGACCAGCACTCATCTGCCCATCACACGCTCTGCTGTCCCCTTCTGCCCCGTGTCTGCATTAGGTCTGGGAAAATTCTCTTACATCACTGTGCACTGCAGTTGATGGAAGAAACGCTATCCTCCAACTTTACCAGATCCTGAGTCTTTCAGGACTCTAGAGGCACTCCCTTAAAAAGCCCAGCTCTTGCCACAGATTACACCTACTTCCAAGACCGTGTCTCTACTACTGATTTGTATAAATACTCTGAAACTAAACAGACTTCTTTATTCTGGGCTGTGTCTGCCTTTCCCCCAAGGGAAGGAGGCTTCTGACTCAAGATAGAGGGTCCTGAGACATGTGACAGTTGCAGGAGGGAGGACCTAAGATGTGGAGGGAAGTTACATCTGGATACGGATGTCATGAGAGCTGACTGATTGATTCTGAAGCATGGGTTTCATCCTCAGTTACCTGTCTTGCAACAAAATGTCCCAGTGTGTGACAGAGGGACTCATTTAGTGTCCTGGTGGGAAATATTCACCCTGAATAGTTCAGAGGGAGTGTCATGAAGGTCTAGGTTCAGAGGTGTGAGCAGGGAAGAGGGACCACTGCTCCCTCCTGGTGTCACCCTAGGGCCACCCCAGAAGAGCCTTGATCAGGAAGAAATGCTGCCAGTCACTTCCACACCCTGACCACAAGGCAGGGAGCAGGCAGAGGAGGAATTCATGGGTCTCACCTTCTTCTTGTCTTCCATCTCCCCTGCCTCCTGTGGACCAAACCCAGCCAGGCGCCAGTCCACAAGCAAGCCTGGTGCAATTCCTCAAGCTCAGAATCCCAGAGTGCAGAGAAGAGTGGAGACTGGGTCTTGCAGGGCGTGAGAGGAAAGGAGAAAACCACACCTGGTGAGAACAGCATTTAATGCCCCAATTTATTTTTTTTTAATTTTTTATTGGACTATAATTGCTTTACAATGTTGTGTTAGTTTGAAGTGAATCAGCTCTACGCATACACCCTGTCCATCCTGAACTTCCCGCCCACTGCCCCACCCCAAACCTGCAGGTCATCACAGAGCACCCGGTAACATACAGCAGGGTCCCACTAGCCAGCTATTTTACACACCATGGTGTATAAATGTCAATCCTACTCTCCCAATTCATCCCACCCTCCCCTTCCATCTCTGTGTCCAGAAGTCAGTTCTTTATGTCTGCGTGTCTATTCCTGCCCTGCAAATGGGTTTGTCAGTACCATTTTTCTTGTTTCCATATATATGCCTTAATAGATGATATTTGTTTTTCTCTTTCTGACTTACTTCACTCTGTATGACAGACTCTAGGTTCATCCATGTCTCTACAAATGACCCAATTAATGCTCCATCTTAAATCCCTCTCTTCCTGCCTCTACATTTCCCTGAGTTGACCTAAGTGGCTTAAAGTGGAAAGGCTGTGAACAGTCACCACTGAGCCTTCTTTCAGAATCCCTGCTTTTGGTGAGTTACTACCACCAAGAGAATTTTTTAAAATATGTATTTGGCCAAGTGCTGAGAAAACCACGCTTGCCACACCAAACGCTTATGATGTCAGAGATTCCTGGAGCCCTTGATTCCCATCCATGGGTCCCCATGCTCCTGGATCCGTCCTCAAGGACCTCTGCTCCAATAAGACTTATTCTAGAGACTCCTTCCCTCAAATGGCTCATGGAATGCTTACATCTTTGTCCCTGAGAGCCCAGGACCAGTTGAGTACCCTTCCCTGGTGCCTTCTTAAGATTAAGCAGAGAAAAGAGTGACTGAAAATGAGAAAAAAAAGCAAATGCTAGTCAATCAATTGTGTCTAACTCTTGGCGACCTTATGGACTGTAGCCCTCCAGGCTCCTCTGTCCATGGGATTTTCCAGGCAGGAATACTGGAGTGGGTTGCCATTCCTTTCTTCAGGGGATCTTTCCAACCCAGGGATCAAACTCAGGTCTCTTGCACTCCAGACAGATTCTTTACTGTCTGAGCTATGAATATAACAAGCGTTTCATGTAAAGGCTACATATTGTATAATTCCTAACCTATGGCATTCTGGGAAAGCAAAACTGCAGGCATTGAAAAGATTGGTAGTTGCTAGGGATTAAGGGGGAGAGAGAGATAAATGGGTGGAGCACAGATGACTTTTTGGGCAGTGAAACTACTCTGTGTGGTACAAAAA
This sequence comes from Cervus canadensis, assembly GCF_019320065.1. Lineage (NCBI taxonomy): Eukaryota > Metazoa > Chordata > Mammalia > Artiodactyla > Cervidae > Cervus > Cervus canadensis. Next base: position 28,359,121 of record NC_057386.1, read on the forward strand.
AATGCCATCATTTATTTGTCAAAATCCACAGAATACATAACATCGAGCATGAACCCTAATGTAAGCCTGGACTTGAGGCGATTACGATGTGTCAGTTATGATGTGTCATGGACTCTAGACTCATCACTTGTAACAGATGGACCACTCCGGTGGGGGAAGTTGGTGGGGAGACTGTGTGTATGGTGGTGGGCGGGGGGGCGGGTGGTATATAGGAACTCTCTGTTCAATGTTGCTTGTGAACCTAAAAATGCTCTAAAAAAATAAATAAGGTCTGTTTTTTTAAAAAAGAAGACGTAGTGAGAAAGAGGAGGAAAGAAAAACAAACCAGAAAGTTAGAAGCTGACAGAATTTTTACGATAATCTTGCATCAGAAAATCCAGCCGGGGCTGAGTGTTCTGCTTCTACTACAAATGGGGCATTTCCACTGTGACTTTGGTTTTCACCCTCCAAACAGAGCCACTAGTCTGTGTCTAATTGTGTTTGTTTTTCCCCCTGCAGGGATGTTTAACAGTCCCCTAACCACTGAGATGGCCCCATAAAATTTTATGACAACAATTTCTTAAGTGAAATTTCCATTCCGTCTGTTTGTGGGACCTTCAAAAAAGCCAGAGAAAGCCAGATAGATATAACTCGGGACATTTTTCTGAGGTCTAATTTAATTATAAATCATGACTTTATGAGCCTACCATTCAAAGCTCAAACGGTTACTCTGCAGCACAAAAATAATTTATGGCTCCTGCAAGACAACGAGCTCCTGCCTGGAACCAGAGGGCACCCTGAACGTCATTCCTTTGAGAAACTTTATGAGTTACGTTCTGAGAATGTGACATGTGACGCGGAGAACTGGCGAGCTCAGTCCCCCACCCCTCACCAACAGGCCAGGGTCCACGAGCCCAGAACAGAGAGATGCCAAGAGGCCCTGAGTGTTTATTTAATCCAAAGAGGAGAATCAAGACCCACAAATGGCTGTTCCTCTCCTTCCAGGGATGGCCTGTTGTTTGCATCTTTCCAGCGTTCACACCCGTGGCAGTTCGGCAAATGCTGGGCTGAAGAGTCACACGACCTCATTTAAGGCAGAAGTTTTTAGAGATGGAGTCTGAAATTATTGGGTGTGAAATGCAAATAGATTTAGCAGATTTGCCACTATTTATGTAGCCTTCAGCGAGGTCTGTTGAAGTGGGGTTTTCTTGTTTTCTCTGCACATCTGCACATTTGTGAAGGACACTGGGAGCTGTGAAAGCTGGCCTGGTGCTAGAGACAGCTCAGGGCTCTCATGAAGGCAAGCCAGAATCATACTTATTCTGGGAGGAAGGGGTGGGACTTATCACTAAGATTTATTCAGAGTTAAAAACAACTCAAAGCAGCGATTCTGAATGTGGGCAGATCCTAAGTCTGGGATCAAATGACTTACTTAACAAAAGCAAGAAACAGTAAGCTTTCTGAATTTTGTTTTCTCTTTAACAAACAACAACAAAAAAATAGTGGTGGGGATTCTAACAATTCCTATCTATGGCACAGGGCTGTTGCAACTCAGGTTAACGAAAGAAATAAGTACAGTCAAGGTGGCAAAGTCTTCAACCCCGACCTGCTCCTGCAGCCTGGGAAAGGGTGTGCTGTGGAGGGTGATCTCTTCTGTACAGAGCAGCAAACTCCGACATTGCAAGGGCTTATCCCAGCAAAGGTTTGTTTCTTGTTCTTTCAAAGTCGGAAATGGGGCAAGCATCCTGCCTCCTCCTTAATTCTGTGGCTTCTGGTGGTCTGTCACAGCATGAAAAGAAACAGTGGAAACACTTGCTCTCACTCAGCCTTATCAACCTCAAGGTGTAATTGGCCCCAAATCGTCATGTGATCCAAAAGACCCATGAGAGAGTGGGATAGAATATTTGATCTACCAAAGGGAGGGGAGATGGGTGTGTATACTCATGTTTTCCCCCACCTCCCACTGGAGCCTCAGAAAAAAGAAACAGTAGAAAAACCTAGACAGGTGTGGGCAAACCCAAGAGTGTCAGGAGAGCCAGGCTGTAGCCTGGAGATGCTGCTATGAAAGTGGCCAGTCTGGATGTTCAGCTGAGGAGATGTGGAGACAGGGGAAAGGCAGGTGGACCAACCAAGATGGAGAAGCAAGACAAAGATGCTGCAGCATGCAGGGTGTCTGCAACCAGAAGCCAGTGGTCCAGACCATCGATTCTAGATGTAGAATTGACATCTAGAATGTAGAATCGTGTCTGTAGACATGACATCCATTATCTCACATCCAGAGGCAGGGCTGCACTGCCCGCCTCTCCACCCTCAACTCTGCACAGCTCTCTTGGTGCTCAGAGACATCATTCAGGAAAAAGAGAGTCAGTGAGAAGGAGAAAAACATATGAAAGACAGCATTTTCTCAAAAGAGACTGAGTCACCTGAAAGCCTCCTTAGATTGGAAGCCTCTGTGATACAGGGCTTAATTTCTCAGTCGTGTCTGACTCTTTGTGATCCCATCTACCGTAGCCCTCCAGGCTCCTCTCTCCATGGGATTTCCCAGGCAAGGATACTGGAGTGGGTTGCCGTTTCCTCCTCCAGGGGATTTTCCCTGACTCAGGGATCGAACCCTTGTGTCCTATGGCTCCTGCTTTAGCAGGAAGATTCTTTGCCACTGAGCCACCTGGGAAGCCCACTACGATACCGAGCTCCGGCAAAATGAAAGTTAGATTTTTCCTCTTCTTCCCGGCCTGCTGAGGGGATTCTGAGAAAAAGCAGATGCCTGACAGAAGATAGAAAAGTTAAAATGTCTGTGCATGGCTAAGTACAATGCAAATAAATTTGCAAGTTCACCACACATACTAATTGAATTACTTTCCATGGAAAATTTAGAGTTAGTCATATGCATTCAGAGAGAAAACCCAGTTCCCTTGCGTTCCTTAACTAGAAGGCAGAATAGCTGCACCATTTCCCTGGTTTCATCTGGGAGGGCTGTGTAACTTCATGTTTTCAAATGAGAGATGGAATATTTCCTGCCATATCAGTAAACAAGGATGTCACAGCCATCAGCAATTTCAGCCCTCCAAGGCTCTCAGGAAAGAAAATACCTGTGATCTAACAGTCATCAGATTGCAGCCACTTCCTGTGATGATCCCAAGGGAGGTCAGGCTGTGAACACACAAGACACTGACCCAGACAGCTGAGATGCATGTGAAAGGAATGATTTCAGTGAGCCCAGACTCTTGTACCTTCCCATACACAGAAAAGCGCTAAATGCCTTAACTTGAGATATCTGGTTTTCTTTAACTAACAATCCTCTTTTGATGTTCAGACTACCTGTCCTTTGTTGCCAAACTCCTCGATAACCTGGCTCCTCCCCTTGCTTGCCTCCTCCAAGCAGTTCTTTCAGGGTCACTTGAGATGCTGCCTCCTGGGTTGGTGGGCCTAAAAATTCCCACCGAATAAAACCTAACTTTTAGCTTTTAGGTTGTGACTATTTTTAAGTCGGTAACCATTTTCCTGGTTTCATCTGTGATGGCTGTGTAACTTATTTATTTATTTATTTTCAACATGCAGGCGTTCATCAGGGAGTAGTGTGAGCTATTAACTATTTGGTGGCAGGACTGGTATCTGAGAGCTGAGAAGGGCTCGCTGGGCAGGAAGAGATGTTAGGACAGGTTCTGTCCGCCCCCCGCCCCATCCCCCTCCACCCCGCCTCATGCCAGTGTGTGCAAAGTTGCTCAGACCGTCCAACCCTTTCGCGGCCCATGGACTGTAGCCCGCCGCACTCCTCTGTCCTTGGGATTTTCCAGGCAGGAAGACTGGAGTGGGTTGCACGTCCTTCAAAAAACAGTCTGGAAGCCAGGGCTCCTCCAGGCAGATTGTCTTCACAGGTTTGCATCTTGCATCTAAACTAACCAACTAAGAGAGAGGCAATACATGCAAGGTGGCTTCCCAGGGGGTGCTAGTGGTAAAGAACCCATCTGCCAGTGCAAGAGATGCAAGAGGCGTGAGTTTGATCCCTGGGTCAGGAAGATCCCCTGGAGGAGAAAACAGCAACCCACTCCAGTCTTCTTGCCTGGGAAATCCCATGGACAGAGGCGCCTGGAGGGCTGCAGTTCAAGGGGCTGCAAAGGGTTGGACACGACTGGGCAACGGAGCACGAACACAAATAACTCATCAAATACAAACGGTAGTTTGTTCACATACAAGCTGACAAAGACCTTGGCTATCAGAGCCAAAATTCGGCTATCAGGTTTTGATGTGTAACAAATTTTAAAGGATTCAAAGATGTATTCAGCTGCTTCAGGATAAAAAACAAAAAACAAACATGGAACTTCCCTGGTGGTCCAGTGATTAAGACTCCTTACTTCCATTGCAGGGGCCATAGGTTCTAGCCCCATTAAGGGAACTAGATCCCATGTAGTATGGCCAATAAAAAGAATAAAAAAAGAATCCTAGACTCTTGACCAAGGGCTTTCCTTGTGGCTCAGCTGGTAAAGAATCTGCCTGCAATGGGGGAGACCTGGGTTTGATTCCTGGGTTGGGTAGATCCCCTGGAGAATGAATAGGCTAACCACTCCAGTATTCTGGCCTGGAGAAGTCCATGGACTATACAGTCCACGGGGTCTCAAAGAGTCGGACATGACTGAGTGAGTTTCACTTTCAGACTCTTAACAAAGGCAATGAGTGTTTATGATAATTTATGCTTATCAGAACATACCTATTAATAAAACACTAATCATGGATGGGAGATACCCAGCTTCTTCACCCATAGGCGGGGAAGCTCTGAGAGTAAGTTCTAGATTGTATCCAGGAGATAAAAAGCAGAAAAGACCCCCCTACCTAGTAATATGTTGCCTACCCAGTAATATGCTCATTCCTACCTGCATTTCTTTCTCTCTCTTTTTTTAATTAGCATTCTTTTTTAAGATGAGAAAAATTCGTCTGCCAATGCAGGAGACACAGGAGACTCCGGCTGGATCTCTGGGTTGGAAAAATCCCCTGGAGAAGGAAACAGCAACACACTCCAGTATTCTTGCCTGGAGAATCTCATGGACAGAGGAACCTGGTGGGCTACAGTCCATGGGGTTGCAAAGAGTCAGACAGGACTGAGTGACTGAGCGTGCACACACAGTTAATTTACAATGGGTTACTTTAAGTGATTCAGCAAAGTGAGTTAGTCATATATCTGAATATATACATATACTTTTTTTCAGATCTTTTGCCATTATAAGATATTGAATATATTTCCCTGTGCTATATTCCACCTGCATTTCAGTCTTCATCCGAGGGTCTGCTTCTGGGAACGCCCAGCCTAAGACACCACCATGTGGAACTACAGGTACTGCAGTGAATGGAGGATATTGATGGGGAGAGGTTGCATCCAGTTGGAGAGACGCAGAGAAGAAAGGGGACAGGGAGTGATTTCTTAAGAAGAGCAGTGAAAGAGACAAGGGGCATTTAACCTTAGGAAGTGACTTAAGGCATACAAAGATCTTTAAGTACCTGAAATCCTGGTAGGTGGAAGAGAGGATGGTTTGGTGAGTGTTGATCCAGGGGCTGACGGTGAACAGTGGAGATCTGGCATCTACATAGAGGCAAGCCGGGTGCCTTAGCCCTAGGAAATGGATGTAGCTTGGAGACAGCAAAAAAAAAAAAAAAAAAGGCTAACAAAGCCAAGGCCTTAACAGATTTAGACTATTCAGAGTGGAGATTAGTGTTGAGATAAAGGTTTATAAAATGTTGATGCTTTTAAGATCAGATTGCTAATCAGGCAGCAGTTCCAAGTCTGATTTTCTTCCTCCATCATAGAGGGCTCTCTCCCTCCACCTTCATTCATTTCTATTGGTGTGTCCCAACACTTTCAAGGGGATCACTGTCTGCTTGGCAGCCTCCCACTTGTGGGGGTGAGTGAGATAATCACCCATCTTTCAAGAGGCCTGGAATAAAGAGGCTAAAGAAGAAAGAGGCTTGGGCATCTAGACACACTAAAAAATCAGCATTCTTGAGAACTACTGCAAGCGTTGGAATGTGAATCCCTTATTTATTGCTGACATTTAATGTGTATTATGCATAAGTTTTGTTGTTGTTTAATTGTGCCCGACTCTTTCACAACCCCGTGGACTGTACCCTGCCAGGCTTCTCTGTCCATGGGATTCTCCAGGTAAGAATACTGGAGTGGGTTGCCATTTCCTTCTTCAGGAGATCTTCTTGATCCAGGGATCAAACCTGCGTCTCCTGCATTGGCAGGTGGATTCTTTATCCCCGAGCCACCAGGGAAGCCCATGTATGAATACTGCCTATGAAAATTTAGAGTAAAATGTTAAATGTGACTCACATTCTACAGAAATGCCAGGAAATTTACTTCAAAAATACACAATGTTAAAGTCTTCTTTCTACCTAAAAAGATAAATTTAAATGTGCTACAGAAACAAAAATACCCCAAGTGAATAAAGAATGGCATGGGTTAGTTCCTTTCAGTGTTTCAGCAACACACAACTCATAGAAAATTCAACCCATAGTGGTTTATTTCATGGAGACACTTAGTGCTTACTTAGCAAAGAGTCCTAAGATTGGCCCACTGGCTCAAACGTATCGTCAGGATACCACTTCTTCCTTTCTTCCCACTTTTGTTCTCAGCACCTTTGCTTTCTTCCTCACATGTCACCTCATGGTAGAAAGATGGCTGCCACTGCACCAACCATCACCTTCTCACAGAAGGACATCACAGACTGCACGTGAATATTTGTAGTGGCTTTGTTCATTATTACTAAAGCTGAGAGCAATCAGAGTGTCCTTCAATAGGCAGATGGATGAACAAACTGTGGTGTACCCATACAATGGAATATTGTTCAGTGATGAAGTGAGCTATGAAGCCAAGAAAGGACAGAGAGGGACTGGAATGCATGGTGTTAAATGAAAACAGCCAGTCCATAAAGGCTACGTGTGGTGTAATACTAACTATGTGACATTCTGAAACAGGCAAGATTATGGCAACAGTTAAAATTTGGTGGTGGTCAAGGGTTACGAATAGGTGGAGACAGGGGCCTTCTGGATGAGTGAAACTATTCTGTATGATGATGCAGTGGTGGATACAAGACATTATGCATTTGTCAAAATCCATAGAATGTACAACACCAAGAGTGAACCCTGATGTACACTGTGGGCTTTAATAAAACTCTATCAATATTGGCCCATCAAGCATAATATAGGTACCACACTAATGTAACATGTTAATAATAAGGGAAAGTGTATGTCAAGGTTGGTGATTGGGGGAGTACATGGAATTCTTTGTACTGAGCTCAATTTTTCCATAAATCTAAATCTACACTTAAAAAAATAATGTCTATTAATTTTTTTAAAAGAATCTCCAATACAGAAATGGAGGGAAGAAGATCAGAAATTCCTCTCTCTATTTCTCTCCTTTTATTACAGAGAAAAATCTTCACCAGAACCCCTAATATCAAATTCCTCTGATATTTCTTTGTCCAGACTTGGGTCAATTCTAGCTGCAGCGGGGTCTGGGAAAGTAAATACCCCCCCAAAAATTAAGGGTTGTGGAGAAGATTGGGGATGGCTGTTGGGTTGGAAACCAATGGAATCTGGCACTAAACCTGTTCCTCAAGATGGTTCAGTGATGTGGTAAGAATTATAAGACTCCGCTATTAATAACATTCATTTGAAGAGTGGATTTGGAACTTCTAGTTTCAGTGGAAATCAGAAAAAATGTTCACAACTGAGAGTCATCTATTTTTAAATGTGTGATCTGATATGTCTTCTCTATAGTATTAAACAGTAGAAGAAAATGAGGGTAACGTTCTCAGATTTATCTGGAGGAAAGCTTGTGACCCGAGAATTAATCATGTGGACTAGATGTTAACAGAAGATCCTGAAGGATAGGAAGAAAGTATCATCCACGTACTATTGCTTTAAAAACCAACCCAGACTCTTGTAAATAAATAATCTGTTGATGCACCAAAAATATAGAATTCAAGAATGAGAACACTGTGGTGTTAGAGCCCTAGGGGGAGAATTTTGAAGCCAGTGAAATTGAGAACTAAAACTAGACTACAAATGCAAAACGATTTACAAATGAACACATCAGGCTTACATAAGAGTACACAATGATTTAAGAGTAATTCTCTGTGCTGAAAGTCATAGAATCTGACCTCAAAAGTCAGGGAGGAACTGCAGCAAAATAAGGTTGAGTGAAAGCATTCGACAAGTCCATTTTTCATTAGAGGGTAATGAGAAATGTTGCCATTTTGATACAACAGATCATTAGAAAAATATAGCTGAAGAAGGGTTTACATAAAATACCCTCTAGTAGAAATAGGAACAGAATGTGACATAAACAATTCAGCAAAAATAGAAAGAAAGAAAGAAAAAAGAAACCAGGAGAAAGCAAGGAAAGAAAAAAGAGAACAGAATAAAATCAGACATGAGTGGGACAATAAATAGATATGTATTGGTTAAATGAAAGCAGAAGTACTTCTCATGACCCAAAGCTAACAGCAGACAAAGTAGATCTGAAGGTGAAAAGCTAGAGAGATAGCAGATGAATATGAAAGCGTGAAAGTCAGTTCCAAAACATCTCTTCCAGATTTTTCCAAAGCATATGAAAGCAGTGTTTATGAAGCTATAAAAATTGAAAATTTTTATAAATTGCATAAAATTTTTATAAAATTTTAAAAAGGATCTAAGAATATTCACAAATGTGTTCTATCCTCATTGAAAGTTACATGTTAGAGGAAATATACACTGAGGAGAAAGTAATCAGTTACCTTGGGAAGCCACATCTGAACAGAGACAATCTTTGCCACAACCAATGAATCCGTAGATGGCGAAGGAAAATGAAGAATGCAGGAATGTAGGACATGTATTTTGATTCACTCACTGAAATACTGTTAAACATCTAGCATGTCCAAGACACTGCGGAGGACACAAAGATGACAAGAACAAAGAGTTTCTGAGTTAGGAATCTAAAGGGTTGCTTGGAAGTTGCGATGAAGTCAGGCATCTGTTTATTATTTTATACGAACAACCTCTTCCATTCAACAGGATTGGCTTTTTTTTTTTTCTTCTTTTCCATTTTCTGCTACATCTCAATGTACTTATTTTCTAGAAGGAACTCAAGACCCAAACAGCCACAAACGTTTACTAGGCTCATTGGTTAAAAATGGTTGGTGGTTTGCAAAATATAAATAGAAGAAACTATAACCAATTTCAGCCAGTCTGACGCCACTAAAAAACTGATGAATAAATAATGAGGGTGTGCTGCATCTTTCATTAGCTCAGATCTGGAGCCCTCAACTGGGGTCCATCACTCCAAAATCAGACACAGGAAATTCGTGCTGTCTCTGTTTGAGGCTTTGGGGAAATTCAGTGTTTCAAAATGGTGCCCTCCTGAGAAAGAACTCCCAGAAGATGTCATCCTTCCTCAGTGGGAATTGTTCTCATGCACTTAATGCTGATAAATCAGCAGGGTCTCCTTTTTGTGTTCTATCCTGTCTTGTGTACCCTCTCCCTTGGAGAGTGGGTCTGCTCCTGATTGCAACTTTCAATGTAGTCCCGATGGCCCTGGCCCTTGAACCGCTCCGTGGCTGGAACTTTAGTTATAGACCAGAGTTGTTGCTGTTTAGTCACTAAGTCAGGTCCAGTTCTTTGTGACCCCATGGACTATAGCCCAACAGACACCTCTGTCCATAGGATTTCCCAGGCAAGAATACTGGAGTGGATTGCTATTTCCTTCTACAGGGGATCTTTCCAACCCAGGGATCAAACACATGTCTCCTGCATTGCAGGTAGACTCTTTACCACAGAGTCACCAGAGAAGTCCCATAGACCAGAGAGATCTGCTTTATTTGATATCAGACTGTTGTTTGGGCAAACTACATTATTCACCTATTCTAGAACTGAGTGTATGCCTTGACACTTAACTTGGTAGGGAATTTTCACATCTTTTAGCCAGCCTAAACCTCACAGAAACCCCTAAGGTAGGGAGGCAAGTCATTTTCTTATTACTATTGTGCAAGAATTTGAGAAACTTTCTCAAGGCCACACAGCTTAATAAATGCCAGAGACAGTAATAAAATCCATAATGTTTATTCTGAAATTCAGTGACATTCCCATTCTCTCATGCATGGCTGAAATTTTGTCCCCATTGAACACTAACCCTCATCCATTCTCCCCACCCCAGTGACCGCCACTCTATTCTCTGTCTCTGTCAATCTGACAATTCTAGGAACCTTGTGAGAAACCATAGAGTATTTGTCCTTTTATGTTTGGCTTAGTTTTTCCTTATATATGTCATTCTTTTAAAAAAAATGCTTTGGAGTCTAGATGATTTAAGATATATGTTAGTTTCATGTATATAGCAAAGTGAATCAGTTATTCATATACATGTAGCCACTTTTTTTTAGATTATTTTCCCATCTCAGTCGTTATAGAGTAGAGTTCCCTGTGCTATACAGTAGGTCCTTATTAGTTATCTATTTTGCCTGGATTATTATTCTTTGAGCAGAGTTTCCTCAAGTTCCATCTGTGCTGCAGCATGGGTCAGATTTCCATCCTTTTGAAGGCTGAATAATATTCCGTTGTGTGTATATATTGGGTTTCCCGGTTGGCTTAGTGGTAAAAAATCTACCTGCAATGCAAGAGACCTGGGTTCGATCCCTGGGTCAGGAAGATCCCCTGGAGAAGGAAATGACAGTCCACTCCAGTACTCTTGCCTGGACAATTCCATGGGCATAGAAGTCTGATGGGCTACAGTTCATGGAGTTGGAAAGAGTCAGATATGACTTAGCGACCAAACAGTAACAGCAATGTATATACCAAGATAGCTGTCTTTCATCTGGATTTTAAAACAAGGACCTGACTCATAACCTTGGCAGGATTTTAGGTACCACACAGGGGAAACTCTGGGGTTGGCACATTTTTCCAAAGTCCTGCTGGAGAAGCAAGAAGGGGTGAAATGCATGGGCCTCACTAGGAACCCCAAGCAGTTTCCAGGCTGATCCCATTTCCTTGGTTTCAGAAAGTGAACTCTTTGCAACCCCATGGACTGTAGCTCACCAGGCTGCCCTATCCTGGGTCTCCCACACTGCGGGCAATTCTTTGCCATCTGAGCCACCAGGGAAGCCCTCCTTGGTTTCAAGCTCATCCTAAATGTTCTCCCAATCTCGGCTTTGGTAGCCTTCACTTTCAGAGTTTTTTTCCTCTACATCCTTGTTCTTCAGAGGGGCTGTAGTTCCTTGGGTGAGCTTCAACCCCAGGCTAGAGCCCTGCCCCTCTTGGAGCCTGGAACCCTGCCTCCTGGGCACTAGGCTAAGAGCAGAGGAGCCTAGCCGCAAGCCACCAACTCCATCCTGCAGGGGAACATGGCTTTGGGACACCTCTGCTCACTGTCTGGAAAAACTTAGTGGGAACTTTGTGGAAGAATCAGTCCCATTGTTCATGGAACACTTTGAAGATGAAGACAAGACAAAATATACATATTGGAAGTGCCAAGTTAAACCAATTAGTAAGGTAGTTTCCATGCAAATGACCCCAGAAATGGGGGGGGGGGAAATGATTTCTGCTTATCTCATACCTTTCTGGGTTCCTAAATTGCTCCTAAATTGCCTAAATTGCTCTAAACAGACTCCCTTTGAATGTTTTCCGTGGCACGTCATCCTCAACTTCTGAAGTTCCTACTCTTGTTTTTCTTTCTTTTTTTTGGTTTTTTTTTTTTACTCTTGTTTTTCTTGAAGGCAATTTCTGATTCAACTAAAAGGTGTCACAATGAACAATGGCAGGAAAACAAAAGAATACTAAGACTTTGTTTTGCATGTTTAGAGCCAATCGATTATGAAATGTGAAATGCTAGTGGCTTTTGGAAGGGAAATTGGATGTAAAATGAAGATACCATAAATTACCACCTCTTAATTTGATACGCGTTATTATTTTCCAGTCCTTTCAAGTCCCTGGCTTAGGGGAGCAGCTTTACACTTGCAGTATCCACACAGGCAAATGCATCTTCTTCCCTCCCTGACCTGAGTGTGAGAGGTGAGCAGTGGGAAATCTGTGTGCCGTGTGACCTCCGTGCTGCCTGCTCATCCCACTGCGAACAAGTTTTCTGCTACAAATGGAGCCCTGAAAACCTCCACCGAGTGTCCAGGACGAGATTCCAGCAGTGTCTTCAGCTCTCATAAAGCATCTTTTGTTGATTCATTCTTTGGTTATTTCAGGGGTAATAAGGAACCTATAGACTAATGTTGTACCAAGTTAGTTTTATTTATACATTATATATTATATATGTGCATGCATGAGTGTGTGTGTGTGTAACTGAAACACTTGGTGGTATAGCAGAAATTAACACTGCAAATTAACTAGACTTCAATTTAAAAAAAGAAACCGCCATCTATGAATCTCTGAACTTCCAGGGTTTGTTACTGCTGCCGTGTTTAATTCCTGTTCATAAAAGGGCCTGCTATGTACAAGGTGGCTCTGATAGGGAATCCTCCTGCCGATGCAGAAGACACAACTTCAACCCCTGGGTCGAGAAGATCCCCTGGAGGAGGAAATGGCAACCCACCCCAGTACTCTTGTCTGGGAAATCCCATGAACAGAGGAGACTGGAGGGCCAGGGTCCATGGGGTCGCAAAGAGTCCCGACATGACTGAGAGGCTACACAGTAACAAACAGCAACAAATGTAACCGAAAGTGCAAAAAACTGGCTAGCAAAAACAGGTTTATGAAGCAAAAGTGATGTTTGTAAGAAAAATGATAAAGTCTAAGGTTATGTAGGTGTGAAATATAAATACTTGTATATTATATATACGGTAGCATGTGTGATTTTTATATCTATAATTAATGTGTTGAGAGCTGACCGAGTTGCAGTAGCTATCACTCTGGTCTCAATTCTTCCCCAGTCTAATAAATCCACCCTCAACAGCATTATCAGTGGGAAATTTCTGAAAAAGAAACAAAAATAAATGGGACTTTGTTATATTCCTGTTAAAAATCATCCATAACCTGCAGGATAAATGATTGGTTCCTTAGCGTGAATGCATTGTACTTATTTATCTAACTCCATCTCATTTCTTAAAAGAATTGAGGCAGCATGTCTGATAAATACTGTGGAACTGAAGTGTATTAAAGAATCTTTCTGCAATTTAGGAGACCCAGTTTCCATCCTTAAGTCAGGAAGATCTCCTGGAGAAGTAAATGGCAACCCACTCCAGTATTCTTGCCTGGGAAATCCCATGGACAGAAGAACTTGGTGGGATATAGTGCATGGGGTCCCAAAGAGTCAGACACAGCTGAGGGGCTGACACTTTTCACTGCATGAGCAAGCACAGGGAACCAGCCTTTATTGTGCTGGGTGGGCATTTTGGGGACTACAGGGAAGAATATAGCTGCTAAGCTTGGTTTTCAGATCCCACTGAGAGAATGAAACATCACAAGGAAAATGAGAGGGGTGGGCTGAAATGAACACAGGTCACGAAAAGAGAGGCCACCCACCACAGTGGCTAGAGTCCACTCTGATGCCCCGTTGGCATTTATGGTTTTCTTCTCTGTGAAAACAGATGATGATAACGGGACCTAACTCAGCAGATTGTTAGGGAGCTTACATGAGAGAAGGCGACAGGGAAAGCCCTTAGCGTGGTGCCTGCATTCCATGGCACTCAATAAATAGCAGTATTGTTTTGTTTAATTAATTATCATTTTCCTTTAGAAGGCAAAACTGAACGTACATCATCATCAGAAAGGTCAACAAAGATCCAGCTGACAAAACAGGCCTTGAGCTGGGCCAGCTGGGGCAGGGAGAATCCGCGTGGCTCTCTGCTTCGCTAGGAACATAATCTGAGAGCATCTCCCAGAGGTGATATGGCTGATGGGGCTGGCGGGGTTGGGAGATAAGACCTCAGAAGACCAGCTGGCCTCAGCCGTGGTTTGGAGCTGATCAGGGGAGGACAGGGCTCATAGGTCAGAGGGAGTCTGATGGGAACTCACTTTACAAAGTCATAAACCTATGCGTGGGTGAGCTGAGTGCTCTCACTGGAAATAGATGGACCTATATTTTGCCTGAGAAGCAGAGGTGCTTTGAACAGTTCTATGATGAGGAAGGCCTAGGGGAGGACTTGGGACGACAGGTGGAGAGAATGTGCCGCAATGGGCAGGTTCCAGGTTTGAGAAGGACAAGGGGAGTGGACTAGTTACAAAATTTCTCAGAATCCAGCATGGACCAGGTGGAGGCTTTGAAAGGGACAGAGGTGTTGGGAATGAGGAGGAACAGACAAATGTGAGGACAGATGACAGTGAAGAAGAGATACAGGGAATAAGGAAATAGAGAACTCAAAGGGTCTTTAGGGATCCAGCCTGTGATAATCATAGCTGGTCCTGAACAGAAGCGCGAGCTAGCCCTTTCTCTCTCTTCACACAGAAACAGACTCACACCCTCTCAACATCCTTATCTCTGCTTTGTGGGTGCTGACCCCTGCCCTCTGCTCCATCTTCAGCCCCAGCCTCCAAAGGAGCCAGTAATTCTATTTACCTCCTGGGTACCCACCCTTAAGGCACAATCTAGGAACTTCCCGCTGCTATCCCCAGACAACAAAACCTGCTAGAGAAATAAACAAAACTGACCCTTCCAGTAACCCCTTCCCTCGGGCCCCCTCTCTGCTAGGTAACAGGGAGTCAATCTAATAAAGGTAATTCCATTAATGCCTTAATGATCCTGGCAGGTTCACGAGTCTTCTCTCTAATGTCATTCATTTGCATGCTAATTGGGTGTCCTTAAACTGTCCCTCACCCCAAAGATGCTGGGGTCTTTGCTACGCCTCTAATAACCTTGATGATGTTGCTATTTTCTCTCAAGACCTGGTTTCTTCATTGGTTAGAAAGAACCTGCAGTATGTGTAAAAGTACATACATGTCTGACACCTGCTTCCTGACACAGGATAGTTCTACTGTACATTCTGTGTAGGACGGGCCATTTCTGACACCTGCTTCCTGCATGGGATGTGGGGATGTCATCAAAAGTTTTTAGTTACTCTGGGCTGCCGGCAGGGCCACATGAAGGCCCCCAAGCATCAGGTCCAATGACCTGGAGAGTTTCCACCTGACCTTGAGTTACCAGCAGAGACCCACTTAGATGGGTGAGAAGTTTGAGAGAAAATAAAATATGCCTGTTATGGTTCTACAACCCCTGAGCCTGACTGAGGGAGGCTGTCAAAGAGAAAGTCATAAATCCTGGAAAGTTCAGTGTTGATAATCTCCAGTGAATTTCTGTGTTTTTTTTTTTTTAATTTCTGTTTTTAAATACTCTTTAAATTGCCAGCTCATACCAAGATATTTGGGCTTGCCAGGTGGCTCAGTGGCAAAGAATCCGCCTGTGAGGCAGGAGATATGGGCTCCATCCCTGGGTCAGGAAGATCCCTTGGTGAAAGAAATGGCAACCCACTCCAGTATTCTTGTCTAGAGAATCCCATGAACAGAGGAGCTTGGTGGGCTACAGTTCACGGGGTCACAAAGAGTCAGACATGACTGAGCACACACAGTACAACACAAAAATGTTTTCTATTTTATTTTAAAGGCGGTGAGATGAAAATGAAACAAAAACAAACAAACAAAAAAACCCACCCCCGAATGAATTAAACACCTTGAGGCTACTGGATATATTGTGATATGTTCACACAGTGAAATAAAATGTGGAGAAAATGAATGAATAAAGCTAAGTGATCTGAGAAGGAGGCCAGTAATTGAGAAGAAGCAAATCCCAGAACTGTCTGGTCTCTGGGATATAAAGTTTGACAAGAAGGAAAAATTAAAAACAAAAAAACACACACATACACATAAAGAAGAAGTATCAGAATAAATTCAAAATCTAGGATGGGGGAACCTCTCTTTTTGTGCCACATCTTGGGGCAAAATGTGGAGTTTCTTATGATTGCCATTTACTACAGTGTTAGCTGTTGACTATTCATGGTTGCTCACTATCAGAGTAAGTTGCTTTCTATTCTTAGTTTGCTGAGAGTTTCTATCATGCATGGGTTTGACATTTTATTCAAACTTTTTCTGAATAGATGAGTTGATCATGAAACGTTTTCCTTTGTTACTGCAGTGAAATACACTAGTTTGTGAATGGTAAACCAGTTTTGCATTCTTAAGGATAAAAAAACCCTCCCTGTGTCATGATATTTTGTCATTTTTATTGATATATGTTTTTCTGAATTCAATTTGCTGACATTTTGTTAAGGATATTGATGTCTGTTCAGAAGCGATATTGGTCTGTGGTCAGGATAATGTTCTTATCTGTTTTGGGAATCAGGGTTAGACTGGCCTCTCGTTTTTGGACAGAGTTTGTAGAAAATTGCTTTTATTTCTTTCTTAACTATTTCATAGAATTTCCTAGGAAAGCCATCTTTCATGGAATTTTCTTTGAGTGAAGATTTTATTATGAATTAAACTAATTAGACATATTTTGAGCTATTCACATTTCTATTTCTTTGTGTGTCTGTTTGGGCAAATTGTGTCTTTCTAGGAATTTTTCCACGTCAGTTAAATTACTATACTTAAGGATATAAACTTATAGTATTTCCTTATTATCTTTTTAATAACTGTAGAATCAAGACTGATGTTCCTCTTAATTCCTGAGTTAGTCATTTGTATTTGCTTTCACTTTTATCAGTATTACTGTATCAGTTGTTCAAACAGAATTTTTTCAATTTTATTGATCTTTTAAAGAACCAGCCTTTGGTATTATTGATCTTGCTCTGTTGTTTGTTCATTTTGTATTTCGCTGGTTTCTGATCTTATCTTTATCATTTCCTTCATTCCTGTTAAGCTGGTTCTAATTTGCTCTCTTTTTTTCCCCTAATACTTTAACATGGAAGCTTAGGTGATTGATTTTAAACCATTCTTCTTTCATCATATAAGCATTCAGAGCTTATATGATTATATGTAGCAGTATTAAAATTGCTACATCCTTCAACTTTTAATATATTGTGTTAGCCAGTTGGAAATGTTTCCTTTATGCCCTTTCTAAGGATTATTCAGGAGTTTATGTCTATTTCTAAATAACTGATGATTTTCCAGATATCTTTTTATTTCTAATTTAATTTCACTGTAGTCAGAGAAGATATTCTGTATGATCAAATACTTTGATGTTTACTAAGACTTGCTTTATGCCCAGCGTCTGGCCTATCTTGGTGAATGTCCCACACCCACCAGAAAAGAATGTGTATTCTACTCGGTTGTGTGTGTTTGTAGGACTGTAAATGTCAGTTTGGTGAAGTTGAATGATTGTTGTTGTTTAGTCTATAAGTTGTGTCCAACTCTTTGAGACCCCACGGACTATAGCCCGCCCGGCTCCTCTGTCCATGGGATTCTCCAGGCAAGAATATTGGAGTGGGTTGCCATTTCCTTCTCCAGGGGGCCCAGGGATGGAACCATTGTCTCCTATATTGTCAGGTGGAGTCTTTACCATCGAGCCACCGAGGAAGCCCAAGTTGAATGATGGTGTTGTTCAAACCTTCTGTGTTCATTTCCTGTACCATCTACTTGTTCTCTCAGTTATTGAAAGAATAATATATTAAATATTAAAATTGCCAGCTAAAATTGTGCATGTGTCTATTTCTCTCTTTAATTCTATCAGATTTTGTTTTTATCATTACAAAATTATCTCTGATAATTCTCCTTGTCTTGAAGCTTCTTTTTTCTTTTTGATTCCAAGATTTTTATTTTTTAAAACCTTCTTGTTTTGTATTGGGGTCTAGCCAGCGGTTAACAAACAATGTTATGATAGTTTCAGGTGGACAGCGAAGGGACTCAGCCATACATATAGATGTATCCATTTGAAGCTTATTTTTCCTGAGGCTGATAAAGTGACTCATGCTTTCTTACAATTATTGGTTGCATGGGTTATATTTTTTAAGATGCTTCCAGAAGGTTCCCCTTTATTTATTTATTTTAATCTAACCCAATATTGTATATTTTATTTATTTTAATTTTGGCTGCATTGGGTCTTAGTTACGGTGTGCGGGATCCTTTGCTGTGTCGTAAGGCCTCTGTTGCCCGAGGGCATGTGGGATCCCAGTTCCCTGACCAGGGATCAAACCCATGTCCTCTGCATTGAAAGATGGATTCTTAACCACTGGGCCACCAAGGAAGTTCCCCAAAGGTTATATTTGTGCATCTCTTATAAGCAGTATATAGCTGGGTCTGTAGCTATCCAATTTAGAGGCAATTGTATCTCATTTGTCCTAAGAACATTGACAAAGATAAATTTTCAGTTTAAAAATGCAACAAAGTTGGCCTTCTTTTCCTACTTAGGATCTCTCAGTGGAGAGCTGCCAAAAAGCTTTATCAGCACAAAGAAATGATGCAAGATTGGATCTACATCGGACCAAAATAATAATCTATTGTACTCATCAGTGTCCAGCTTGAACTGCAAATAAACTATAGACTCTACTGTTCAGCTGAAATGATATATCATTTCATAAATAAAATTAGCCAAGTAATCAAAGCAGGCTAGATGTATCAAATCAAAATATTTAGCCATCATATGAAAACTCAGTCAGCAGCTCAGCTAGATGGTTAGACACTATTTAATGACTTTTCTGAATGAACTGATGGCTTTGGAAGAATCTCAGACTTGTTCTTATTTGAACTGCAAATTTATCTCTAGACAGTGAACTACATCCAAGGGTGAACAGACCACGCAATTGTAAATTCTGCTTTAACTCTCACATAGACACCACTGACAAACTGTCTTATAATTATTTCAAAAATATAACTGGAGTGAAGGTCATGTACATGACAGAGAGCAGTGATTTATTTTTCCCCAATGGCCAGATTAGATTACTGCAGCTCTGGTCCCCTGGATCTTCCTGCTAACCCTCAAAGAAGTACATTTGAAACAATGTTCCCATGAACTCTGATCCATTTTAAATGGTCTTCCAGGGTAGAAAAAGTGGTGGGGCAACCCCAAGCCAAGGAGACCTCCCCGAGGGTTACACATCTACCTCTGAATTTAGGAGAACCTTCTTACCAATCTCGGTTCAACTGGATAGGAAACTAAAGAACCCAAATCCTTGTAAAGCCTCTGGGGTAACTGACTGGTAAAAATCTGAATCTTTGATATTCCCAAGGAGGGAATAAATCATGAACCCCTACATACAGTTTGAGGGTCAGATAGAAGGAGCATGAGGAAACAGACTCTTCTGAGCAAAAGCTGATGTCAATGGATATTTTAATCTCTATCTGAGATCTATGGGCACCAATAGGAAACAACGTAGATAATCTAATGCAGTGTTTGATTTCCTATTCTGATGCTTCCTAAAACTGGCAAACCCTTGGCTGGTGGCTGTTTGGGGCATCCATTTGGCTTCCAGCTTGGCCTAAAATCCTAGAGTGGATATAAAAGAAGAATGTTATCTGTCACAAAATTTGAAGACAACTAGAAGTAGGAAGACAACTTACAAGATATACAGAAACCTTCAGGGAGTGAATAGAATTTTTGTTCTCTAGTCCTTCGTTCCTCAGATTTAAAACTCAATCTCAAACAGATTCAGCTAAGCCATCTTCCATTGTTAGTTGCTCAGTTGTGTCCAATTCTTTGCAATCCCAAGGACTATAGCCCACCAAGCTCCTCTGTCCATGGGATTTTCTAGGCAAGAATACTGGAGTGGGTTGCCATGCCTTTTTCCATGGGATCTTCCTGACCCAGGGATCAAACCAGCGTCTCTTGTGTATCTTTCACTGGTAGGTGGGTTCTTTACCACTAGCACCACCTGGGAAGCCTCTTTTCCCCAATAAATAGGGGTAATTTAGAGCAGGTTGTAATGCCTGTTAGGCTAAAGCTGATCTGATAAGGCAGGTGCATGAGATGATACAGAAAAAAAGCCCCAAGTTTGGAAATCAAGACCTGGACCAGCTTCCACTTTTAATTGCATTCAATCCATATTCTGCAGAGCAATGAGCTTGATCCCTTTCAATCACAAATCAGAGAGGACACCACCCATCTGCCTGAGGGACTTCCAGCTGTTCTTAGTCTTTCTCTTAGCCTCTCTTTCCCATCTTTGCCTCATCTGGTTCCATTTCCTTGGGATGCTCTACCTGAACTATCAGAAGGACTTGTTCTTTCTCATCACTCAAATGTCACCTATTCAAAGAGAAAGTCCTTGAAATATACCTTGGCACTGTCACCATCGTATCCTGTTGGTTTGACTCTGTGTCTGTCTGGAATTCCCATGTATTTCTTTCTACTTTGTCCTAAGCTCCATCAAGGCAAGAATTTCACTGTCCTGTTCTCCCAAGCCTAGAACAATACCATCATACAATGGGTGCTCAATAAACATGAGATGACCGAATGAACACAATAATATTTAGATCTCATTCCCAGCTAGGTCTCAAACTATCTGACTGTAAGTATGTTTTCTTCTCTGGAAATAAGAACAAATGTACCCTGTCTTGGGAATTACAATAAATTTTCATTCCCTCTTCCTCACTACCCTCCCCTCCAAAATGCCACCCCACCCTCCCCCCTGAAAAAAACCAATCAGGAAGTGAAGGAAATAAGTTGCCTATGAGGATCACATTTTAAGATTAACACACTATGAATTAATTCCCAGATATAAAATCTTCTGGGGCAGAGAGAATAGCTTCTAGCAATTCATAATTTGTTTGAATATATTTCTGTGTGTAAATGATGTCCAGGGTGCAGTGTTGTTGGTCAGTCTTAAAAATACAGCAAAAGAAGAGACCTGTAAGTGTATACTGGCCTTGCCCATGGCAGCACTGGATAATCAGATGCCTTTAAAATCTGATTCATGAACTTCCCTGGTTTGGGCTCCACACTGGGCAAGCAGCCTTCTGATTATTTGTTGTTGTTCAGTGCCTCAGTCGTGTCTGACTCTTTGGGACCCAATGGACTGTAGCATACAGGTTTCCCTGTTCATCATCTTCCAGACTTCGCGCAAACTCATGTCCATTGAGTCAGTGATGCCATCCAACCATCTCAACCTCTGTCATCCCCTTCTTTTCCTGCCTTCAATCTTTCCCAGCATCAGGGGCTTTTCCAATGAGTTGGTATTTTGAATCAAGTGGCCAAAGTATTGGAGCTTCAGCTTCAGCACTAGTCCTTCCAATAAATATTCAGGGTTGGTTTCTTTTAGGGTCAACTGGTTTCTTCTGATTGATCAGACAACTTGCTCTGATTGCCTTTGGGTTTTCTTACAGTGAGAAAAGGTGCTGATTAAACAAACTTGGAGTTTTTCAGCCTTTGTGACAACAGTCTGTCTCTGTAAATTACTAGATTTGCGTTCTGGGGTGTGTTTCTGAGTCTTGTGTGCTTTTTAGTTCCAACAAGTCAGTCCCTCAGAGCCCATCACCTCCAATCACCCAGAGAAGGAGGACTTCCCTGGGCTTTGGTTACTTGGTTTATGGATGGCTTGATTCCCTCCCATCCCTGCCCAGGAAAGCGGGTAGTGTAGAATATGAGGTAAAGAATATTTAGTTGCATGATTAGAACAGAGTTGGGGCATATTTATTGCTATTAAAAATTCATTAATAAAGAAAAAAGACTCTATCAGCTCTGAGAGATGTGGGTTTGACCCCTGGACTGGCAAGATCCCCTGGAGAAGGGAATGTCTACCCACTCCAGTATTCTTGCCTGGAAAATCCCATGGACAGAGGAGTCTGGCGGGCTATAGTCTACAGGGTCACAGTCAGGCATGACTGAAGTGATTTAGTGCACATGCATGCATGCAGCTCTACTATAACAAATCAGTTATGTATCTAAAAAGTCAATTGTCAATTAATGCTTTATGAAAACAGTTTACATGGGACAAAAAAGAATTATCAGGGGGTTTCAGGCTGATATTAATATTTTATATAGGAATTTCAATAATAATAGACTTTTAAAAATTAAAAAAAAAATTCTAGTGTATCTATTGAGCAACCTTAGTGTGTACTTGAAAGTGGTAGCTGCTCAGTCATGTCTGACCCCATGGACCCCACCAGGCTCTTCTGTCCATGGAGGAGGAGGAGGCAAGAATATTGGAGTGTTTAGCCATTCCTTTCTCCAGGGAATCTTCCCGACCCAGGGATCAAACACGGGTCTCCTGCACTGCAGGCAAATTCTTTACCATCTGAGCCATTAGGTTCCCAGCAAAGGGACTCAGCAGAGTGAGGGATCACAAACAACAACAGTAACAATGATAGTGGAAGTAATTACATATTTTACAATATGCTCCAAACATTCCTCATCAAAAAATTATATTACTAACTGTCAAAATTTCCTGCAATTGTTTTACAGTTTAGAACACTTTGCATTTTGAGTGGGTCCAAGGCGCAGAAGGGCGGGGAAAAAGCGTGGCTCCATGGTAATTTTCGTGTTTAAACCTTCCGAAGATTCTGTCCAGCCTCAGGAGCATCACTTCAGCATGATGCCTGTGAGCCCAGCAGCCTTTCTGGAGCAGAGGAGAGTGAGGCTCAGCTGCTCGCGGTCACACAAAACCAAAGGCAGAAACTCAGTGTCTGCCCTTGGCGTTCAGGGCCCTCAATCTACTGACCACACACCTGACACATCCTGGGACCTAGTTGTCCCTTCCCCTGTCCCCTCCTTCCAACTTTCTTCAGGGGACTCTTCTGGGGGAACTCTGAGGCAACTTCCAAGTCCTGCATTCAGTCACTCAGGGAAAAAGCAATGGAGCGAATCAAGTCTATCAAATCTGACCGTCAGAGGAGAAGGTAAGCTTCCATTTTCCCCTGCTCCTCTCTGGTCCTGGACTGCACTCTTCACTCGCCTGGGGACAGGGAAGAATCAGGCTGGAAAGCATGAATACTTTGTAAATTGTCAGGAGGTGTTGCGGCTGCACAGTTGGGTGCTACTAAGCTGCTTTTAGAGCAACCTGAATCCCTACATTATTTAGGGCCCCTGCAGGGCAACTCCTCAAGGCAGAGTGATTAGTGATTGATCCGATTAGAGCAGAGACTCAATCGATGAAGATGCCTTCGGGGAGCCCCTTGTATGCCTGGAGTGCTGATGAAAATGATGGGAGTAGGAAAGGCAGGGAGAAAGGGGATGGGATGGAGCAAACAGAACCCCAGATGAAAGCAGAGACCAGCATTCCTCTCGCTGCATCACCCAGGAGTTGGTCGAACGTGTTCACAGCTTAGCTCAGTGCAGGCACGTGTCAGGTACCTGAAGAACATTCATTCCAGGGCTGAATGGGAAAAGTGGGATTGAGCCAAGGAATGAACCCATGGTTCCCTGTTAAGGACAACACCAGGGTTTTTTTTTTTTCTTTGTTTGTTTGTTTATTTTTGGCTGTACCACATGTGACATGTGGGATCTTAGCTCCCCAACTGGGGATCAAACCTGCACCCCTCCACTGGAGTGCAGTCATAACCACTGGACCACCAGGGAAGTCCCTAGTGGTTTCTTGATGGAAAAAAAGCAAAACAAAACAAAACAAAAAAACCCTGTCATAGCTGTATCCCTTTGCTGAGCTTCTCAGACAATATCTCCTAAATGATTGACAAATGTGGAAGTCACAAAGAAATAGAACTTGGATCTTTTCCACCACAATTGTGAGTCCACAGGCTAGGCTGAGTGTGAGATAAAACTCCAGTGTTGCTGGCAACTTGCACTTTGGGTCCCCGTCTTTTAAGAACTCAGATGCTGCCTGCAGAAAAATGCACCTACCCCCAGTCCTACACACCAGGTGATCAGAATTACCCAGACCTCTCTTCTGAGGAAGAGAGGAGGAACACATTGAGAGGCACCTTGGAAAATCAAGTTCCTTTATAAACTCTGTGTGTGTGTGTGTGTGTGTGTGTGTGCGAGAGCACACGTCTGCGTGTGTGCTCAGTCGTGTTGCAATACTATGGACTATGGTCCTCCAGGCTCCTTTGTCCATAGGATTCCCCAGGCAAGAATACTGGAGTGGGTTGACATTCCCTTCTCCAGGGAGTCTTGCCGACCCAGGGATAGAACCTGCGTCTCCTGCTTGGCAGGCAGATTCTTTACCAGTGGGCCACCTGGAAAGCCCATGTGTATGCTTAGAACTCATCAAAACTGCATATTCCTTCTAAAGTCAAATGCTTCTAAAGCCAAATGCTATGAGAGACATAAGCTATGTGTGTAATGATGCTAAAATAATCACTTCATTCAATGGTCAAGAAAATTAAAGTTTTCACCTGATATAGACACCTATGAGGGTCTCAGAGCAGGACTAATAAATCCAGGCTTCAAATCACTCACCACAAGCCTCCATGAAACCTCTTAACCCACTAGGCTGCAAGTCTGGGTTTCTATTTCTGTTTCCCTTTAGTAAGTGTCTTGGAAGAAAAGACCACAACTCATTCATCTTTGCATCATTGGAAACAAATTTATTAATAGATCTGGATATGGAGAGGCAATCAACAAGTGTTAGTGACAGTAAGTGTCAGAAAATATGGAGGCACATGGATGATTGGAGGAAGAAAGGAAGAGAGGAATGTGTGGGTAAGAGTTTGGATAAAGGAATGAGTCACCGTGAACCAATGTGTTGCAGCAGCTGACTCTGGCATGGAATCATTCTGAATCTGGAAAACATCTCCACTCATAGACTCCTAGGGGAAGAGGCAGAGGAGTGGAGAAAGGGAATGTACTGATTTCGTTTTTGCCTTTCAGACTCACCTGTCCCCCAAAGGAACCCACCCCACCTGGAACTAAATTCTGTGTTTCGAGGTTAACTTTTCAGGAATATTCTGGGCTACCCTGCCAGCTCTCTTCCAACGAAGGGCTGTGGGGAAGCTGCCAGAAAGGCTGTTATAGTGAGATGCTGAGCTTTATTGTGCAAACAAGAGCCAGTGCTCATCAGGGTGGGGGTGGAGGGGGGAGAGGTATTCTCAGGCTCTGCCTAGGTAGCACAAAGTAAAGACGTGGCAACTGGCCAACTGTCAACAATATACGTTGGAGGGTCCAACTGTTATTTCAGAGTGGCATTAAAATCTACTACACTGGGACTTCCCTGGTGGTCCAGTGGTTAAGAAGTCACCTTCCAGAAGTTCGATCAGGGAGCTAAGATCCCGCATGCATAGTGGCCAAAAAAACCAAAACATCAAACAGAAGCAATATTGTATCAGATTCAATAAAGACTTTAAAAATGGTGCACACCAAAAAAAAAAAAAAAATCTTAAAGATAAATAATTTAAAATATTTAAAAAATCTAATCAATTTACCTATATTTACAGAGCTCCAATAGATGTCTCATTGCATTTCATGTTGGATGGTGAGACCTGGATCCTATCTTTACTGATGTCCGTCAGTGCTGGGAAAGGTTGAAGGCAAAAGGAGAAGGGGGTGGTAGAGAATAAGATGGATAGATAGCATCATGACTCAATGGACGTGAATCTGAGCAAACTCCAGGAGACAGTGAAGGACAGGGCAGCCTGGCGCGCTGCAGTCCTTATGGGGTCACCAAGAGTCAGACACGATTTAGCAACTGAACAACAACAATCAGTGCTCCTTCCCATTGTCCATGTGAAAACCAGCTCTGAGAACCACACGTCTGGCCAACTCATGTCCATTCTCGGAGGGTTTCCTTGGCACATGACATGTCTGCAGTCTGTTCTGTTGTCACCTGTTTTGCAGGCTCATGAAAGAGCAGAAACTGACCATGGCAAGACCACTTGTCTTCACCACCCATTTGCACTCCAGAATTCCCTGCCCTTTTAATGCTCTACTAAGATACTTCTCTTTGTTGGTATTTCCTCCTATCGGGCAATGAGGATATTATAAATGCCACTGTTTTTGGACAGAACTTCCCTTTTAAAGATTAGGTCAAATCAACAGATTAGAAATTCAGCCCAAAGGCAGCAAATGACAATCGCTTCTCCAGTGTCGTCCGACTCATACCAAAGGCTGAATCGAGAAGGAAGCAGAATGATGTTCTGTGCTAATAGTATATATCCCCATCGAGTTTTAGGTGTTTTTTTCTTTATCAAATTCCTTTCAGGTCTACTATTCCATTTAATCTTGTGCTATGCCTGTGAGTTAGCTAGAGTTCTCACCAGTTAAATATGATTTGTGTTTGTCCTTGGGTACAGGAGAAACTAGAAAATTGGCTCTAGGATTTGTTTATAACCATTTATAAAGCATGAATCATGGCATTAGAGGAATGTTACAACTCAACAGGCCTTCAAGAGCCAGACATCATCCTTCATTCTCCACACGTGGCACCCGAGTCCCTGGAAGGTGAAATGATTTACCCAAAGTCACACAGCCAGCGAAGGTCAAAGCCTTTTCTAATTCCAGACAGGCGGTCTTTCTACCTGGAGATTCAGTGACTCTCTGGACAAAGTTGGAAGATGGCTGCCAGGAATGACAGAGTGGATAAAAGCAAACCCGAGGGCCTCTAGGCTGCTATATTTGGTTGGCTGTGGTTTACCACATAGCCTCCACTTCTTAGAGCCACCTGAGACCATGTCCACCATGCATTCTTCCATCTTGCTTCCCATGAGGTTTCTCAGTCTATTCTTAGTCAGCCCTTTAAAAAGTCTCTTGTCTTGGTTTCACACTAGACTTTATTTTTTTAGGTAGGGCTTTTAATTTCTTCTTTTTTTTTTTTTTTGACTGAACCACCAGGCATGCAGAATCTTAGTTGTCTGACCAGGGATTGAGCTTGTGTCCCCTGCGGTGGAAGCATGGAGTCTTAACCACTGGACCACCAGGGAAATCCCAAATTTTATTTTTTTAATCACTTTACTGGAAGTGTATGTTACCTATCGTAAAATTCACCCATTTCAAGTGTACAATTTAATGATTTCTTAGCAACATTTCTGATAGGTGTAACCATCACCACGATCAGTTTTAGGGCATTTTCATCCCAAAGATCCCTCACGAGCCTTTTGAGTTAATCCCCATCCCAAATCCTTAGGAGGGCTTGGATTTTTCTAATCCAGCTAAAAAAAAAGAAAAGTAAAACAGAAGCAGCTAATTATTTTTTAGTATTTCAAGAGTTTTGACCTGCTACATTCTCTTCCTCCAAAGAACATTTTGCGCCTGTGAAGGTAATTTGCTCACCATGTTGGTTTATCTCCCAGGGAGTGGGGCAAGGGTCATACGCCCTGGGATAGTGACTCCACTTAACCTTTGAGATGTGAGTGAGTCTCCTTCCTGCCTTCCCAGGGCTGGGTGGGCAAGACCACTAAAGCTTCTGGCCATGTCCCTTCTTCTCATTCCATCTCCAGGACAACTCTATCTATCCTCCTAAGGGATTAAGACACAATGACGTGAAAGGTTGTTCCAAACCTCCTTCCCCACTCAAAGAGCTGTTCCTCTTGCCTCCTCTGACTGGCTCCATATTGAACAATCCCCATTTTTCTGGTAAGAACACAGAATGTGGGAAGTAAACTTCCATCAGATCTTCTCTAGATGGTTTCTGCAGGTCACCTATGTATCCTGTCCCCTATTCTGTTGTATTTTTATAACCACACAGCTCTGAAACCACCCATAGACTCACTTATAAGGAAATGGCTAAACACATCATCAAATATTTATCTCTATAAGACCATTAAAATATACACTGCAGAAGACAATCTCAGACCTAGAAAAGTCTGTGTGCTAGCATGTTAAGGAAAAAAGAGGACACACAATTTTATTTATTTATTTTTTAAATTTAACTGTTCAATTAATTTTTTTATTCACGTATAGTTGATGTAACATGTTGTATTAGTTTCAGGTGTGTAGCAAAGGGATTCGGTCATGCCTATACATATATTCATTTGTTTTCAGATTCTTTTCCCATATAGGTTATTACAGAACGTTGAATAGAGTTCCCTGTGCTATATAATAGGTCCTTTTTGGTTATCTCCTTTCTGGTTATCTGTTTTATATGTAGTAGAGTGTGTATGTTTATCTCAATCTCCTAATTTATTCTCCCCTCCCCCACATTTGACCTTTGGTTCCACATTATTTTATGCACAGCATGAAACCTGCCTCTAGCAACATATTTACATGTGTGAACCTCAGAGTGTGTGTATCAAATCAATCTAGATCAAAAAACACCCACATATTAACAGAGGTTTCCTCTTCGAGGCAGGAGTACGGGTAACATATCTTGAATTATTTCTGTCTTCCTGGATTTTGCACATTTTGTACAGTGAACACGGATCACTGTTGGATTGAGAGGAAACACCGGAAGTGTTAGAATAAAGAGAATGAAGCTGGGCTCCTGGGGCTGAAAGAGCGTCTTCCCCGTGTCCGCAGCCCAGGAGCTCTGTCAGCGCCAGGCTCTCGTTCTTATTAGCATTTCTGTTAGTGCTCCTCTAATTGCAGTGTACAGAGCTCCTTCCTCTGTGCCGATCACCCACCACACCTGGAGGCTGATCTCGGTCGAGGAGATGTGGAACCCTGAGGAGACAGACAGTTTGGACTGAGTTCAGAGGCGAGTTTGCCTGACGATCAAGGGAGCAGGGAGGGTTGTTGCTGGCGAAGAGATGAAAGGGTCTCTGCTTTTATAGCTCCGCTGAGCAGAGGCTGGGGGTGAGGGCCTTGAGAACAGCCCCCAAACACCTGAAAACCATGAGCGATGGAGAGGGGGGAAGGGGCCTGGTCCACACTGGTGGTCGGATGCCTCGGTGACCAGGAACTCACAACAGGGACATCCATGGTCTTCCCTGGACACACCCCACCGGGTCCAAAGCAGATCCCCAGGGCAAGAGAAAATCTCCCATTCAGTAAGTAGCACACGAGGCTGCCCTGTCCTGGGAAAGCCCTGGCCTCACGGAGCAGTGGGAACCTTTGATTCTACATTCCGCAAGGTGAAGAGAGGCCCTTCTGGTTAGAAGCCCAGATGCACACTGCATCCATCAATCACAGACCAGGCACTTCTTCAGCCAAGCTCCAGGCGGTGTCTGTAGCCCCAGAGACCCGCCCAGCCCTGCCACGTCAGCCTAGGGGCCTCTGCTGTTTATTTATCCTTCTCACACCAGTTCTTTGAGAAGGATTTCCTCAGAGGCCCCTGAGGCCCCGTGTTGCACTAAACACAGCTGAGAAGTAAACTCAGCTTCACAAAGGAGTTGATCTTTGCCCTTCGTGAGCTTGCACAATAATCATGAGGTCAAGACGGTGACCTCTCTCTCATAGGTGTGGCCAGCCAAGCTCTGGCACCTTCTGAAAAACTTGGGGACCTGGGTCCTGAGGACTGTGATGATACAGGGCAACCCCTGAGAAGCTGAGCAGGGTCTGTCGAACACAGCAAATCAAGCTGAACAAACTGCACTTCCCAGGCTTCACTCCACTTCCCAGGCTCCCAGCCAATATCGTTCCCATCCCGAAAGGAGGAGACCCTGAGTGCAGGAGGAGCGGCTTTCAATCAAGAGAACTGTGCCAATCAATCCTTCTCTCAAGACCATTCTGCAGAAAGATGGTTAGCTGAACAAGAGACCGGAAGTGAGGAAGATCTGTCAGGACGCTGCCACAAGGTTGGGTGAAAGACCCCAAGATCTTAAGTGGAGTGGTGGCAGAAATGCACGGAAAACAAGGGGTTACAAAGGCCACTCCAGCATGGAATCCATACACATGACATGGCCCAGGTCTCTAGAATTACTGGCCAATAGGTGCTGCTTCTAATTCATTCTGGGGACATCAGAAAGCAAGAACCACGGGACCAGGGGAGGCAGAGGTGTTGTTTTAGACATGTTGGCTTTAGAGTTTAAGCAAAGTTTCTATTTGCTGCGGTGGGAAGTTATATATATAGCTCTGAGATCAATGGAAGGATTGAGCCAAGGAAGGTGGAGTTATGAGACGACCCACACAAAAAGACCAAAACAATCCAACTGCAGTTTTTGAGGAGCCTGGAGAGAAAGCAAGTAACAGGAGAAACTTGAGGAGGGAACATAACAAGAATAAAGGAAGGTGGAGAAGAAAATCCCAGAGAAATTCCACTTGGGGGAGTATATTTGGTACGTGAGGGGAGCCGACAATACAATATCCAGAATTCAAGACTTGGGCTCTAAAGAGAAGCCATAGAGTTGATACATTTCTTTTCATGATGCATTCCAAGCACTCCCTCTGTGTATGGAGTACTGGGTGCGTCTGGGGCTAGAGAAATGAATATGAGAGGGACCCTGACATCAGGTGCTCATGATCCAGGACAGGAGACACGGAAGCTCTGACAAGGGAGGAGAAGATGCAGGGGGAGAATGCCCTGTGATGATGCAGTCGGAGGCTGGAGTGATGGAGCTGCAGGCAAAGAGCGCCAAGTGACGCAGGCTGGGACCCGGAGGCCTGTACTGCAGTGCTGCTGGGCCTGCACCTGGACACACCTCTCCTCCAGCAACAAAATACAGAGAAACTGTAGGGACTACAAGGAACTGTGTGCATGCACACTTGGGGCAAATTCTGGACCAAAGTTACAAAGAGACCAAAAACCCAGCTGTCAGTTTTGAAGAGCCTGGAGCAAAATCGGGGTGTGGGGAACAAAAGCAGGGCACTGAGCATGTCCCCTGCACCCAGCATACCAGAAGGGTGCGCCAACCACTTAAGCCACCTCCCTGGCCCAAGCCCTGGACTCACCCCTACCTACCCTCACCCCATATAAGAAACAAGCTCACCCCTCCTGCCCCACCTCCACCCGCATCTGGGAGCAAGCCAGGAACCTGTTGTTTGTTCTCACACCCTCCTGCTGCAGCAGAGGCCCAATAAAGCCTTGTCTGGCCTTTGTGAATTGAAAGTTGTTCAGTCGTATCCAACCCTTTGTGACCCCATGAGCTGTAGCCTGTCAGGCTCCTCTGTCTGTGGAAGTTTCCAGGCAAGAATACTGGAGTGGGTAACCGTTCCCTTCTCCAGGGATCTTCCCAAGCCAGGAATTGAACCCGGGTCTCCCACATGGCAGGCAGATCCCTTACCATCTGAGCCACCAGGGAAGCCCTGTGTGGTCTTCAGTTTATTTCTACAGATTGGGGGAAAGTCAAGAACCCTGGTCGCTGACACAAGGAGCTGCAACCACCACTGGACGCTGGGAAGAGGTGAGCAAGGAGCCTACTCGGGGTCCCAAGGGGAGCATGGCCCCAGTGACACCTTGATGGAGAACTTCTAGCCTCCAGAACTGAGAGAGATTAAATGTCCATTATTTGAAGCCAATTGGCGGCTCTCTGTTGGGGCTTCCCAAGTGGCGTTAGTGGTAAAGAACCCTCCTGCCAATGCAGGAGACATGTGTAAGAGACATGGGTTCAATCCCTGGGTTGGGAAGGTTCCCCTGGAGAGGGAAATGGCACCCCACTCCAGTACTCTTGCCTGGAGAATACTATGGACAGAGGAGCCTGGCGGGCCATAGTCCGGGGGCTCGCAGAGAGTCAGACATGATTGAAGAGGCTTGGCACACAGGCACGGTGGCTCTTTGTTATAGCTGGAGGAAAGTCGCAAGCCTGGTGCAAGAACCCAGTTTCTGCCTGTAGGTTCCACGTGCCTTCAAGATACAAGCATTACAGGAAGGAAGATGGTGGTTGTGCCCCATGCGGCAGGGACTCGGCAGGCACGTCGACCTACAGAGTAGAACCGAACAGATGAGGAGCCATTTCGTCACAGCTCGACTTGCAGGGCCACCTGACCCCACGCTCCTCCTCCACTCTGAGCCTCATCGTGCTGGACCACGGATGCTTTTCTTCTGCGAGTGAAAAAGGAAGAGGAATGTCAGGTATGAGCGAGAACTCAGGAACAGCCTAATCCAAACCCGTCTTGGGCATGAACCTCTGTGCAGGAGACTGTTACAGGGCAAACAGCCTCTGATTAAACAGAACGAGGTGCTTTGTTCTCACCCAGCAACCTGTGCTTCGTTTACTAGCCCAGCTGCTATTAGATTGAAAGGAACATTTTTTCCTTTTTTAATTAAAAAAATTTTTTAAATAAAAAATTTAAAGATAGTTGATTTACACTGTTGTGTTAATTTCTGCTGTATAGCAAAGTGATTCAGTTATACATATATACTCTTTTTTTAATATTCTTTTCCATTATGTTTTACCATAGAAAACTGAATATAGTTCTCTGTGCTGTACAGTAGGACCTTGTTGTTATATGTTGAAAATATTCAACATATGAGAGAAAACAATGAGTTGCTATAATTATAAAAAATTAAATTAATAACTAATTTTAAATTACATCTTATTGGGATGTAATATAATATGGATATAATGGCAGTATTTTATATAAAAATATTTAAGCTCATTAATAATCAAATAAAAATAATGAGCTATTATTTTGTAGCTATCAGGATTTTTAATTAAAATATCCAAAATTTATATGAGGAAACAGCTATACCTTGCTGGTGGGTGTGCAAAATGATTTAATCTTTCTGGAAGGCAGTTTGGCAATACTTACCCAAAGGCCTTACAATTTTGCTTCTTCCTTGACCCAGCAATTTCTCCTCCAGCAATGCCTCATAAGGAAAGACATGTTCTAGGCATAAAGATTTTGATCCAAGGATGTTTTTTATTGAAAAAAAAAAGTATGCAGACTAGCATATAACCCTATATCCTAACCAGAAAAAGATCCTATTTAGGGATAATATCGAACATGGAAAAAGTAAGTTATAAAGCATAATGTCTAGTATAATTTCAATTTTTAGTTTTTGCAAGAGAGAAAGAATATGAAAAAAAATAGAGGTAAAATACTAGACAATTATACACATGATTAATCATTAAATTACTAGATATTTATTAATCCCATTTCTCCATGTAATGAGGTTTGAGCGATTTTAAATTTTCTTCTTTTTGCTTCTTTTTTTTTAAAATGTTTCCAGAATGAACTTGTGTGACTTTTGTAATAGAAAGAATAACAGTTGTGTGGGGAAAAAAAAAAAGTATAGACTAGTGTATGTTACAGGAAATACCTGATTTTCAGCACCTAAAATTAATAGTTTTCCAGCATAATATTCTGTTTAACAGAGTGAAGGAAATTTTCTTCTCTCTTATTCATGGAAGTTAGCGACAGGCAAGAAACCTTGGCCACGTCCACATTCAGCTTTCATTTGATTTAAAACCTCCATTGCTTTATCCTGTCACCATTTTTTTAAATAAGATCTAGGAGCTATAAAAAAGGTGCCAAATAAAAGGCAAGTTTTCCAGTTGTCTTATTTCTGTGGATTACACAGAATATTCCAGTTAAACTAAAATTCAACCTACTTTCAGATGTTTCAGTTAATCAGATTGTCTTAGCGGAGTCTTACCAAGGATAGCTGAATGAAGGAAAGAGATTCAGGAATTCTCCCAAGCTGCAGAGAAAGGGTGGGCTTCAAGAGTTACCTTGGGAAGTATTGCTCAGAAACCCCCTGAAGTTGAAACTCAGAGGGAAATCGGTGTCAGTGAATTAAACTTGCTTTCTCTCCCAAAAGAAGCCCCTTGGGAAACAAAAATAGAGGTTGCTGTTGTTCATTGTTCTGTTACTCAGTCCTTTGCGACCCCATGGACTGCAGCACACCCCGCTTCTTAGTCTTTCACCATCTCCTGGAGCTTGCTCAAACTCATGTCCATTGAGTCAGTGATGCCATCCAACCATCTCACCCTCTGTCACCCCTTCCTCCTCCTGCCCTCAATTTTTCCCAGCATCAGGATCTTTTCCAATGAGTTGGTTGTTTGTATCAGGTGGTCAAAATATTGGAGCTTCAGCTTTAGCATAAGTCCTTCCAAAGAATATTCAGAGTTGATTTCCTTAGGATTGACTGGTTTGATCTCCTTGCAGTCCAGAGGATTTTCAAGAGTCTTATCCAGCACTACAGTTCAAAAGCATCAGTTCTTGGGTGCTCAGGCTTCTTTATGTCCAACTCTCACATCCATACATGAATACTGGAAAAACCATAGCTTTGACTATATGGACCTTTGTGAGCAAATGGATGTCTCTTTCTTAGTATGCTCTCTAAGTTTGTCATAGCTTTCCTTCCAAGGAGCAATAGAGGACACTGAAAAAAAAAAAAAAAAGATGACAATGTTAGAAAATTATAACTGGGAGAAAGACAATTATGATTACTTAAGCCCTTTAAAAGAGAAGATTTCAACATTTCAGATTTCAGATATTCAAAGAATTATGATGCAGAATAAGAGCTAGTGGGATCCGAAAAGATTTCAAGAAAGAAGAAAACTTCTTGGCAGATTGAGGTTTATGGAACTCTAAAGCAGACTACTGATGGATGAATTACTCTTTATTCTTTTGAGAATACAAAGTGTAAGACAGAAAAGTATCTGCTCACAGTCATCCCTGATGGTGGAAAAAGATAAAAAAGGATATTTACAATTAATAGCTGCTCCCAGTACCCACCTGGGCTGTCCACTGTCCACCCTTAGGTTTCCTTGATTTGTTTACTTGTGTTGTGTGGCTGCAGGGATTGTCTGAGGGTGGACAGGTGCATCCATGGAGCTCTGGAATAGCCAAGAGGTCACAAAAAGGTTGAACCTTTTTGCAAATGTCTTGGGGATTAGCAAGAAGTCTTTTGACTATTTTTCAAGTGTTTTCAGATCTGCTAAAATCCAACTGTGGTTTGCCCCCGAGAACTTTCTCGTCTAAATGCTTTATGTTTGTTTATTTTAAGAAAAACATAGGTTTGGTGTTTCTGGGTCCACGGACGCTTCGCTTGTTCGATGAGTTTGTAAGTCTGTTCAGTGTCCAAGATGCCTTGTGGGATTCAAAGGAAGTTGTCTCTCCACCGAGGGTTTGCCTTCAGTCGGCATGAAACAGAAGCCAGGCTGCAAAAAGCCTTGGTTCAGTCCTGTCCTCGACCCAGGAAATGCGACCAGAGTCTGAACCCTCCAAGTGTTCTTAAGCAGCATTTGTATTAAAGTGTCAGTGCTTCCTTCTCATTGTCTAGGCTGAAACCCATAGGTTTGTTTGAACATAGGAAAGTATGTTAGAGCTGATGTCAGATAAATGATCTTTGCTAAGAAACATGCAGAAATCTCAAGTTCAGAACATAAGCTTGGATAAGCCCTCATTAATAGGCTTCTGGGCTCATTTGTATCTAGTGCTAAATTGAATGGCCTAAATGTTTAAGTCTGGAAAATGTCAGTCATTCAACCTTTATGCCTTTGTTCCTTATGTGTGCACTGAATTGTGCTGGTTAGAAAGTTTATGAAACAGATATAGTGTGTGGTCCAAATAACTGTAGAAGGCAGGGTTTGTAGGTGTGAAGCCATCAATATGTAATCAATTATTGATTGTGTGGCACAAATTTCAAGAGTAATAGGAATTCACTGGAAATAAAGATCTGATTAAAGGACTCGTTAAATGTAAACTGCCTTCAAGATAGCCTTAAATATACTGGGACGGGGAGGCGAGAGACATACACACAGACAGACAAAGAGGTATAAACAGAAAGAACATTAATTATAGGCTCATGGCAGGATGTGGCATGGCCTATGGTCAGAATGAAGTCTAGTTTGAGTGGAAGGGAGGGTTCTTCTATTTGGGAGTTGTGGAAAATAAGATTAGAAAAGCTAATTGGAGGAAAGCCAGGCAAATGTGTTTATCGTTGACACAGAAAGCCCTAAAGCACCATCGTTGGTTTTGAAACACAAGTGTGGAAAATTCAGTGTTGAAGCAAAATTAATACACAGTGTGCTGGTGTGCTGTGCTAGGTCACCGGGCTAAGTGAAGGTCAGGGAACCTAGCTGTGTAGCTGTTTGAAAGGTCAAGGTGCAAAGTGAAGAGCTGATGTGGATACGAAAGGTTAGGAGTCTCATCTCAGAGCATTTCTTGGGATGCGCTTGCTGCCTTGTGTCTTAGGATGATAGGTACTGGCAATTTCATATGCTTTAACATAAAAAACCAAAAGTCTGGTTGTATGTGGACTTCAGGTACTGATGGATCCAGCAGCTCAGCAATGTCATCTAGATTCCAGCTTCTATTTATCTCTCACTTCTCTTTGCTTTTTACCAAGTCAACTTCCCTCAGAGGTTGGCTCCACTCTTATGGGGAAAACAGTGGATTGCAACTCCTTTGAGGAAAACAAAAGAACATTCTTTCCCAGATGCTCCTAGCAATTGTTCCCTTCAGTTCCTTGGCCTAAAATGAATTGTTCATCACTGAACCAAACACAGCAGCCAGAAGAACTGGATGAGGGAATTGTATTAAGCCAATTAGGAGCCACCTTAGTGCTGAGGGTGGGTTCAAGCCCACCTGAAGTCTTATGGCTTTGAAATTTGAATTTCCTATTTCGCCCAATAGGAAGGGGGCGAGAGGCAATGGATGAAGTGATGTCCGCTAAGATATCACTTCACTGTTGTATTTAACTTCTCCTGCTACAGTGTTGCTCCTGGAGGCACAGGATAGGGAGGAACTGGTATCCAGAGACCTTCTAGCCAAGACCCAGACAATCCTTGGGAACAAAGAGGGGAAAAGTCAGCTCTGTGTCCAAAGGGGTGGGGGGCGGGGCCTGACTTCTACCCTCTGCTGATTGAGAAGGCTTGGTCACAATGTAATTCAGAAAGAGGTACAGATGTAAAGTTACTGCTTGCTGACTCAAGACAAGAGTTATTCACATCACTGGAGAGTGAGGTCTTCGTGGAAATGGGGCAAATACAGCTGCCCTCAGCACTGTAGCGCTTAAGGGCAGAATAAGATTCTCCACCTTGTCGCCAGTACTCATCTTGGTGTCGGCCAATGTTTTCATGATAGTCCCTACAGCACATAGTAGATCATTTCTAAAACCCAGCCTGATACTGCCAGACCGCTTTCTCAGGCTGTAACCAATACCCGGAGTCCATCTGCCTGCCACGAGTGGATTCTTTCTGCCTTATTTCATTACCAGATACTTCACCTCATTGAAACTCATCCACCGCCTTCCCACCCATTAACGCAGACTCCGAAGCTTTGCCTGCAGTGTATCCCCCATCAGCCTGGCCAGGCACTTTCTGGGGAGCTTTGTGCCATCTGCCAGTGCCGAGATTTCATGGTGCCTGTTTGTCTGGATCATTTATTTGGTGGGTGTGGGGAGTTAAAGACTGGTGCCCACAGCCCACCCGTCTCTGGGAGGAATCTCTGTTTTTCCACCCGCTGGGCATCTGAGTCAGTCTTCGGTAACTTATAGCTATTCTGTCTCTGGTGCTGTATTCAGGTCCTTTCAGTGGCTTTGCACCTGGAGGTGTTGCAAATGATGCTTTTGTTTTTAAGTGCAACAGTCACAAGGCAGCTAATACAAAACAAGACAGGTGTTTGCATCATAAAATGAATCAGTGGCCTCCAGGGGGGGCTTGGTAGCCTCCCTTATATTTTTTTTTCTGATTTCTTCAGATGTGTCCGCCTCACCAGGCACCACATGCTCCACCAGGGGGACAGCTGCCTGAACAGGACCAAAGGGAGCCTCAGCTGGACGCTGATTTTATGATGACTCCACAGCTCAGCAATAAATAATAAAAAGTCAACTTTAACCACTTTTTCCAAATGCACACTCCAGCCTGGGAGTGCTTCACACTGTTTTCATACGAGTGTGTGGATCCCAAGGCAGGCTTTTCCTGCAAATGCCCCAAGAGCAATTAAAGCTTAAATAGGGTTGACAGATGCTGGTAATATGCAAGCCAGTCAGGGAAACACTCCTCTCACCAGATGTGTGGGTGGAAGGTGAACGACCTTAGCATCTGTAAGATTGAATAGATTAACATCTAAAACAGGGGTGGGGTGGCCAGGAAGTGGGAGGCAGGCAATGATGGGAGGAAGCTGAGTCCTGTAGGGTTCCAGCTGCATCCATCACTGGGCATTTGAAGGTCCAGGAGGATGGAAGAGTACACTGAACTTAGAAAAATCAGCATCTGATTTGCAATGTCATTCCAAGTACTTCTGTCACTATAGAGGAGGTGGTTTCTCACCCCAATGAATCCACTATTAATTCTTGTAACGAACCACCTTAAGCTTACATCCTGCTAAGATCTGAGCTATAGCCTGACCCAAATTTGTTTATTTATTCTTTTCAAAAAAAATTTCTTTTTAGTCGTGCTGGGTCTTTGATGTTTCACAGGCTTTTCTGTAGCGCCGGTGTACAGGGACTATTCTCTAGTTGTGGTGCTGTTTTCTCGTTGCAGTGGCTTCTGTTGTTGTGGAGCATGGGCTCAAGGGCATGTGGGCTTTAGTAGTCGTGGTTCCCTCGCTCTAGCGCTTAGTTGCTCCGAGGCATGTGGGATCCTCCCAGCCCAGGCACTGAACCTGTGTCTCCTGCATTGGCAGGTGGATTCTTTACCACTGAGCCACCAGGGAAGCCCTGTTTACTTATTCTTGATGGAAACTCTAATAAGGAAAGTGTTCTTTCTTCCTAATAACAAACAAATGCAAAATGACACAGTAACAGACCTTGTTTCACCTGCTAAAGAGGCTCCTTTGTTAATAGCATCATTCAATGCCAGAAAGGATATAAATTGAAACTGTCTCTGGGAGTCAATTTGGCAAAACTTATCAGGAGTTTAATTCCAGTAACAGGACACTGCTGAACAGAATAAAACCTTTATGTAGATTTCAGCTTGTGAACCTCCTCCAGAACCTGCATCAATGACATTTAACAAGTACTTCCTTACTGTGGACCAGACACACCGCAAGGAAGGAAAGATGCATGAGATGACCCTTGAAGAGCCGCTGAGAAGCTTACGGTGTCCACCTAGTCAATGGGATCAAACAAGGCAACAGCTTCTCTCCCTTTTTCACTGTTTCCCTTGTGTTATAGCTCTTAGAAGAATGATGAAAAAAGTCAAGGTGAAAAGAAAACCATGTTGCTCAGTCCTTACTAAGAGCCAGGCTCTGGACTGGGCACTTTATGTATGTTATTACTAGAGTCTGCTATTCCCCAGGCTTGTCTATCTGTAGGTGTGTGCATGAGTACCAGTCATGTTCGACTCTTCATGACCCTCTGGATTCTAGCCCACCAGGCTCTTCTGTCCATGGGATTCTCCAAGTAAGAACAACTGGAGTGGGTTGCTGTTTCCTCCTCCAGGGGATCTTCACCACCCAGGGATCAAACCCTCATCTCCTGCATCTCCTGCATTGGCAGGTGGATTCTCTACCACTGAGCCACCAGAGAAGCCATCTATAGGTGACTGGGGGCTCTTTATAGCCTAGTTACAGGCTTTAATGGCAGAACATGCTGGCCTTTTCTCTATTCCCACAGTTCCTTCCTCTGCAAGGCTATCTTCTGAGCTTGGAACAAGGGAGGAAGAAAAGATGATGGCCACTAAAAGTCTTTATTGCTGGACACCAGTTAACCCTCTGTCCCTCCCTCTGGCGACTGCAGGGAGTGACACAGCCTCTTTGTCGTCTACTGTGTTTTGTCAGTTCATTGGGTAACCTCCCCCAGAGAACCTACAGACTTCCTGGTACAGGTAAATGCATCTCCTTCAGCTGGTTCCTGGATGGACACTTGGTGACATGTCCAGCTTCCTTCTGAGACCTGCTGTCATCCACAAATGTCCCCCCTCAGGTAGAGCCCAGTAGCTGGCCCAGCAGAGACCTTATTTCACGTCATCTGTTTGCCCACAACACCTACAGGGCAAGTGGCAGTATTTCCATTTGAAGACAGTTAGAAGCTGCGGCTGAGCAGTGGAGTGCCATTTTTTGAGCACCTACCATGAGCCAAGTTTGGGCCAAGATGTTCACAGGCGTCGGTTTGCTGATTTTACACAGCAGCTGACACGTGAAGCCAAAGCAATCCTTACACCCTCCTTAAAAATGAAGATATGGAATCTTGGAGACTCTAAGTAAATTACTGGGGTGTCAACCCAAGTCTGATTCCTGAGTGTCTTGCTCCAGTCTCTTGATTTCCTGGTTTGGCAGGAAGGGAGGCTCATGACCTCCACCTTCCTAAAGACGAAGGAGGCTTTAAATCAAAGACAGTACGACCATTAGGAGTATCCTGATTTATTGTTGGCAGGTTTCTACTAGGAGAAACAAGTCAACAAAAACTCAGTTCTCAGGAATCTGGTAAACATTTATCTCAACCGCAGTTATTATCCATTCAGATTTTTAGGGGATTTTTTTCAGTTATTTATTCTGGCAGTCTTTTTAGAATAAAGCCTCTCTTAACACTAAATATCCTGTGCAAGCCAAATTTAAAATTTTACTTAATTAGATGGTGATACCACTATCCAGGATGCTCAGACTGAGATCTTCATGTGCCACCAGAACTTGGGAGGCGGAGTGCACCATGAGGGGAAGAAATCCTTTTTACCTCTGTGTTCTCAGCACCTGGCATCAAGGCCAGTATACAGTAGGTGCTTAATGCACACCTGCTGCATGCACGGGGAAAGAACTTGCCCCAGGACTTAGTACCTCAGTTCTCTCTCCTACTTCTGGGATGGATGGAAGTGATCAGTCTCGCTCAGAGATGTTTAGTAAATTGTAGGCGGTCACGTGGGTGATGTAGCTGGCAGCCCTGGTTCCTACTCTGGCCCCCAGCTTGCACTAAAGACCCACCACAAATATCTCAGCAGAGAGAAGGCCTTGCCCCTCTGGGGCTGGCAGCTAAAACAGGCTGTCCTCCCCCTCAGCAAGATGCTGGCACAGCTATTCAGGAATTGTTCTCTGTGATGGCCCAGCCCTTGCCAGATGCGCACTTAGGCTGCTTGTTATTTGGGCAACGGTCGTTTGATGGGGTGAACGTGCCATGTGACTCCCTGCTGCCCTCGGGAAGAAAAGCAGGGACAATGCCGCCTGCCACTCACATCACACATTCTGGGCTTGGGCATCGACGCAGAGCCAATACCGTAAAACTCGACTGTCAAAAATCTCAAAGAAGCCAAGTGAGCAGCTGAGGGTCACCCAGTCCAGGGATCATAACCCTCCCAAAGGGACTTTGTGTAACCTTGGGGCTTGATGAGGGCCACTCAGGGACTTGGGGGATGTTTGGGATTCCTTGGTGGCTCAAACTTTGGTAAAGAATCCACCTGCAATGCAGGGCTGCAAGAGACATGGGTTCAATCACTGGGTCAGGAAGATCCCCTGGAGGAGGAAATGGCAATCCAATCCAGAATTCTTGCCTGGAGAATCCCATGGACAGAGGGGCCTGGTGGGCAACAGTGCATGGGGTCACAAAGAGTTGGACACGACTGAGCACACACACACTATTTTGCATTCTTCACCAAAAAAAGAAGAAATAAGATTTTCCACAAGGCTCAGAAATGTGACAAAAAGCATCTTGCAATTGTGTAAATTTTGAAGCAAATCATTGTGTATAAGTCTTTATTTTAACTTTTAATTTGTATTGGGGTATAGGCAATCAACAATGTTGTGATAGTTTCAAGTGGACAGCGAAGGGACTCAGCCATACTTATGCAAGTATCCATTCTCCCCCAAACTCCCCTCCCACCCAAGAGGCCATATAACATAGGACAATTTATAGAAATGTAGCAAAAGGCAATATTTCCATTCCCAAATTGGGACCTAGGAAATTAGAAGCAGTGAAGTTAACAAATTATTCACACGAATATTCAGAAAACAGTAGAGCATCCACAAATGCCTTGGGGAATTGACCAGTGCTGACAGTCCTGCATTCTGTTTTCTTTAAATAAAGGCTTTCTTTTTCTTAAATAAGTATGCTAACCCCAGAAAGGAGAAACAACACCAGACAGTAATGGTTTCCAATGCTGAGTGCTGGGGAAGGGCCTAAAGAAAAAGCAGATGGCAGCCTCTTTCGCAGGAGCCATGTAATTTCATGGTGCATTTTCTGTTCATGGCTTCACTGAAATTCAAGCCCCGGGGGCCAGTTCTTTCTGGGAGAGGGGATAGGCTTAGGGGGCAAGGAGAAAGTGGTGAGGAGGCAGAAAACTTCACAAAAGGTGGGCAGTTGGGTCGCTGCTTCTGGGTGTCTACTATTTCCTCAACCGGGAACTTTCTGGATTTCAGCCCAGTCACACCAGCACCATCTCTGCCAGTCAACCACCCTCCATGTCATCTCATTCAAATTCCCAAAGGGGTTCGTCCAGCTCACCTTTTTGAGTGAGGTCACCCATGTCAGAGGTCAGTGGCCAGATTACTGATGGATGACCTCTCAGGTCAACACCTGGTCCTTTAGGACAAAAAGGACTGTGCATGGTTAGACTCCCCCTGACAATATGTGGGTGGGTCGCGGCTCCACAATACATAGTGAGTAGCAGTTGCAAAAGAAGTGAACTGAATCTCCAGAAGAGTCGTTATCCAAAGTGTGGTCCCTTAACCAGCAGTATCTGTACCAACTGGGAACTTGTTAGAAATGCAAATTCCCAGGTGCCTCCACAGCCACTCCCCAGCTAACTGAATCAGAAGCTCAATTAGTCTGAGTGGTTGAGGCCCAGTAATCTGTGTTTTAATTAGCCCTTCTGGGGATACACAGTGATGTTTGAGAACCTCTGGTCTAGAATAATCTCAAAGTGTCTTCAAGCTCCACACTGTAAGGACTGAAGGAAAATGCAAGTTTTAGGCCCTTAAAAAGACTGTGTAAGAATGAAAATAAGAATGAAATGATGCCATCTACAGCAACATGGATGAACCTAGAGCTTATCATACTAAGTGAAGTAAATAAGAAAAAGACAAATATACACTATCACTTATATGTGGAATCTAAAAAAAAATGATGCAAATGAACTTATTTGCCTCTGCATGCTCAATCACTAAGTCATGTCCAACTGACTCTTTGAGACCCCTTGCATTGTGGCCCGCCAGGCTCCTCTATCCATGGAATTCTCCAGGCATGAATACTGGAGTGGGTAGCCATTCCTGACCCAGGGATCGAACTTGGGTCTTACATTATGGGCAGTTTCTTCACCATCTGAGCCACCAGGGAAGCCAAAGTTTGAGTGGATAAAAATGTTCTGGGGATGAATGGTGGTAAAGATGGTGCAGAAATGTGAATGAAATTAATGCTACCAAAAATATATTTTAAATAGTAAATTTTATGCCGTATACATATGTGTGTGTGTGTGTGTATACACACACACACACAGAACTCTAGACAAGGTGCCTCTCCCAGTCTGTCATTGGTGAGTGGTGAGGACGATATGCAGAGATATGACCAGAGCAACTTCTAAGAAGGGAGGCTGTGCCCATCAGAGGACGAGGCAGTGACTCAGTAACCAGAGGGGACCATACTACACCCAGAAAGGAAGCGTTCGTCACAGCTGGGCACTGCCCTCTCTTGAGTGCGTCCCTCCCCACTTACTGCAGCCCGGGGAACTCACACACCTGCATGCAAGATTCTTACAGCTGCAGGTGAAGGTCCAAGCCTGATGTTAAGAAAGTTGTGGGCAAGTGAGCCAGCGCTGACCCACGGCAAAGCTGCCCACGAACTCAGCACTCAACTGAAGAAATGTGACCCAGACCAACAGACACCCCCTGCCACAGACCACTTTCCAACACTCTGCCCTTCTTTCCTCAGGTTTAACCATCTGGTAATAATATTAAATTGTGATTACCCAATCTTTAAACACTGAGGTGGCAGGAAATAGATCGTATACTCTTGGAACTCAAGAAATACTTGCAAAGAAAATAGATGGTGATTTGTTGCAGTATTTTCATACTCTATAGCAAAATTTAACCCATTCCCCAAGATTTTAAAAGATGCTCCTTGTCCAAGTAAAATCTACTCCGGGAATGCAATAGATATCCTTTGTTAAAAACTCTATAAAAGTTCAAAATGTTTATAGGTCCAAGAAGCCAAAATATTCATCA
This sequence comes from Cervus canadensis, assembly GCF_019320065.1. NCBI lineage: Eukaryota > Metazoa > Chordata > Mammalia > Artiodactyla > Cervidae > Cervus > Cervus canadensis. The sequence goes on from NC_057386.1 coordinate 28,402,721, forward strand.
TGGAAAGTGCCCCCAAGAAATATGATCAAATTTAACATCCATTTCTCACTAAAGGAATGCCCATCATAAATTACCAGTCAGAGTATTCTTTTGTGCTGAAATATGGTTATAGGAACATCCCTTGACAGAATTCTAAAGCACCAGTCAATGCAGTAAACAAAAAAATGTTATAAGAAATCTAATCTAATTTGTGGACAGTAAACACCCAGAAAATCCAAGAGAGTACACTAAAAGTCATGAAAACTAGAAAAGAATTCAGTAAGATAAACAAAGGTAAAAGAAATATACAAAATGTAATTTTACCACATATCAACAATGGTGAAGTAGAAAGTTTAGTTGAATATAGCTTAAAATATCAAGTGAGAATTAAAAGCTATGACTTCCTAAAAATAATTTTTTAAATGGCATGGTATTATTGAAATACATTTTAAAGTGAGAATATAGAAACATAATATGGACTTAAAAATAAATCTCACAGTTTTAACAACATCTAGTTCTTACTAAGTAATAGAAGATCTCAATAAAATCTCAATGGTTTAACTATTTAGTAGGAAGAAGGCAATGGCAACCCATTCCAATGCTCTTGCCTGGAAAATCCCATGGACGGAGGAGCCTGGTAGGCTGTAGTCCATGGGGTTGTGAAGAGTTGGACACGACGGAGCCACTTCACTTTCACTTTTCACTTTCATGCATTGGAGAAGGAAATGGCAACCCACTCCAGTGTTCTTGCCTGGAGAATCCCAGGGATGGCTGAGCCTGGTGGGCTGCCGTCTATGGGGTCGCACAGAGTTGGACACGACTGAAGTGACTTAGCTGCAGCAGCAGCAGGGCATGAAATATTCACCTTCTGATAAATGTATTTTTGAGGTCATGTGACCTCTTGTGTCTAAGCCAGGATGAGGACACAGGTGAAAGAGGGTGACCTGGTGGGAGAGGAAAATGGCATCACTCATTAGGTGCTCTGTACCCTTAGTTCCTCAATAAATTGGTGGGACTGTCCTTATAATTTATGTCCCTGCCATATGTATCTATTGGGAGTGGAGAAACAGAGAAGGTTCTAAGGGTTGTGTGCAAGGTCAAGGTGGCTACAGACTTTGTGTGCCCTAGACATACCTTCAGATGATCTCTACCATTTTTAAGAGGCCCAGCAAGAAACTTTGGGCTGGGTGAGGAGAATGCTACACCACGCCCTGCAGGTGCCAGAGACACCAACCAAGATCACTCTCAGGAAGGCTTATGGAATCTCGCCCGGATACATCGCAAATATCACCCCCAGGAGAAAATTGCAGTCCACCTAGAACACCAAACTTGCCAGAGTCTGCAGAAGACTTGCAGATAAATCAAAGCTAAAAATCTAATATCAAAAGCCACAAACCTTTTTCCTTTCCTCAAGCTAGATGACATGGTAATTTACCTTTTTGGACACTTTACTTGTAGCTATCTATTCATCTCACCGTCTCTTATCAAAATATTTCATCGGAGTTTCCCATACAGTAATTTAAATAACCCTTAACTGAACATCATTGTAAAGTACATTATGCAGCACACCCTCTATAACATTCCAGGTTAAAAAAAGCTTCATCTGCTAAAAGCCTTCTTGTGCTACCTAATCCAAAAGTACCAAATTCAACCTTTCCCCGCTTTTAAAAGCCTTCCTCAAGTCCTGTTCACTTTCCAAGGTTACTTCCAAACAAATAGCTTTGAGCCAAACACTTCTACCTTAAAACGCAATTTACCTCTTCTGTAAAACTGTGCCACAGTTGAATTCCTCGACTCTGTTATTTAATTTATTCTGGTATGTGTTTGGGCTTAACTCGATCACTTTCCTAAGCTCTTAGTTTCTAGCAGGAATGTATTTTTCAAAGCAGGATGAGAGGCTCATGGTGGTGAGTAAGCAGCAGTTTGAGGCCGTTCCAAACATGTGATTTGCCTGAGAAACAGTTTTGCTTTTTTTCTAGTTGTAATGCCTTGCTCTTTGAGGGACCAAAAGGTGGTCTTTGGAGTTGAGGGAGGAGGGGAGGAGTTATGATCTCTAAGAAACAAAGAAAAGAGCCAAAAGCAAGGAGGAGGGAGAGAATGAAAGGAAGTGGAAGAAGGGAAGAGAGAGACAGATGGGGGAAGGAAGGGAAGAAGATTCAGGAAAGAAAACAGAGCTGAAATTATTCTACTCCTTTTACTCATTCTGGTTGGTGTTCAGCCAAGAGGTAGATAAAAGGGGTCGTCTCCTTATCAATTAAATATCAGCTTGGATATTTTCTATTGCATCACTGAGCCTAGGGTTCATGGTGCCAAAAAAACAGTCAAAGTTGGCTTCCCTTTTTCTCTCTCCCTTCTCCACTCCATCCCTTTCAACCGAATGCTTTTAAACAATATGGCGGACATTGTGTTTAATTCCCCAAAATGCCTTCCACTCTTTCTCCTTTTTGTAGCATCCATGGTGCTTTAGGAAGTAACTCTAGCTCCAGGAATGAGATGAGTATTGATTCCTCAAAGCCAAACATGTTAATCCCATCAGATTCTTTGAAGAGCCTGCCCTGAAACCAATCAGTGTATGGCAATCTCCTAGCAGCAGCTATTGGTGCAGAGCCCACACCTGACCGTCGGAAGGAAAAGAGGGATTTTATTTCATGACTTGGGGGTGGGCTCATTTTTTCTTCTACCACTTGATCCTAGAATTATTGGGGTAGGGGGTGGGGAGCGGGGGCAGAGTCAGCCTGAGGCAGAAGCCAGAACTATGGATGACAAAGGAAAGGATCTGAAAGATTTCGCTGGAGTAGGAAATGGCAACCCACTCCAGTATTCTTGCTGGAAAATCCCATGGACAGAGGAGCCTCATGGGCTACAGTCCATGGGGGTAGCAGAATCGGATGTGACTTAGTGACTAAGCCATCAAGGAAAGGGACCATCAGAACCTGTGCTCCTGATAACATTGCTGAACTTCTGGGTTTACCCAATCCTAAATTCCATTCCCTGCTGTGAGGCTTACAGTCATGTGAGCTATACATTTCTTGTCACTTAGGCCGATTCGAGTGGCATTTTCCTTTACTACTAGAAGTCCCATAATTATACAAAACCAACATAAATGTTTACTTCTGATTATTCAGTGGGGGAAAAGATGCCCATTGGAATGAGACAGTTTAGTGTCAGTTGCATAAATAGTTTAGCAACAGAAATAGACAGAAACTTGGAGATGTATTTTGTCTATTGAGGAACGGAACTTAGAAAATGTCATTTTGTACATGGGTTAAATTAGGGTGTCTGTTTCTCTGGTCACTGGCCAACTCTAGATTCTGTGGTCTGCTGGGACCACCAGGGGGAGTGTCCAGCCATTGAGCTGTAGGCTGGAGTCCATCACTCATTGACCATGGTGTTTTGATTGTCTGTCTGGAATTTCCTTATTTTTACCAACAATGAAAAATAGAAATGAGACACTATGCAAGCCCCTCGGTAAGATGAGCAAGGATGCCTTTATGGGGAATGAGACAGCTCACTCACTGTTCATCAATTCTACCACAAACACCTCCTCCCCAGGCTAAGCTTTTCCTTGTTAGAGGGTGAGTGTGAAAGCACAGCATGGGTTGTGCCCTCTTTTGGTCATTTGCGTCCTGCTAAGTCAGCAGTGATTTAGAGTTAAGAGTATTTTACTATGAGAGATTTACAGGTAAACAGCTAAGGCACAGGGCTTAACCTACCCTCCTTCTGGCTTTGCACTCCCATCCTGCTTAATGCCAGCTAGCCTGCCTGGATCCCCATCCTTCAGCTAAACGAGGAATGCAAGGCAGTACCACTCGAAAATGCTTTTCTCGGAGGCCACTTAGAGTTTACGGCTCTGAGTCTGCCAAACCCCAGACCGAGGAGCAGACCGTCCTCTTTGGCATCTTCCCTCAGCCAGCTTTCACGTGTTCCCTCTTCATCCCCAAATCTTCATCCACATGACCTCACACTCAGTTTGACTCAGTAAATACGTTTGGAGTAACTGCCAGCCTCACACTGAGCTCCATCTTGGGATATTTGAGAGAAACACATGTCCCTTCCCTTGCAGAGGTTATATGTCAGTTACAAGGACATACACACAAAGGCTTAAGTGTAACAAATGTATGTGAATGAGCTGCCAGGCATCTTATCAAGTGTGATTTGTTGTTGTTGTTCAGTTGCTAAGTCACGTCCTCATCTTTGCAACCCCACGGACTGTAGCCCACCAGGCTCCTCTATTCATGGGATTCTCCAGGCAAGTATACTGGAGTGGGTTGCCATTTCCTTCTCCACGATCGACTTTGATACTAGGTAAGTAAAAGAGGAAAGAAGCTGCAGGAAAGAAATAGAAAGGAAAGGTTTCTAGGGAGAGAAAGCATCTGAGATAAGTCTTGGGAAAAAGAAGAGTGAAGAAGCAGAAGAAAGAAAGAGTGTGCCAGGCAGAAGGACTGGGGTAAATAGGAGTGATGTGAGGTGTAGTGAGCAGAGATTCTGTGATCCAAGTAGCAAGAGGCCAGGTCATGATTCCAAATAATTTTGAAGTTCTTTTTAAGGAAATATTATGATTTGATCAAAACCACAGTCAGGGTTACACTAGCTGATGAACCAAATAATCCCTGAATTTTCAGTGGATTAACACAACAAAAGTGAAAGTGAAAGTTGCTCAGTCATGTCCGTCTCTTTTTGACCCCATGGACTATACGGTCCATGGAAATCTCCAGGCCAGAATACTGGAGTGAGTAGCCGTTATCTTTTCCAGGGGATCTTCCCAACCCAGGGATCGAACCCAGGTCTCCCAATTCTCCAATTTCTGGTCCAGTCCATTGAGGGTGTTTCTGGTTGGATGGCTTTCCTCCCAGATGATCCTGGAATCCAGACTCTGGAAACCTTGTGAACTCATCTTCTTCACAAGGAGCTCCTAGAATGAGAAGGATGCTGTCTAGGAAAATTTCCCAGCACTTAACCACTTCAACCCAGAAATACACACACACACACACCACTTCCCTGATTCTTCACTGGCCAGTACTAATTATAGGGCTCAACCTAAATGCAATGGAGGTGCTTGCCCTGTGGTCAGCTAGAGAGATAGACCAGTGATGAGGCTGTGGCCCCCACCCAGGTGACAAATGATGGGGGTCACCTCCTGCAATCACAGATCTATGGAGGTCAGGATGAAAGAGAGGAAGGGGGGGGTCAAGAAAGGTAGGTGATGCATCACAGGGATTTGGCACCCAAACTCAAAGTCATAGAATGAGGAGCATAGAAAAGGGTGGGTTGACTTTCAAGCTTGGGATATGATCAACGGGCTGGCAGAGGCACCAAATTAGGGAGTTTAGGAGGAAGAACAATTTTGGAAGTGGTGAGAAGAGAAGGTAGAATATTGAATCAGCTTCCCCCCACCACCCCGACCCACCCCGCCCTTCTGGGACTCAGGATAAAACTTGCTCAGTCCTAAAAGGAGATCCATAAATCCCTATCCACTGGCTCAGGATCTGGACCTGGAAATGAGCCATACCCCACAGCATGGGTTGACACAGAGTTACCTACAGGGAGCTGACTCTGAGAGCTAAGCCATGGAGAGACTGGAGTCTGAACTTCTTTTTGCGCTGTGAAACAGCTTAAACATGGGTGTGGACCTAGTGACCTCCCCAAGGCTGAAGTAGACAACTTTGTAACACTCCCTGAAACCCCCTAACCCACCATATCTTGGTAATCTAGTTCACAGGTTGAACTTCTGCTGAAGATGAGCACATGATCAAAAACACACAAGGAAACACTCAATCCTGAAGGATAGGCAATGGGAAAGAAAACAAACCATACACTCCAGGAACTAGAAACAATCTAAACAGAATATTGAAGCAATATATTAAAATTGCTGAAAGAAATAAAGAAGTGAATCTTCCATGCAATAATAAGAAATGACTACGTGAGAAATAGTTTTAAATAAACAAAGAATCCTGCAAATAAAGAAGATAACCAATATAATTTAAAGCTCAGTGGAATTTTACCTAGTAGAACATAACATACATGAAGGCAGAGTTTCTGTGGTTTTGTTTGTTTACTGTTTAAGCCCTAGTCATTTGAATAGTATCTTGTACACATAGGCAAACAATAAATATTTGTACATGAATGAGTGAATAAACAAATAAGTGGGCAAAATAGAAATGGCAGAGGGAAATTAGTGAGTTAAAAGATAGAACTAAAAAAAAATCATACAGAAGACATACAAAAAGAGAAGACACTAAAAACAAAAGAAAGAATGTTAGGGGAACTGGATAAGAGAAAGAAATAATACAGTATACGTTTACTCCAAAAAACATATGAGAAATAATGAGACAGAGGCAATATTCGGAGAGATGCTCTCCAGGAAGTTTCCAGTACTTAAAATGTATAAAGAACTTCTAAAAATGAATAAAATATAAAGAAGCAAAAGGAAAAAAAGGGGCTAAGGCTACTGAGAGGCAGCTTACTAAAAAAAAAAAAAGATCCAAAGGATTAACTAACATATGGGAAGATACTGAAGCCCATTAGTAATCAAGAAAAATCAATTGAAAACAGTAATTAGATATTATATCTTACTCATTAGATGGGGAATAATTAAATCAACTGATAACATCAAGTGTCAGAAAATGGCAACTTTTATACATTGCAGGTAAGAGTGTAATTTGGAACAATTAATTCTGACATTAACTGGTCTAACTACTGATGTGCACCCTGCAATACACAAAAATTGCTTGTAGTTTCTACCCTAAATAAAGAAATGGTAGGGACCTAACAGAAGCAGAAGATATTAAGAAGAGGTGGCAAGAATACACAGAAGAACTATACAAAAATGATCTTCATGACCCAGATAATCACAATGGTGTGATCACTCACCTAGAGCCAGACATCCTGGAATGCGAAGCCAAGTGGGCCTTAGGAAGCATCACTACGAGGAAAGCTAGTGGAGGTGATGGAATTCTAGTTGAGCTATTTCAAATCCTAACAGATGATGCTGTGAAAGTGCTGCACTCAATATGCCAGCAAATTTGGAAAACTCAGCAGTGGCAACAGGACTGGAAAAGCTCAGTTTTCCTTCCAATCCCAAAGAAAGGCAACGCCAAAGAATGCTCAAACTATGGCACAATTGTACTCATCTCACATGCTAGTAAAGTAATGCTTAAAATTCTCCAATCCAGGCTTCAGCAATACGTGAACCATGAACTTCCAGATGTTCAAGCTGGATTTAAAAAGGGCAGAGGAACCAGAGACCAAATTGCCAACATCCGCTGGATCATCGAAAAAGCAAGAGAGTTCCAGAAAAACATCTATTTCTGCTTTATTGACTATGCTAAAGCCTTTGAACTGTGTGGATCAAAATAAACTATGGAAAATTCTGAAAGAGATGGGAATACCAGACCACCTGACCTGCCTCTTGAGAAACCTGTATGCAGGTCAGGAAGCAGCAGTTAGAACTGGACATAGAACAACAGACTGGTTCCAAATCAGGGAAGGAGTAAGTCAAGGCTGTATATTATCACCCTTCTTATTTAACTTATATGCAGAGTACATCATGAGAAACGCTGGGCTGGTGGAAGCACAAGCTGGAATCAAGATTGCAGGGAGAAATATCAATAACCTCAGATATGCAGATGACACCACCCTTATGGCAGAAAGTGAAGAAGAACTAAAGAGCCTCTTGATGAAAGTGAAAGAGGAGAGTGAAAAAGTTGGCTTAAAGTTCAACATTTAGAAAACTAACATCATGGCATCTGGTCCCATCACTTCATGGCAAATAGATGGGGAAACAGCGGAAACAGTGGCTGACTTTATTTTTCTGGGCTCCAAAATCACTGCAGATGGTGATTGCAGCCATGAAATTAGAAGACGCTTACTCCTTGGAAGGAAAGGTATGACCAACCTAGACAGCATATTAAAAAGCAGAGACATTACTTTTCCAACAAAGGTCTGTCTAGTCAAGGCTATGGTTTTTCCATGGTCATGTATGGATGTGAGAGTTGGACTATAAAGAAAGCTGAGTGCTGAAGAATTGATGCTTTTGAACTGTGGTGTTGGAGAAGACTCTTGAGAGTCCCTTGGACTGCAAGAAGATCCAACCAGTCCATCCTGAAGGAGATCAGTCCTGGGTGTTCATTGGAAGGACTGATGTTGAAACTGAAACTCCAATACTTTGGCCACCTGATGCGAAGAGCTGACTCATTAGAAAAGACCCTGATGCTGGGAAAGATTGAAGGCAGGAGGAAAGGGGAGGACAGAGAATGAGATGGTTGGATGGCATCACTGATTCAATGGACATGGGTTTGGGTGGACTCCAGGAGTTGGTGATGGACAGGGAGGCCTGGCATGCTGTGGTTCATTGGGTCACAAAGAGTCAGACATGACTGAGTGACTGAACTGATATTGTTCTACCCTAAAGAAATTGTCAGTTACATGTCCAAGGAAACACAACAAAACGGGCTGCATGTTATTGTAATAATGAAAAGTGCAAATGGGCCAGCTGCCTTTCATTGAAAAAAAATCTAAGATTAAATGGTGGTTTATTTATATCATGATTTTATTATACAGCAAGTCAAATAAATAAACTAGACCTGTATGTGTCAACAGGGAAAATTTCAAAGACATGTGAGTGAAAAAAATGCAACAAGGTTAGATATAGTATAACACAAAACAATACTATATGTTGTTTAAGGAAACACAGATATGTAGTAAATGTATAAAAATATGACATACGTTCATGTCAAAATAGTGGTTATCCTTAGAGAGAAAATGGGAAGTGAGATTTTCAATCTATTTTTACAGACTTTTTAAATTTATGAAGCAAAAATGACAGAATGTTAACTCTTAAATTCAGTTATATTATTGTTTGTATTTCTCTGTGTCTTTAATATTTTTTATAATTCAAAATTACTTTGAAAAGAATGAGAGCAAAATGACGACTTTTTTTCAGGTCTGCAAATATTGATAATTTATAATCTAGAGACCCTAGATTATATGGGTTGACATATGTGGACTTATGCCCTTCAGTTTAAAAAAATGAGGGAAAGAGTAAAACATGAATTTAATGGTGAATAAAAAACACTACAAATCAAGTTAGAAAATTTAAATAACCATGAACAGTAAAATATATAGAGAGACATATTATTACTATATGGGTTATTACTGTTAATTATTTGTTATAAAACAAAGTAGAAATAAAGTACTAGATAACAATTATATGAAAGATGGGAGGATGAAAGTTGGAAACAAATTAAAACATGTTAACTTCTTAATGTGCTGGGGAGGGGAGTGGTCTCCATGATTTCAAGTTTAGACTTTGTTAGCCATACATAAAATTCAGTATAAGTAGAAGTCAGTAGAAATTTTAGGGTGACAGCAAAAGGCATATAAATATAAGGTCTGATTTCCAAATGAGATGAAAGACAAAAAAGGAGTTACAGAAGACTTTATTAATTCAATAGAAGGCAGAAAGTATCAAAAACAAACCAAAGAAGAAGCATATTTAAAAAATGCAAAATAAAAATGTAAATCGGCAAAAAAAAAATGATCAGATTTAATTCACACATTAGCTAGAGATTCTCATATTCAATAGAGGGAAAAATGGGTCTTATGCTATTTATGAGAGACATTGCACCCCTATTAAAACCAGATCTGAAAGAGACACGTGCACCCCAATGTTCATCGCAGCACTGTTTATAATAGCCAGGACATGGAAGCAACCTAGATGCCCATCAGCAGATGAATGGATAAGGAAGCTGTGGTACATATACACCATGGAATATTACTCAGCCATTAAAAAGAATTCATTTGAACCAGTCCTAATGAGATGGATGAAGCTGGAGCCCATTATACAGAGTGAAGTAAGCCAGAAAGATAAAGAACATTACAGCATACTAACACATATATATGGAATTTAGAAAGGTGATAACGATAACCCTATATGCAAAACAGAAAAAGAGACACAGAAATACAGAACAGACTTTTGAACTCTGTGGGAGAATGTGAGGGTGGGATATTTCAAAAGAACAGCATGTATACTATCTATGGTGAAACAGATCACCAGCCCAGGTGGGATGCATGAGACAAGTGCTCCGGCCTGGTGCACTGGGAAGACCCAGAGGAATCGGGTGGAGAGGGAGGTGGGAGGGGGGATCGGGATTGGGAATACATGTAAATCCATGGCTGATTCATATCAATGTATGACAAAACCCACTGGAAAAAAAAATAATAAAAAAAAATAATAAAAATAAAAAGCTGTATCTGAAGTTCTCAAATAAAAGAGTGAAAGGATATACCACACAAAGAGAAATTAAACAAGTGACAATGAAAACTCCACCATCAACAGCAACAATACAACAGAAAGATACCAAAGAAAAGGAAACTATTAAGCAGTAGCAACATCAACAAACTAGAAAGCAAACAATGCTAAGAATTATAGAAAGGAAAATAAAACTCATGTATAATGCCAAATCCTAGCAATAAGCTCTAATATTACTGACACACATTTTTCCAAAATTAGAATTCTATTCAATATGTTTTTATTATTTGTCCCAGACAAATAATAAAATTATTGGTATACTAGCATTTCGTCATTCCTGAAAATTCTTCAGTATCATCATGTCTATTTTCCATCTCATGGATGGTCTATAATTTATTATTTTTTATTGTTGGACATTAAGGACATTTCTAAATTTTTTCTGGTATAAATAACACTGCAATGAACTTGTCTACATCTGTAAGTTGTTTCCTGCATGGTTTTATGTTTGTCTTTTTAAAAAAATTTTTAATGTATTTATTTATTTGGCTTCATCATATCTTAGTCGCTCTGGGCCATGTGTGATCTCTGTTCCCAGACCAGTGACTGAACCCTTGTGTCCTGCATTGGAAGGTGAATTCTTAACCACTGCACCACCAGAGAAGTCCCTACACTTGTTTTTAGCAGACAGTATAAATAAGGAGCTAAATATATGAGGGTGGAAAATTATTTATTCTTTGCCATCTTCAGGTTAATGAGTGTGATGGCTGGCATGAGAAAGTTTGACATGTTTAGATTATGTAGATAAATTGATTTAACAAATGTCCCCCCAAATTGATGGCAAGACCCAGAAGGAACAAGAAAAAAATCATATTGGCTCTTTCTCCTGGCACCTGGGTGGGTGTTTGCTTTGGTTCGGCTCTGAAGTCAAGATCTTTGCGGACACAGAGATGGAAAGACAGAAAGCCTGCCCCCTGGAGCCCACGCCCTTCTCAGAAGACATGTAAACGTGCGGACAAGTACTGTAAGGGAGGAGCCAAACCAATCTGACAAATCAATTAATACAATACAGAATTCTAAGTATCAAGTATATTTAGAATTCTTACCATGTACTTGCATTCTCTAGAAGCTTTGTTGATGTTCTCAGATGCTCACTTGTGTCTGACTCTTTGCAACTCCATGGATTGTAGCCCACCGGGCTCCTCTGTCCATGGGATTCTCCAGGCAAGAATACTGGAGCGGGTTTCAATTTCCTCCTCCAGGGAACAAAACCACATCTCCTGCATTGGCAGGTGGATTCTTTATCACTTGAGCCACCTGGGAAGCCCAAAACCTTGCCCAATGTGGGACTCGAACCCACAACCCTGAGATTAAGAATCTGATGCTCTACATACTAAGCTAACTTTATTTCCATTTAAATGTCTCCAGGATTAGCATGGTTTCTCAGATGTCAATCTGGCTCTAATTTCTGACTTCCTGAGTCTAATTCTTCTGCAAAGAACATAAGAGGTCAAGGGCAGCATGGCCCTAGGATTTGGTATTTCACTAATGAACTAATTCCAGGAAATGCTAAGAACAAAGCAGGACCGGGAGAAAAGATCAAACTTTTATTTTCACCCTAGCGAACGTTTACAGCAATCGCATGGCCTAAAAACAAAGCAGATGCTGGAAACGAGAAGCAGTGCCAACCAACAATGGCTTCACCATAAAACACCCCCTAAAACGTGGTCCCCACACTCGTACACCTGCCGGCCAGAGACAGCTCCAGCCGCATGTCAGAGGAGACACTGACACATGAGCAGAGCTGAATTAACTGTAAGTTAATCCCGTCACTCGGGGCATTTTTGACCACGGAGAAGTGATTAAAACTGGCAAGCGGATGTCCGAGGATCTCAAGGAAGTGGTAATATTCAAATAATGTTCTGTAAATGAAAAGCAAGTCAGTGATCAACCAACAAGGATTTACAAGTTTTGGCTATGGTCTGCTGAGAAAAAAGCACATGTAGGACAACACTGGGTTATCAGGTTTGTCGGGTAAGGTTAGGAAATATTTGAAAATCAGTGTAGTTGAATAACCGAAAACCGAAAGATAATTTATATTGAGGCTGAATCCATTCACTTGCCAGGCAAGGAGAGCTACATCACTTAGGGGAAAATTCAGTAAATTTCCCTGTATGTGTAGAGAAGGGGGTGGGGAGGGGTGATGTAGATAAAGTGGATTCTTTTCTTTAATTTTTATTTTTATTGGAGTATAGTTGATTGGCATTGTTAGTGTTAGTTTCGGTCATTCATGTACAGTGCTTATTCTTTTTCAGGTGTAAAGAGAATTCTGAAAGGTCCTCTTTGGTGGGAGAGGAAATTGAAAAGTATCTGTTGGGACTGATGGTTCTGGCAGGTCCAGGTCACTGGGGCATCCAGGTCACAGGTGTGGCTCTCACGAGGTGTGGGATGAGCTATGTAAGGCTCAGGCCGTCTTAGGGCCATGTTACTCTAGATCCCCATGCTCTGTGCAGGGATGGAGCTGAGATTTCCCTTATTTCCAAGAGGCCACAGGGAGTTACTGAAGATTCTTGAGAAGGAGAGTAAACGATAGAGATGATGCTTTAGAAATATGAAGTGAAGTGAAGTGAAGTCGCTCAGTCGTGTCCGACTCTTTGCGACCCCGTGGACTGTAGCCCACCAGGCTCCTCCGTCCATGGGATTCTCCAGGCAAGAATACTGGAGTGGGTTGTCATTTCCTTCTCCAGGGGATCTTCCCAACCCAGGGATCGAACCCAGATCTCCTGCATTGAAGGCAAACGCTTTAACCTCTGAGCCACCAGGGAAGTCCTTTTAGAAATATGACTCACCTGATAATCCACTTTGTCATAAAGATATGACCCGTATGATGCTAATGTCAATGTTAGGAATGACCTGGGTTTGCTTTACCCAGGTATCCTTTGGTCATACTTATGAGCACTCAGTATTACCTATCTGGGATGACATTTGAAAATGGGTCCTTTCCACTATACATAGTGTTCTAGAGTTCAATTTGGAAACTAGAGGCATCTAGTCCGCCCTCAGCATCCGTCCATTCCTGTCCCTTTCCTGGGGAGGGAGAGCCTATGAGCTGGCTGGTTTGGCTGGGGCAGGGGCAAGTCTGTGCCTGGGAGAAATGGGGTGTTGGAGCCAGGACGGCTGAGGCAGGTTGGAGGGTAGTGCCTGGGCTTTACGAACTCCTCGAGGGCTCCAACTCCACCCAACAGGCCTAGAGCAGGGTTGAATCATGGTTACTGTACAGACTTCTCTTTAGACCAGACTCTGAACTTCCTCCAAGAAAACCTTCGCATCCCTGAGCATCTGGCGCATCGATTTACAAGCCTGGATCCGTGGTGCATATCACTTACATTTTATTAAAGAGCCTCTTTCTTCCACAGTCAGAAACCAACAGAGATTCAAGGTCAAGGCAGTATTTGCAGCATCAAAAGGACCACGGTAACTGCCTTCTCGCTTCCCCTCGCCACCGCCTCAGTCCCCAGCCTCAGGGAATTTCAGTCCTTATGGGGATCTCTCCACCTCCCTGAGATATACACCCTGAATTTGCCTGCTATGGGTCCACCCAGGCTCCTCTTAGAGCGTCTGCTCCCTGAAGAGCTTGCTTCCTTTAAAATGAAATCTAAATCGGAGTAGAACGTGGATTTGTAAACACGTCTCGGGTGAGCTGAACAAGGCTTTCCACATGAGATAAATGTGGAAAAGTGATTTTTCCACCTCCTTCCTGGCTTGGGGCCAGCTCTACTCTAAGGGACATGTGAAAGTGGTGGCTGGGCTGGGTCTGGAGGGCGTGGGGGCCTGTAAGGACAACCAGGAGAGCAGGACTTATCACCCAGTCTCCCTGTCGTCTGCCCTGTGACAATAGAAAATCATTGTTTTATTTTGACAACTTTATTGAGGTATCATTTACATACAATAGAATATCCCATGTTGGGACTTCCCTGGTGTTCATTGGCTAAGACTCCATGCTCCCAAAGCAGAGGGCCCAGGTTCCATCCCTGATCAGGGAACTAGATCCTACAGGCCACAACTAAGACCCAACACAGCCAAATAACTCAATAGTTTTAAAATAAGTAAAAAGAATTTACCTGAGCAAACTTCAGGAGGTAGTGTAGGACAGGGGAGCCTGGCATGTTGCAGTCCATGGGGTCACAGAGAGTCGGAAATGACTTAGTGGCTGAACAACAACAACAAATGTTAAGAATGCAATGGGGTGAGTTTTGACAAATGTATGCCTTGTTACCAGCCCCATAACATAATCCAGGTAGAGGACATTTACAGGGCCCAGGTGACTCCTCATGCCCTTTCTTGTCCTCCCAGCTCAGCTTCAGCCCTGAGCAATCATGATATCTGCCTTTTCTAGAAATTCATGCAATGAGGATGCTCTAGTATGTACTGCTTCATGTCTAACTTTTTTAACTTATTATATTCATGATTATATTATCACTATATTGCATTATTAATTACTATTATATTCACCTGTGCTCTTGCTTGTAACAGTGTGTTTTCCATTTCTATTTTACTTTTTAGTTTTTGGCTGTACGAGACAGCATGTGGAACTTTCCTGATCAGGGATCAAACCTGTAACCTCTGCAGTGGACTTAACCACTGGCCCACCAGGGAAGCACCTGTGCTTCCTCTTTTATTCCTAAGTAGTTTTTCATGGGATGGGTGTACCAGAATTTTTGCCTGTTGATGTCTATTTAGGATGTTTCCAGTCTGGACCTCTTATTGAATATGTTTAGTCACTCAGTCATGTATGACTCTTTGTGACCCTGTGGACTGTAGCCCAGCAGGGTCCTCTTCTCCATTGGGATTCTCGAGGAAAGGATACTGGAGCAAGTTGCTATGTCCTCCTCCAGGGGATCCCCCCAACCCAGGGATTGAACCCAGGTTTTCCACATTGCAGGCGGATTCTTTACTGTCTGAGCCATGAGGGAAACCTGAGAATACTGGAGTGGGTTGCCATGCCCTCCTCCAGGGGATCTTCCCAACCCAGGAATTGAACCAGGGTCTCCTGCTTTGCAGGCAGATTTTTTACCAGCTGAGCTGTCAGGGAAGCCTAGCTGTTATTGAATATAGCTCCTCTGATCATTCACATGCAAGTCTCAGTGCATGCATTTTCACTTTTTTGGATAACCACCTAAACGGAACTGCTGGGTCATACTCTAAGTGCATGTTTGACTTTGTAAGAATTTATGACTCTTCTCCACGGTGGCTATACCAGTACATCCCCACCAGCAACAGAGGAGCATTCCGGTTGCTCCATGTGGTCATCAACACTTGGTATTGTCTTTTCTTCCTTTTAGACGGTTTAAAGTTGTGTTTTCTTGATGCCTAATGATGTTGAGCACTTAAAAAATGCTTTTACTGATCATTCAGATAGCTTCTTTTGTGAAGTGTCAGTTTAAGTCTTTTAGACAAGGCACTTTTAAAAAGCCTGGAATATAATGGGAAGAGTCTGTATTAAAGGCCAGAGGATGAGGGTGTGCTTCTCAGGTCTGTAAGTGGCTGTGACTTTGAGAAGAGATTCACAGATGCTGGGAATCATGTCTTACTGTTACAATAAGAAAAAATGAATAGAATACATTATGTTTAAAGTTTTTATTCTGCTCTGGAGACCAGGATTAGAATCTCCATTTCTTTATTATAAGACTTTGCTAGGGCCCAAAGAAACACATATTCCTAGAATGCGAAAACAAACAGGGAATTTGGCCATCTCATCCAGCTCCTGCCCAAATTCAGACACCAAGAGTTACCAACATTGCACAATTATTTAGTGGCACCTGTGTTGGTTGATCAGTCATGTATGACTGTTTGTGATCCTATGGATTGTAACCCACCAGGCTCCTCTGTCCATGGAATTCCCCAGGCAAGAATACTGGAGTGGGTAGCTATTGCCTTCTCCAGGGGATCTTCCAGACCCAGGGATTGAAAGCGGGTCTCCTGCATTGTGGGCAGATTCTTTACCATCTGAGCCACCAGGGAAGCCCATTTAATGGCATAGATGTGACTAAACTGGAGTCATATGACTCTAGTAAGTACTAATACAAAAGTTTGAGAAATAGGCATATATCTTGCCTCTGACTTCAGAGGAAATAAGAGTTGGGCAATGTGATTTTGCTTTGGGTTTTTTTTCACCCAAAGTAGGATATTTTTCATTTGCATCCCTGGCATTCATGTGAGCAATAGGGGAAAGATAATACAAAGGTTCTGGAGGGGTCCTGAGTCCCGGGGTCTGTCTGGGGAAGCTTCTTCACCCTGGTTCTGCAGGTGCATGCCCACTAAGACACAAACCCAGTGTCCTCAGCCCAGGCAGTCTGTTTACAGAACTGTGACTGCAATAAACATTGCAACGCAAATTACATTTGCACTCCAGCCTGTAGAGTGCCTTCTGTAAACTGCCAAGTACTTAGGGGCCAGGGTAATCACGGCACGCCATTCCCATGGGTGTTAATGTTTATAGAAGGCTAGTTAACCTTGCACGGGATCTGGGATCACAAGGCTGTGTGCACTATTCAGCTGCAAATTTAAAGAATGCTAGTCCCTGCCGGCACGTATACTGGGGTTAGGTGGACAATCACAGCTTGTTCCTGGGCTGGACAAAGCCCCTAGACCTGGCTTGCATGGCCTTGAGTCCCTTGATTACTCAACCAAGGCCCGTGACGTCCCTTTTCCCTGAACAACTCAGACTTAATGGACTGTGATGATTGGCCTTACACGGTAACTCTGTTCTGTTACTTGAGCAAACCATGTAGTTACACATTCGTTTGTAACTTTTTGAGACCCCCTAGGAAAGAAGGGGCCATTGTAAACCTTTGAAACAGAACCCAGACATGCTGAGAGCCTCAAAGATTGTTTCCAGTAACACGAAACTCCTTTTCATCGTGCTCTCAAGGGGTGACAAAGACCGGCAAGACATGGTGCCTTTGTTCCAAAAGTTTACAATCTATAGTTTTTGGATAGACAAGGCAGGCATACATGAAATAGTCAGTGAAACACAAGGGGTTATGTGCTGAAACTCAGCTGGAGGGTATAGAGGTTAGCTCATGAGAGGTTCTGATTGCTGTGGCCTGGCTAAATGGAGGAAAACGTCAGGGAGGAGATGGGATTGGAAACAGCACTACCTGGATGCTGGGCTTTGGGCAGAGAGTAGATTAAGATGTGGAAATATGTAGTGTCTAGGTTGGAGTGAAGAGAGAGGTCTGCTTAGAGCAGAGTATTAAAGCCAGGGATGGAACACATGGGTCATGGTCGTGGGTCACCTCCATGAGGTGAAGGTCCTTGAAAACCAACAGATGCTTGTGTGGAAGAGAAACATACGGGTAACCATGTGTCGTTTGCCGTGTAGCACCCTCCAATGTTTTCCCAACTCACTCACAGTAAAAAAAAAAACAAAAAACAACCAAAGTCCTACCAATGATCCTAGCTTGTCTGCTGCAAATACCCTATTACTTACCTTATCTCAACACCTACTCCTTTCTCCTTTGTTCATTCCACTCCATCTACACAAACTTTCTTATCCCTCCAATACTGGAGGCAACTTTTCATCAAGACAATTTTGCATTATCTGTTCCTTCTACCAAAAATGCTCTTCCTGGGCTTCCCTGGTGGTCCAGTGGTTAAGAATCAATCCACTTTGCAAAACAAGGTTTGATCCTTGGGCCAGGAAGATCCCACACGCTGTGGAGCGACTAAACCCGTGTGCCACCTACTCAACCCCCGCTCTAAAGCCTGAGAGGGGCAGCTACTGAAGCCCGCATGCCTAGAGCCTGTGTTCCACAACAAGAGAAGCCATAGCAATGAGAAGCCCACATACCACAGCGAGAGAGTGGCTCTACCGGCTGCCACAACCACAGAAAGCCTGTGTGTAGTAACGAAGACCCAGCGCAACCAAAAATAAAATAAACAAATAAATAAATAAAAGATTTTAAAACACAGTGTGTGATACATCAAAAAATACTTTAAAAAGAAATGCTCTTCCTGCTGATATCCACTGGCTTTCTCTCTCTCTATTATGTTTTTCACGTAAATGTCCTCTGTCAGTCAGCCTTCCCTAATACCTTAAAATAGCAACTGCTCCTCATCTTGGGTTCTTTCTGTCCTCTTTCTCAAGTTCATTATTTTCCTGAGGCATTTCATTATATGACTATACATACATACATATACATACACACACACACACACACACACACATACACACATACTTTGCTTAATGTTGTTACCGAATGTACATTTGTGTGCCCAACATATAGTGAGGCCAAATAAATTGAGTCATTGAAGTTTGGAGCAGAGAAAGGTTTATTGCAGGGCCATGCAAGGAGAACTGGAGTACCTTGTGCCCCGCAAAAACCCCAAATTCCTCGAAGGGTTTCAGCAAAGCACTTTTAAAGGACAGGTGAGTGAGGGGCGTGGTGAGTTCTTGCAAACTTCTTGGTGTTGGAATCCATTGTTCTTGCAGCTGTCCATGCAGGTTAGATCACAGCGTCCCTGTAAACTTCCAGCAAGACAAATGTTATTCTCTGTTCTGCAAATTTTTATCTCTATATGAATGGGTTCTTAGAGGTCAGAGCCCTGGGAATAGGCTATCCTGTACGTTTCAGGATGCGGACCACGTTCTTTTACAAAAGGTGCAGAGCAAACATGACTCAACACAGGCAATGGGACTCTTAATAACATGGAGTCAGATTTGTTCTTCCTTATTATGCTGTCCTCCCCCGTGAGGATGTAAACTCATGAGGGCACAGGATTTTGTCCAGTTTGTTCAGTGATGTATCTCCAGCACCCCAAACAATGCCTAGACATTCAGTTAATATTTGATGGAAGAATGAATAACCAATTTCTAAGAGCCTGATCTGATAAACGAGCAGTTGTAAGATCCACGGGGGCTCACGCACACAGCAGAACACACAGTGCATGGAAGAGGCTGGAGAAAGATAAGTTATTCTGGTGCCACCCTTATAAGACAGGGTAGGGCAGGCATCAGTTAGGGCTTCTGTGTTGCAAGCAACAGAAATTAATCTGACTTAGGCTAAAAGTAATTTATTGGAAAGGATCAAGAGCTTCCCAAATAGACAAGAGGGCAGGAGAGCAGGCTGGGAGATGAAGCAGAGAGAGCAGTCCTGGAAGGATCAGGGTTCAGAGACCATGACATCTGCATGTAGCAGGGGCTCAGTGCTCAGGAGGCGGCAGTGGATGGAACGTGACTGTTTTCAATTTCCTTGTTCCTCTCCCCGAGAATTAAATTCCACTGAGGGAGCCTCCAATTGGCCTAGTCTGGGTCACATGCCTGCCCTCATCCCTCCTCATAAAGATTTACTGTGTTTTGCGGTCCAGCATCCACATCTCTTCCTAATACCATCACCATCAAGAATTTCTCTCTACTCTGCCAAGGGGTTGAGTCTACTTTTCTTTTCTATGTTTCTACTCAGAAGGTATAACCCAAGGAATTGAACAAACAAGTTTCATTACAGAGATCTTTTAAGAGCTTAGCATAATTTTGAGTAAACTCCGGGAGCTGGTAATGGACAGGGAGGCCTGGCATGCTGCGATTCATGGGGTCGCAAAGAGTCAGACACGACTGAGCAACTGAACTGAACTGAACTGATAATGAAAATAACTTTGAAGTACACAGGACATCGCTGTTGATAAAACACTTCTACCCAACTAGTCTCATGGGAACCATGGCATTTCTGTAATGTAGATGCATGCATTCTCAGTCATTTCGACTCTCTGTGACCCCATGAACTGCAGCCCACCAAGCTCCTCTGTCTGGAATTTTCCAGGCAAGAATACCGGCATGGGTTGCCATTTCCTACTCCAGGGGATCTTCCCAACCCAGAGATCAAACCCGTATCTCTTGTGCCTCCTGCATTAACAGGCAGAGTCTTTACCACTGAGCCCCCGGGAAGTCCCATGATGTTGGTAGGTATGCGTTATATTCTTATTCAATTATAGATGTGCAAATGGGTGTTTGGAAAGTTTAAGCAATTTATTCAAATTTGTGACACGAGGACTGTTTAGATATTAAATTCTGTTACAATGATGACTGACATTTATGAACACTTGCCATGTATTCAGCAGTGTTATGCACACAACATGAGTTCACAGCAGTAATTCTCACAACAACCCTAGGAGTTAGAAGTAGGAGACTGAGGTAGATCCATGTAACTTGCCCACGGCGACATGTTTATAAGATGCAGGAGCTTGGCTCCCATCCCTCAGTTTGTACCCTGAATGCTAAGCTAGAACGCCTCTCAAGTTTTACTAAATAAGTGTCAATTGATATAGGTGGCATCAACAATATTTATGTTCAGAAAAATACACTTGGATCAATCAAAGAGGAAGGCTGAACACAACACTATAAAGCAATTATGCTCCAGTAAAAAAAAAATTATAAGATAAAAAATACCCCCACCCCAAAAAAAGAGGAAAGTTAAATGCAGGCAATCACCAGCTCTAATCTGTCCTAATCCTTCTGAAGACTCAGAGAATGGATATTTCGGCAGCTGCTTGGAAGACAGGGTCCAGTCAGTGAACTAAACTCAGATTGGGTACCAAATATCACTTTTAAAAATGCAAATTCATATGTTCAGTGTGGTTTAAAGCTAAGACCAGCTCTCTTTTACTCACACATGGATATAAATCAGCTCAATCAGAAGTTTCCTTTATGCTAAAGGAATGGGATGAAGAACTGAGGAAAACAAAGAAAGCAGTTTTGGAGAAAAGTGCCCTGCCCTAAAAGAGGTAAGAAAATGCCAACTCTAACTC
This sequence comes from Cervus canadensis, assembly GCF_019320065.1. Taxonomy (NCBI): domain Eukaryota; kingdom Metazoa; phylum Chordata; class Mammalia; order Artiodactyla; family Cervidae; genus Cervus; species Cervus canadensis. The sequence continues at coordinate 28,423,749 of NC_057386.1, forward strand.
AGGATTTCCTTGAATTGTTTAGTTTTATCTTTTCATGAGTAAAACTGTTGACCATAAATCCAAGTCATGAGATTTTCATCTGCAGAAGGAAGTTCAATCTGAGAGATCCTTTGGGTTACCAAGTTGGTACAGAAAATAATCATCAGGAACACAGGATTTGGGTCATAATGCTCCAGGACCGTTTTACTCCAAGTATGTATGGCACTGAGTTTATTCTTAGAAAAACACATGTGTTTAACTTGGGGAAAGAACCCCTCCCGCCCTGATAAGGGTCCCAGACTTTATGAGTAAACCATTCCATTCCCCAGTCCTACAGTTTCACACCTCCAACGGGCTCTCTCAACATCAACAAAAACTCCAAGGATTTGATGGGAAAATGGTGTTAAGTCTCATGTTGTTTCAGGAATTTCCCAATATGCACTAAATTAACTTTGGAGCCAGATGAGTCTGAGTGGTAGGAAATCGCTCCATTGGACACAGATGGCAGACCCTAATGTTCCCAGCAGCTGTTGCACACACATGAAATCAGATTGGGATTAACACTTACCTTCAGAATGGTCACACCCGGATGCGATGGCTTCTCTGTAATACACACCGAGCTTAGCTTATGTCTCTGAAACCACATGACCTCACGGGCCTTGGGAACATTTGATCCAGGAAATCTGAACCTGGGCAGAAATCATAAAGCATCAGGTAGACGTTAAGCAGGAATTTATCTGCTTTTTGTCTGAAGTGGCTTCACATCCCTGCAGCTTTTGTCTGACGCAGAGTGAAATATTTATAGGCAGGCTGCTTTCTAAGGCAGAGTTACAGGCTAATTCAGGTTCGGTGTGAAATGTCTCTGCCCGTTGGCCACCTGCTGAATCCTCAATTCCAAGTGCAGCCAGACCCAAGCTTGTTTGTAGCACCATAACTTTTATCAATGATATCAGGTTGATAACCAAAGTAGAATTTACAATGCAATCTAGCTGTGATGCCAATGTAACTGGTTGTTGGCAAACAGATTAAAATTTACCAAACTTTTATGATCACTTAAGACCATTCCCAGACCCCTTTGTCTTGTCTTGAAAAGATATATACTTACTTTAGGGAAGTTGTGGCTCTACAACTTCTGAAATTCTCTTTGACGTTATTTTCAGAACTGTGACTTGATCGTTCAAATAGACTTACAACTGTATCCTTGGAGGATAGATTTGAATTTTAGAAAGAGCCAAGGGTTATCCAGGGCTAAACCTGATGATTTAGGAGGGGGATCAAGTTTGGCAATATCAATATATGTCAAAATGAGGTGTGACTTTTAATTAGTAAGGCGAATTTTATTGTATGGCTTATACATATGGTCTTAAGGCAATTTCAAAACTTTTCTTTTTAATAATGCCTGTGTTGTAGCAATTTGAATGTTTAAATTCTGGAATGTTTGCTTTAAAATAATGTTTTATTACTACTATTACAGTCTGTATGTGACCCTGATGAGAGCTAGCATATAGAAGGAGATCAGAAACCCTTTTCTTTGCAGTTAATCACAAAGAACTCAGAATTCCTGATGCTTAACTCTGATACTCTTCACTTACCAGGACTATTAGTAAAGGCCCCACATTTTCCTTACTTTTCCATCTCTTAAAAAAAAAAAAACTACTAACCACCTTTAAATGTTCTTCTGTTATTCCTTTTCATTATCCCAATATTTATGGTTCATCTTTTGCAATAAAGGCCAAAAGACCTACATCTAAAACCCAGCTAAGATTTAGTTCTTTCTCATTCCTTTCAAAGTTCAGCATCCAAGGCTGATACAGTGACCCCAGAATTTTGGAGAACTCAATTCTCAGAACTCAGAACTCAGTTCACATACAGCTTCCAACTTGTTCTCCAAGATGGCAGCTCCAACGGCTGCCAACACATCCATATGCCAGCCAACTGATAAAGTAAAGAAGGAAGAGAAATATTTACTTTTCTTTCAAGATCACAGCTTGGAAGCTGCATACACTACTCTATCACTTCTGCTTAAATTCTCCTGGCCAGAATGAAACCAAAAGCAAGGCTGGGAAACAAAGTTTAACTTCCGATCATGTGTCCAGTCAACACTTGTGATTTTGTAATTCCAGTGAGAAAGAAAGAATAAATATCTTGGAAAACAAGCAGTTTCTGACACACATCTTTGATAAAGTTTTATTTAATGTGATTGATGGTTTTAGCTATGCCTGCTTCCCAGGTGGAGCTAGTGGTAAAGAACCCACCTGTCAATGCAGCAGACATACGAGACGCAGGTTCAATCCCTGGGTTGGGAAGATCCCCTTGAGAAGGAAATGGCAACCCACTCCAATATTCTTACCTGGAGAATTCCTTGGACAATTCTATGGAATTGAATTCCAGAGGAGACTCGTAGGCGACAGTCCACAGGGTTGCACAGACTTGGACAGGACTGAAGCAACTTAGCACTCACGTAAGGAATTAGGAGACAGGAGATGGGGATAAGAAAGCAGCCCAAAAGGCTAGTCATGATTTGACAAGAACAAAGCGCATGGGGCTCTGACTGAGGTCAGGCGGGAGAGGACAGTAAGGATGGATTTGTGAAATGGCTGCTTTCGTCAGAAGATCCCAGAGCCAGTTAGACAGAACTTCATGCTGTCTGTTGGGGTTGGCACTGTCTACTGGTGTTTAGACGCTAAAGGAAAAACAATTCTAGGAAGGGAGAGAACACAGGGACATTGAGGCTTAAGCCAGTCCCTTACTGAAGTGAAGTAAAGTGAAAGTCGCTCAGTTGTGTCCGACTCTTTGCGACCCCATGGAATATACAGTCCATGGAATTCTCCAGGCCAGAATATTGGAGTGGGTAGCTGTTCCCTTCTCCAGGGGATCTTCCCAACCCAGGGATCAAACCCAGGCCTCCCGAATTGCAGGCAGATTCTTTACCAGCAGAGCCACAAGGGAAGCCCTATTACCTGAGAATATTTGCAGTTCTGAAATACCCACCTTTCCTTCATTGGAGCAGAAGCCCATTCTGACATTCTTGTTTCCTAACAAATGGTACCAGACCAAAAAGGGGGTATATTAGGTGGAGACTAATTTAAGAGCATGTGCAATCACTAGGAAACACTTTGGAAGAAATCATTAAACTCCCTGTAGGATTTATTCGCCAAGTGCTTTGGAGCTGGCCCTCTAATCACCCTACAAAGTGAAAAAAGCACTTAATAAACCTAAGATCAAGAGACTCCATGGCATCTGGCCCCATCACCACATCTGTGGATTGATGTCTCGACTCAGGAAATACCACTTGGCTATAAGGCAAGATATTCTTCTCTGCCATCAATACCTCAGTGCCTGTGAGAAAATCTCCCACGTTGCTATGGTTCTCCAAGCCCAAATGGATGCAGCAGCCTGAAAACTGCCCTCAGTGTGCACTTGTTGATAATCAGTGTTCTCTCTGCTTTAGAGCACCCTTGCAAGAAGACGCCGACACTACAAAATTGAAATCAGGAGAGATATTCCTCTATTATACTCTCGGCAAATACAGCGGAAGCATGAGAGAAGAATCAGTCAAAGTTGGTGAAGAAATACGGAAAATCCACTTTTCTGCAAATACTGCTGAAAAATCACCCGATGGGAGGATTAGAAGTTTGCGATTAAAAAACTCAGTTTTGCAGAAAATCAACTAGTTGTGAACTGATGGCAGGGTGTCATGATTCTCCAACTCCTGGTGAAGGAGAAATTTCTTTCTTATTTATTTATTTACTTTATCTTTATTTTTGGCTGTGCTGGATCTTTGTTGCTGTTTAGGTCTCTCTATAGTTGCAGTGAGCAGGGGCCACTCTCTAGTTGCAGTGTTTGGGCTTCTCATAGCAGTGGCTTCTCTTGTCGTGGAACACAGGCTCCAGGGTGCACCAGCTTCAGTAATGGCAGCTCCCAGGCTCCAGAGCACAGGCTCAAGGGTTGTGGTGCACAGACTTAGTTGCTCTACAGCATGCGGGATCCTCCCAGACCAGGGATCAAACCCACATCGCCTCCACTGGCAGGCGGATTCTTCACCACTGAGCCACCAGGGAAGCCCAAGGAGAAATTTCAAAAGAGGAGGAAAAAAGAACAAAAAGACCATTTTAACAATGTTGGGGAAGATAGTGAATCAGAAGACCAGAGAGGTTTAGGAATTCTGAAACGACACGGAGCAGATAGAATCGGATCTGACATACAGACATACATACAACAACCACCACCAAAGGAGAAAACCACAGCGCAGAATATACATAGAAGGAGCCTCATTCAGGAGACGGGGCAGTTCTGAAGGACTCTGGGCTGAGGGCCATGAGAAGCAGGAGATCCAGATTGTCTAAGGAGGCATGTGCTGTCACAGCTGCATTCGGGGCAATTTCTCTTCCACCTTCCCCCTGTGTGCTCATCAGAAGGTAGCCATGGTAAGTGAGTCAGGGACAGAAATACAACACAAAGCCCCAAATGCAGTAGCCCCAGGAGACACTACCATCATCGCCCCTCCTGGCCACGTTGGGGGTGGAGGTTAAAGGATGTGGGGTTTCTTTTTGAGGAGTGATGAAAATGTTATACCTACAACTGTGGGCAAGGATCCCTTAGAAGAAATGGAGTAGCCATCATAGTCAACAAAAGA